>NC_060071.1:35110605-35413635 GCF_922984935.1 Meles meles | reverse complement strand
TCATGATCTCAGGGTCCTGGGATCGAGCCCCGCATCGGGCTCTCTGCTCCGTGGGGAGCCTGCTTCCTCCTCTCTCTCTGCCTGCCTCTCTGCCTACTTGTGACCTCTCTCTCTGTCAAATAAATAAATAAAAAAAAATCTTTTAAAAAAAATTCAATAAAAAAAGAAGCAATTGTATTTCTATACACTCACAATTTTAAAAAATTTAAAATAAAATTAATAATTCTCGGGGCACCCGGGTGGCTCAAGTGGATAAGCATCTGACTCTTGGTTTCAGCTCAGGTCATGGTCACAGGGTTGTGAGATCAAGTCCTGCATCGGGCTCTGCACTGGGCAGAGGATTCTCTCACTCCCTCTCCCTCTGCCCACCCCCCTTAAAAAAAATTAACAAGTCTATTTACAATAGCATCAAAGAGTAAAATAAATAGGAATAAATTTAATAAAAACACAACACTTTTATTCTGAAAACTATTAAACAGTTTTGAAAGAACTTGAGAACAACCTAAGTAAATGTTCATAGATACCAAGGCTTAATATTGTTAAGATGGTAATACTCCTCAAATTGATCTAGAGTCAACACAATACCTGCCAAAATCTGAGTTGCCTTTTATTCTTTTCCCAGAAATTGGTAAGGTGATCCTACATGTGTATAAAAATAGAAAAGACCTGGAATGCCAAAATAATCCCAAAAAAAGAAGAGCAAAGGAACTTCCCAATTTAAAAACTTACCACAAAGCTACGGTAATCAAGATAATGTGATACTCTCATAAAGGTAGATATATAGGTCAATGAAACAGAATTGAGGATCCAGAAATAAACTCTTACATCTATGATTAATTGATTATCAAAAAAGGGTGCCAATACAGTCGAATAGGGGAAACAATAGCATTTCCAACAAACGGTGCTGGGACAACTAGAAGTCATATGTAAAACAATGCAGTTGGGCTCCTACCTCATATCCTATAAGCATGTTTTAAGTCAAAATGGATACTAGACCTGCATGAAAGAGCTAAAACTATAAAACTCTAAGAAAAGAAAGGAATACATCTTCGTGGCCATATGTTAGACAAATCCTTCTTAGGTAGGATAACAAAAGCACACACACAAAAGTAGATACCCTGGACTTCAGCAAGCTAAAACTTTTGTGCCCCAAAGAACACCATTAAGAAAATCAAAAGACAACCTACGGAATGAGAGAAAATATTGGCAAATCATATATCTGAGAAGGGTCTATCTTAGATAAGATACATAAAGAAGTCTTACAGTGCAATAAAAAGACAAACCAATTAAGAAATAGGCAAATGATTTGAATACACAGTTCTCCCAAGATATACTAGTGAACAATGAGCACATGAAAAGATGCTGAACATCATTAGTGTCAAGGAAATGCAAATCGAAACCATGAGATACAATTTCACACCCCATACGGTGGTTAAAATAAAAAAATAGGCAAGAACAACTATTGACAAGGATGTAGAGAAGTCAAAATGCTCATGCATTGCTGGTGGGATTGTAAAATGGTGCAGCCACTCTGGAAAACAGTCTGGCAGTTCTCAATATTCTAAACATAGAGTTACCAGATGATCCTGCACTTCTTCTCCAAGGAATATGCCCAAGAGAAATGAGAGCATATCCACACAGCAATTTGTACACAAATGTTCTTAGAAGCATTATTCATAATAGCCGAAAACTGGGGAAAAAAAACAAATTTTCATCAAGAGATGAAAGGATTAATAAGATGTGGTCTATCTATACAATGGAATGCTATTCAATCATGAAAGGAAATGAAGCACTGATTCATGCTGTAGCATGAACGGACCTTGAAATCACGCTAAGTCAAAGAAGCCAGTCTCAAAAGACCAATATCATATGATTCCATTTATAGGAAAGATCCAGACCAGCGGCTAAAAAAATAAAGTTAGACTCGCATCTGCTGTCCCTCTTGATCTAAGGATGATCTTCTATTTTTTACTTGATAATTTCATCTGCATTTGCTTGGTTATCTACTTCTGGAATTCCCGTTACACACAGGCCTAGTTCCAATGTTCATCCTCCATTCTAAGGTGCAAGGTCACCAAACCCGGAAGTCACCGCTCACGTGTGAAAGGCACACCAGCAAACCCTCTCGTCCCAGCTCTCGTCCCAGTGTTTTGCAACATTGTGGCCCTTTCCGTGCCTCTTATTTTCTTTTCTTTTTCTAAATTTTCCTCTGTCTTTTTCATAGGGGTTTTGGGAGATTTCCTTAGCCCAGTCTTCTGAGTGGTCCCGATTCTTTATTCAGCTAGTTGGGCGCTTGGAGACGATTTTTATAATCTACTAATTCCTGGTTCTGCAATATCCATTTTGCATTTACTGCTCTATTCAGCATTTTATTTTAACAATGTTTTTCCATCTCTAAGAACTCTTTGTTGTTTTCAGATTGCTCCTTTTTCATGACAGTTTTTTTTCTATTTTAGCACAGCAGTGTCCTCTCAAATCTCACTAAGAATACTAATTAGAGTTGTTGTTTTTTAAGTTCTTTTCTTTATTCTGTATTAGTTTCTATGCATGCCTAGAGTGCTCATATTTTAAGAGACTCTTGTTCTGCCTTGGCCAGTGGTGTCAGGGCTGTGAACGTTCTGTGGGGCTGGACAACTCAGTGGCAGCTCAGCAGGAAGAAGACTCAAACTGAAGTGAAGATTATCTCCCTAGCATTGCTGGAAATTTCCATCAACAGTCGCCCAGCAAATGCTTACACTGCATCTTCATCAGCGGTGGTTATTAGGATAACTTGGGGGCTTAAAAAAATCCCAGTGCCAGGGCTGCACCCAGAGCAATGAAACCAGAAATTTCTGCAGCTGGATGCAGAATCGGTCCGTTCTAAAAGCTTCCCAGTGATTCCCAAGTATACCTAAGTTTGCAAACGGCTGTTATAGTCTAAATCAACACTTCCCAAACTTGCATGTGATGCAAATCACTTGGGGGTCTTAGCAAAAAGCAGATTCTGATTCATAAAATGTGGCATGGAGCTTGACCTTCTGCTTTTTGTTTTATTTTGTTAATAGGCTCCATGCTCATTGTGGAGTCCAATGCAGGGCTTGAACTCACAACTCTGAGATCAACACATGAGCTGAGATCAAAGCCAATGCTTAACTGACTGATCTACCCAGGTGCCTCAAGACTCTGCGTTTCTAACAAGCTTTCATGTGATGTTAGTGCTGCTGGTTTCTAGGAACCGTATTTTCAATAAATATTAAGGGTCTAAAGCAGTGCGTCACACAGTCTGATGTGCGGACCACAGCAGCGGTATCATGTGGGAACATGTTAGAAATTCAGGTTCTCCTCGAATTCCTCTAAATCAGAACCTCGTGGGTGAGGCCCAGAATCTGGGTTTCCAACGCCACTCCTGGTGATTCTGATGCTTGCCCACATTTGAAAACCTACAGCGTACTTCTCCAAGCAGGAGCAGCTGACCCCCTTCATCAGGATCACCTGTCTTCACAGCACGAAGGTTCAGTGGCCCCTGCCTTAGCTCCCACCCACACAGATGCTCAGAGGGCAAAGGCAGTATTTTGCATTTTCCACAAGCTTTCCCAGGTGAGGCTAATGCATGCTACATAAAGAGCTGTCTCCAGGGCCTCACCCCTGCTAGGCCTCTGAAGATGTTTCAAGGTCCCAACACTGAAGCAGTTTGGGTTATTTCGATGCCCCAAGCTATTTCTACCTGGTTAATTACCTGTGTAGAAGCCGTAACATGATTAATTCAGGAGGATACCATCTTGGAAGTCCCATAGAACCCTATAATTATGCATGAAATACACATTTAATTTAAGCAGAGGGGCAAAGATTACCCTGATGGTGCTCAGGGGCCTTAGGGTGCACAGAGCAGATTTGAGCAGGTCATAGAGCTGATCTTTCCTCGGCTTCCTAAGCCATGGCCATCTGGTGTGGGTAGATTGTTCCTGATTTTCAAGTCAGTCTTTTTAGCGTCCAATTAAGTCTTAATGCCGCTAGTTTGCCTACGCTCAGGAAAAAAGATAGCCGAGTCCCTGCAGATAACACCCAGCAGAGACCTAGGTGTAATTATTTAGATAACTTGACCACAAAATGTGCCAAATGAAATGCAGTTTTCTTCCCCCACATAAATTTTGGGGGTCAGAGTGATCAAAATCTCATGGGTCTCTTGTTTTAGCTTTTGCAGAAACTGGGACTCGAAGCGTTCGTTTTGCAAGTTATACATTTTAATGTGTTATGCTGTGATGCGTTAAACAAATGGAGGGATTTTGGTGCAGAGAGTCCTTTTTCCCCTCTGCACTGGCCAAGTATTTCAAATGATTTGTCTTTGGCTTCAGTGTGTTCCTTTGGACAGTTGATTTTTTTTTCGGTAATGCCTTAGGCAAAGAAAAAAAAATCCGAAGTGCCAAAAGAACAGTCAGAGCAGCTTAATGACTGCCGCCCCACCCCTGGGCAGAGAGAGTGAGATCCAAACAACTCGAAAAAGCTCAACAGACCATCCCTTAACTAACCCAAAACAGTTTTTCAGGGCAATGTTTCCTACCTAGTGCTTTCTCTCCACTCCTGGGTCCTGGCTGAAACTGGAAAGGGGCCAGGCTTCAGCACCTCCTTGCTTTTGATTGCTGTTTATCCCCCGAAACATGATTGTCTATAATTATGTATAATCTCTCCCTTGTTTACTCTTTTCCACCGAAGCTGGAACGTGGTTCAATTGTGTCTCTGTCTTTGCCCTGCCCAGGCATAGCGAAGAAACAGTTCTTGTATTTTCAACATTTTTTTTTTTTTTTTTTTAAGAAATGAAAGGCTTTAGGTCTCCATTTGTCCCTTAATTCTCCGAAAACTGACATTCTGGCCATTGAATGAATTGATTCATTCAACATCAGGTGAGTGCCTTGTCCTGTGCCCAGTGCCTTGGAGGAAATAACGCTACTCATCCTTTCTTGATTGACAACATACCAGTTGTCAACATTTTCCCCCTCAATCACTGCCGATTTAATTCCTGACTCTGAATCAATCATTAGCAGCTGAGTTTATTAGAGGCAGGTGTCCATGAGTAGCCTAATTGGCTTTTTCCACTATAGGCCACCCCTACTCCCCTGTTTTAATGAAAGTGAAGCAGAATGCTATATGCAGAGAAGATCCCTAAAACCAGAATGGGCACAAGGATACAGCTTATGAGAAGATGAATATGCAGACGCCATGGGTGTGCAGTTTGGGCTGTCACAGAAGACCCCAGGCTCAGAGATGCCTGGGTGGCTCAGTCGGTTAAGGGTCTGCTTTCAGCTCAGGTCATGATCCCAGGGTCCTGGCGTGGAGCCCCGCATCGGACTTCCTGCTCAGAGGGGAATCTGCTTCTCCCTCTCCCTCTGCCTGCTCTGCTCCTCCTGCTTGTGCTCTCTCTGTCAAATAAATAAGATCTTCAAAAAAAAAAAAAAAAGAACGAAAGAAAGAAAAAAGACCCCATGCGCAGACCCTGTGCTTGGTTTAATGCCCTGCTGTCACCACCGCAACATTCTTAATACTTTTTTTTAACACGGGACAGGCATTTTCATTTTGCACTTTGTCCCGCAAATTATGTATCTGTTCCTACAGATATGCTCCAGAACCCATCTTCCTACGCACTCTCATCCAGCCTTAAGCAAAAATAAATAGAAATTCTTCTAGAATCTGATGGAATGGAGGACCCGGGAAAGAGAGAAAAGTTTGTGTGTGGTCATGTGCTAATGACTTTGGTGGTACTCCTCCAGCCTGTGTTTGGATTTCTTTAACATGCCTATTAATCTTGTCACATTTCAGCGGAGCTCCTCTGAAATAGAACTGACCCCAGAAATATCCTGGCAGTGAGTTGCTCAGACCCTGCCCCCTTTCTTGGGGCTTCCTGCTCATGGATGGTGCTGTTAGGGGATATCTGTCTCTCCCTTAGAGGGAAGCTGCTAATTCCCAGCTAATTCCTGAGCATGGAGAGCAGATCTGGGGTGCAGTGGGGTAGAGGGCAGAGTTTATAAACTGTGTTCCAAAGGAGGAGAGGCAGGACCTGTTGGCCAAATCATGAGAGAATTACATAAAGGGAAATCAAGGTCCACTCCCCAAAACCTTCATTTATAGATTCCAAAAGGGGAGAAGGGAAGGTTACTTTCCAAGCTATAGAGGGCTGGGGAGAGAAAGAGGGCCCCAGAGCTGCCTACAGGGCCCAGTGGTGAATGGGAAAAGTGCATTTTCCTTTGACACACCCTTTAGAGTTTCTTATAAGGTTTGCTTTGTATTTGGTGAGGCACATATTGGCAAGGGAATCAATTTCTTCAAAAAAAAAAAAAAAGAGAGAGAGAAATTTTGAAAGCCAAAGCTTTGAAAAAGTCTGGGAAAAAAAACCACAACAAAGTGTTATAACTCTTGATTTGGATGGTAGGATGACGATTGGAATCTCCCTCACCTTTTTAACTTTTTTTTTCCTAAAAATTTTACAGCAAGACCTTATAATTTTCATCATATAAAAAATAGGTCTAACAACTGTTTGAAAAT
Source organism: Meles meles (assembly GCF_922984935.1). Lineage (NCBI taxonomy): Eukaryota > Metazoa > Chordata > Mammalia > Carnivora > Mustelidae > Meles > Meles meles. The sequence continues at coordinate 35,407,122 of NC_060071.1, read as the reverse complement.
GGAGAGCTCAGAATTTTAAAAGGTACAGGCACGGCTACACCTTTCAGCACAGTAGGGGCATCTGCGTACTCTGATCACGGTCTCCTGTCAGTTTCCAGCCCCGAGCCTTAATGAAGAAGGTAGGAAATGTTTGACTTACACTTCTCACTTGCACATTTTTAAATCTTAGGGGATATTTGTATGCAAACAGGATCAGGAGCTCATAGTGGACAGAATTCAGTTGTACCTGCTGAACCTTCCCACCTGAATCTCTAGTCATTCCTCCCCAGTTTCCAGAGCAGAGGGAAATCAGAGCCGTAAAAGCCAGCTGTGGCCTCAGGCTGCGGAAAGGCACAGATGTCCTCCAGAGAAACTGGGTACCCGCTTCCACTCAGGCAAGAGAGGCATGAGGACTACTGTTGCAAATTACCTGGCATGTGTGAGTACTGATGTTTGCAAGAAAGTCTTTCAACCTTTTTTTTTTTTTCCAAGAAGTTTTGGTGGCTCTTTCAAGTACCAATTATAAATTTCCAAACCCCAGACATTTGGGTGCCAGTCTGAAACAGGGACTGTTCGTGCTAAGACTTGTAGTAAATTGCAACAGCGTGGAAAGTGGGCGGTTTGTTTCCCAGAGTTCAAGCGGGGACTACAACTGCCAGTGGCACCTTCGAGATGCTTCTGCACAGGGCTCCTCGTTATTCCAAAATGGGGAATGGTTTTCATAGGCTCCCGAGAGGGGCTGGCCTGAGGAGTGACCAGTAGGAGAGAACTCTCAGGCCTGCAGGCTCGAGGCTCATCAATAAAAAAGCCAGGGCTTAATGCCGCTTCCAGCTAGGAGAGGAATATAAATGAACACCGTGTTCCTCCATAGGCCTCTCCTCTGAGGCGCCTGGAGAGAATACATAAGAATGTGTTAAATTTATCTATAAAGAGTCAGGACTTGTGGCTGTCCCTTTATGGCTTACAAGTCAAAATGTGTGCCGCATTGGAAGTTAACTTTACAGATACAGCCTTGTGTCAGACAAAAGGTCACTGGGCTGTCACCGAAGAGACTCAGTGAGGGAAAAAAAAAAAGGAGTGCGAAACGCCTCAGGATGGCAGCCTATTAATTTGGGTGAACACCAGCATGTGGTGTGTTTTACACATGTATATGCACGTATGTTTATACTTCAGTGAGATGAATAGCACCACAAAACTGGTATTTAAGTGATTAAGTGTATTTGATATTTTATTGCTTCTAGAAGAGATGGCATTTAAAGGGAGGGTTGGGCAGGCAGAAGGGAGTGTGTAGGTTGGAAATAAGAGAAAAATGTGCTGTCTCTATGGGTGCTGGGAAGCATGCTGGGCCTTGAGGGAGATGCTGGAATTGGTTATCACCACCTGGGGCCAGATCGAATATGGCTGTGGGCTTATCAAAGGTCTAGAGGGAAACCTAGCCGTATGATCGGGCATCTTCAAGGGCCGGCATTGAGACGCATGATCTAGAAAGACTTCTACCTCAAGATAAGGCCTCTAGGTCAAAGAGAAGGCACAGGCTTCATTCCAAACCATCAGAAAGTCCCTGGAGGAATAAGCAAGAGACCAGTCAGCCGGAGGGCTGGGGGGGCCGAAGGGGGAAGCCTGGACTCCCTTGGCAATGGCAGGCGCGAAGGATGACGTGAATTCTGATGTAAAGTTGTACCACTCACACTGGGGACCAAGAGTCCCAGAGCAAATTCCTCAAGAGAAAAGCTCTAAAAACAACCCCAGACCCTGAAAAACTATACCTATTTGAACCTCCGTTTCCTTATTTTAACACGTGTGTAATAAAATCTACCTCGAGGGGCTGTTGGGAGAATTTGACAACAAAATGAAAAGTACCAGCAAATAGTAGGCACTCAAAAAACATGAGTTCCCTTCTCCTTCCTTCTCCCCCTGTTTTGTCTTCTAGACTCAGGCCACTTCCCTCTTTTCCTCAACCAGGCCTTTTTCTCAATCTTCCCTCCCACCCTTAGCTTCCAAAGAATGACGGTGGCTAATGGGACGAGGCCCGAGGCCCTCGTAGGTCGCTGTGCCTGCAGTCTGAGACCGACTTCCCCCTTGTCACATGATGGGCTGGACGTGCCGAGAGCTCTCGAATGCCACAGAGCTGACAGCAGACCTCATGCTGACTTGGACCTGCAGCGCAATTCTGGGATAATCTGGAAAACTGCATCACTCTTGGAGTGGGCCATGGGTGACTTTGAATTGGATCCCTGTCACTTGTTGGCCTAATTATGCTCAGTTATAAGGCTTTTCCAAAATCTTTAAGGACTTGTCCTACTCACCTTCCACTGTCTGCACTCTTGGACCAAATACAACGAACTTGTTCTAATTTGGACAGCTGACAACTTCGAGGTCGGTTCACCGTTTTTTTTGTTTTGTTTTGTTTTGTTTTAAAGATTTTATTTATTTATTTGACAGCGAGAGAGAGAGAGAGATCACACGTAGGCAGAGAGGCAGGCAGAGAGAGAGAGAGGGAAGCAGACTCCCTGCCGAGCAGAGAGCCCGATGTGGACCCTGAGATCATGACCTGAGCCGAAGGCAGCGGCTTAACCCACTGAGCCACCCAGGCGCCCCGGGTTCACCGTTTTGAAGATAGATCAGAACTAAGTCCGTCTCTGTCACCCAAGGCTAAAATCAGCACACAAGGATGAGGAGGCAGCCGACAAACACCAATGTATAGACAATTAAGTTCTTTGAGTTCTTTTACTTTTTTACTGGATAATACATTCTCATGGTGAAAAGTAAAAGCAACATTAAATGTCATAGGGTGGGGCGCCTGGGTGGCTCAGTGGGTTAAAGCCTCTGCCTTCGGCTCAGGTCATGGTCTCAGGGTCCTGGGATCGAGCCCCGCACTGGGTTCTCTGCTCAGCAGAGAGCCTGCTTCCCTCTCTCTCTGTCTGCCTCTCTGCCTACTTGTGATCTCTGTCTGTCATATAAATAAACAAAATCCTTTTTAAAAAAATGTCATAGGGTGAACGTTTTCTCTCCCATCCTCCATTCACTGTTTTCCATTCCTCTGCCACAAGAGATACTTCACTGTTTTATATTTCCCTCCAGTTTTCTTTAGGTCAATGTGAATATATATTTTTATTTTCTCCCTTTCTTACACAAAAGGCAATGAACCTTGCTTCCATGTCTTGCTTTTTTCATTCGCCAATACGCTCTGTATATTTTAACAAATCAATATGTAGACAGGTCCCTATGTGTTTTTCCTCTTGATTTACAAATGCACAATATTTCATTGTGTGTAGTTACCCGAGTTTGATCAGATTTCAACTGATGGGCTCTTGGATTGTTCCCAATCTGCCAAGACAAACATAGCTGCAATGACTTACCTTAGGCATCTTTTGTTGTTGTTGTTGGTTGTTTGTTTGTATGTGCGTAGTTATGCTGTAAGGTGAATTCCCAGGAGTGGACTTGTGGGTTAGAAAGTCGGTGCGTCTGTATTTTAGTAAATACTGTCAAATTGCCCTCCAGGGGGTTGTGACCTCCCACCAGTGGCATATGGGGAGAATGCCTGTTTTCCCAGAGCCTCACCAACAGACTGTGTTGTCAAATGTTTGGATTTTTGCCTATCCAATATGTGAAAAATGGCATCTCCGTCATTTCAAATGGCATCTCAATTCATTTCTCTTATTGTGAGTTAGAATGAGAATCTTTTTTTTTTTAAATTTATTTATTTTTTCAGCATAACAGTATTCATTGTTTTTGCACAACACCCAGTGCTCCATGCAATACGTGCCCTCCCTATTACCCACCACCTGGTTCCCCCAACCTCTCACCCCCGCCCCTTCAAAACCCTCAGGTTGTTTTTCAGAGTCCATAGTCTCTTATGGTTCGCCAGGATGAGAATCTTTTTATGTATTTAAGAATCATTTGTGGGATGCCTGGTTGGTTCAGTCCATTAAGCATCCAACTCTTGATTTCGGCTCAGGTCGCGATCTCGGGGTTCTGAGATCAAGCCCTGCATCAGGTTCCACGCTGGGTGAGAAGCCTGCTTAGGATTCTCTCTCTATTCCTCTCCCTCTGCCCCTTCCCCCACTTAAAAAAAGAATCATTTGTATTTTTTCTCTGTTAACAGTCCATGTCCTTTGCCTAACTTTTTAGCGAATCATTGGTCTTTATCTTATCAATTTTTAGGCCTATTTATATAATTGGAGATTAGTCCTTTTCTGATAGGAGTTCATTTTTTTCCATTTTTGTATTTTGTCTTTTGGCTTTTTATATAATTAAACTTATGAAGTTTTCATTTATGACTTTTGACTCATTGTTAGAAAGGCTTTTCCTACTGCAATGTTATAAGGGAATTTGTCCGTGTTTTCATCTAGTATAAGTATGATTTTATGTTTCTATTGAAACATATAGTTGATTCATTTAAAGTTTTTCCTAGTGTGCAGTGTGAGGTAGGGCTCCAACTTTACCATTCTCTGGATGGCTGCACACTTCTCCCAATACATTTGTTTATAAACACATTTTTATTTGCCCTTTTAAAAGATATACCCTTAATCATATATTAAAGACTCACATGTATTTGGATCAATTTCTGGACTTCCTATTCTGATTCATAAAACCCTGGAGATATATCAAGGAGTGAGAAAGAGCAAGAGGTTTGGAATCAAACTGCCTAGATTTAATTCAAACACATCACATGCTCTGTGTGTGACCTAGGCAATTTTCTATCTCAACCTGTAAGATGGGACTAAATGTGCCTTGCACTGTGCCTGGCATATGGGCATACTCAATGTCAACAGTGAGGATAATTATGCTGTGTGGTTCCTACCCATTACAGTGGGCGATGTGTATTATCTGTGTATGGGGGTAGGGGGCCAAGGACCTCATTCTTGCCTCCCTTTGCCGCCTTTGCTGGGTCCTCTGTGAGAAGGCTGCTGTTTACCACAAGCCCTCTCCCCTCGTGTTCCTGAAGTTGCCAAAGTAAGCCCCTACCATCAGAGTTCTTTTTTTTTTTTTTTAAAGATTTTATTTATTTATTTGACAGAGAGAGATCACAAGTAGGCAGAGAGGCAGGCAGAGAGAGAGGAGGAAGCAGGCTCCCTGCCGAGCAGAGAGCCCGATGCGGGGCTCGATCCCAGGACCCTGAGATCATGACCTGAGCCGAAGGCAGCGGCTTAATCCACTGAGCCACCCAGGCGCCCCTACCATCAGAGTTCTTTCTGTGTCAGAGCCACCCAGTGATCTCTAGGTGTTCCAGACCATGTGGAAATGAGTCCTTCTTCCAGTTGCTCTCTTCACACACCTCAGGCCTGAGTACTCCTCAGGAAGAGGCTGTGAAGCAAGTTTCCAGGCTGACACCAGGCTCTCCCTTTATAAGCTCAAACAAATGCCTTATTTTTCAAACTAAACCTGTATCTAAATCAATTCCTTCTTGAAGATCTGTGCTTTGGTTCATCAGACATTTCTGGATAGGTTGGGATCCTAGCTCAGGCCCAAGACAGGTTGCTCCCTCTTCACGTGTGTGCATGTACGTGCGCACGCACATGTACACACACACACACACACAAACGCATATTAACCAGAGACCTGTGGATCTAAGAATGTGAACAAATGAGTCCCCAGGGACTAAAGATAAAGTCCATTTGCAATTCCAAAAAGCACTGAGATAGCAGGATACAAATATTAGTCAGGAACTCACTCTTCAGGCATTCAACCTGTATTCCTGTACGGACGACAAGTAGATTCTGTGGAGGGGAGCAAAAGAAGGTGAAACCTCATTTTTTTTGGTTTAATCTCTGTTTCCAGTTTAATGGGTGTGCAAAAACCACACAGACTTACATCAAGAAGGGAAACAAGCGTCCCATAGCAACGAGGCCATGATGTGCACAAACACGGGTCTGGTCCCAGTTCCTTCCGCGGGGCCACCCCACTGGAAATCCGTATTGAGCAGGGCACATTACTTTTCAGTTGATAATAACAGTCAAGAATGCTCTTAAAGTCCAAAAACACCAAAGCAGTTAAAAGACAAACAGCTAAATCAACTTTATGTATAGAAGTACATGGTTAAGGTCTCCTGTGAATCACTGATCAATTTGGGCCAAGTCAATGAAAACAGTGCTTTTTCAGAGACCAAGCACATAAAATGCAGGTAAACATTTACTTTGTTTCTTAATCCCTCCAGATCTCTCTCAGAGACTCTCCCCAGTTCTAGCCCCTCAGCAACTTCAAGGACACAGCATAGTCCTTGAAAATTCAGAGTCCAAATGGTCCATAGAAAGCATTGGGGGCAGGATGAAAGTTAAGTGATTTCCCTCTAATGGGGGATCTCTCATGGTGTGTGTGAAGTTTATTATATAATTATGTGGAGATACCTGACCAGTGTAATCGCAGGGACCAGTCCTAGCTGAGTCCTTGCTGTGGGCCAAGCACTGTGCTGAGGTGCTAAATGTTTGACTAGAGTTTTCATTTAACACTATCAGCAGCTCTCTGAAGCAAATATTAATATCCTTAATTAATTATTAATATCAATGATATCATATACAATAATTCATATTATATTAATATAATAGATCAATAATATCATACTATAGTAATAATAATATTAATATAGTCAATTTTATAATTATATAATATCATTATATTATATATAATTATATAATATATTATATTAATATTATATTATTATATATTTACAGATATAATATATAATATATCATTAATATTGATAATAAACATTATTTTATTAATATGACAATATTAATATTATTTCCATTTCATGAATGAGGAAATTGGGGCCTAGATAGTTTAGATGACTTTCCCAAGGTCTTTGAGCTACTAAGTGGCAGGGCTTGAACTCAGGTCTGTCAAAGTGCAAATGCTTAACCTCTGCATGCATTGACCAATTGCTTTTGGCCTTGAATTAGGAGGACTGATTGAGTCCGGCCTGCTAACAGTGCCTGGAGGCATCAGTTATACAACAGGAGCCCAGGCAGGTGGTTTGACCCTATTCTGTTCCAGTTCATAGGGGTGAGCTCATTGCTAAACACTCTCTTTGCCTAAAAATATCAGACAGTCCACACCCTGGGGCCCCACAGCTGCTCACAGCAGATGCTTAGAGCTAGAAAGTGCTTCCTAAAGCCTTTGGAAGGGCTTCTTGAGCATGGTGCCGGTGCCCGTAGTGAAAGCAAAGGGAGGGAAGTGGAAGCAAGAAGACCTGAGCCACAGTGAGATCATGGAAACAAGGCACGGACCCGCAACAACTGCTTCCCTAATGAGATGGGCTGCTAAGTGCCAAAGTCCCTCCTAGAGGGGTCAGTCTAGGCCATCGAAACCAACCACCTTCCCTCCCTGCTTTCATGGATTCTTTCTGAGTCCCAAGGGAGAGCTAAGGGTGGCCCAACCATCCAACAAATATCTATTAAACTTCTACCGTATGCCAGGTGTTATGGACTCTGGAGCTACAGCAACAAACAACCAACACCCCTCTTGCCCCTCCCCCCAAAAGAAACCAAATCCCTGTGTGGGCCTCAGGCAAATTGTATTCTGGAGGGGAATGAGGAAGTCCAATCAATAATAATTTGTAAAAAGTACGTATCATAGGTCAGATGTGATAAGGTCTATGTAGAAAAATAAAGCAGGTAGGGAGGATGGAAAGTGAGGCGGGGGGCAGGGAGGAAAAGGAGCAAATTGCTATTTCAGTGAGGGTGGTCAGGGAGGGCCTCCTGTGACAGGTAACCCTTGTGCAGAAACCCAAGGTGGTGAGGAAGTGAATCATACTGCTTCCTAAGCAAGAGTGTTTGGAGGGAAGGAGCAGATAGGGCAGAGGCCCAAAGGCAGGGACACACTTAGCTTACATTAGGAGCAGCAGTAGGTCAGTGGGTCTAAAGCGAAGTGAGGAAGGGAAAGTGGGAGGAGATAAAGTAAGTGAAGTAAGTGAAAGCCCGGTTAGGTAGCACCTTGTTGGCGGAGGTAAGGACTTTGGCTTTTGTTCTGAGCAGGTGGAAGGCCGTTGAAGGCTCTGGGCAGAGAGGTGACACAGCTTTGGGCTTTAAAGCGACCACTCTGGGGGCGCCTGGGTGGCTCAGTGGATTAAGCCGCTGCCTTCGGCTCAGGTCATGATCTCAGGGTCCTGGGATCGAGCCTCGCATCGGGCTCTCTGCTCCATGGGGAGCCTGCTTCCTCCTCTCTCTCTGCCTGCCTCTCTGCCTACTTGTGATCTCTCTCTGTCAAATAAATAAATAAAATCTTAAAAAAAATAAATAAATAAAGCGACCACTCTGGCTGTTCTACCAAGGGCAAGAGAGACCAGCCATAAAGGCATTATAATTGTTCAGATGGAAGATGATGGCTTGCCACCAGGGTGACGATGGCAGAGGTCACACAGAGTGACAAGATTTGGGCTGTCGCTGGGAGGCAGGGCAGAATTTGCTGAAGGAAAAGCTGTGGGTGTGGAAGAATGAAAGGAGTGAAGAAAAACTCCAAGGTTTTTGGCTTGAGCAATGGAAGAACAGAGTTGTCATTTGTAGCAGCTGGAGATTGCCAGAACATATTTGGGAATGAAAGAGGAATTTGGTTTTGAAAATCCAAGTTTAAGACGTCTAATTATTAGATAGCCAGTAGGTAGCTTGGCCTTCAGTGAAGCCTGAGTCCAAGAGCGTTACCTGCACCGTGTGTGTGAGTTTGCCCAGAAAGATACCGATTTTCATTCATTTCACCTATTTTCATTCATTCTCACTAGCACAGCCATTGATTAATTTTGTTGCTAGGTGTGTTGGTACAAAAAGATTCATTATTGTTGTATTTCATCACAGATGAAATATTTCCCATTTAGCCTTTATTTTTTGCTTGAGTTCAACTTTATCTGATAATAGTATCTCGATATCTGCTTCTTTTTGTTTGTCCACATTCTGAGCACATCTTTTCCCATCTTTGCATTTTCCATTTTTCAGAGTCATTATGCTGTAAAGGTGTCTCGAGTAGATAGCCTGTATGATATCGTTTAAAAAATAAAAACCCAGGGGCACTGGCTGTCTCAGTTGGTAGAGCATGTGATCTCGGGGTTGTGAGCTTGAGCCCCACTTTTAATGTAGAGATCACTTAAAACAAATAAATCTAAGGAGCACCTGCGTGGCTCAGTCAGTTAAGTGTCTGCCTTCAGCTCAGGTCATGATCTCAAGGTCCTGGGATGGAGCCCCACATCAGGCTCCCTGCTCAGCGGGAAGTCTACTTCTCTCTATCTCTCTCTATGCCTCCACCCCATCATTCTCTCTCTCTCTCTCTCTCAAAAATAAATAAATAAAATCTTCTAAAAAAGCATAAACAATGAATCTTGGAACACTGAAAAAAATAAAATTAAATTAAAAAAAGAAATACACACACAAATCTTTTAAAAATGAAAATATCAATAAATTAAAAAAAATTAAAACCCAGTCTGTGAGTCCTTTACTTTTACTAGGCAATTTTACCTCATTTACATTAATTGCAGTTAAATCAGAACAGATTCTGGCTAAGATTTCCATTAGTTCATTTGTGATAAGGAACAATAATTTAACTTCAAACCCCAGCAAATATATTTAGGCCTAAAAGAAATAAGATTATATAGTCTCTTTTCAGAATACATTAATAATTCTCAACCCCTTTGTTTTTTCTTTTACAAAAGCCTTCCAGATATTACAATACATACATCTGTGAGGAAGAGGTCACCATGCTGGCCATTGCAGTAAAGGTCCTGGGTCCTAGCGTTGGCAAAACTTGGTAAGTAGTAGAATGCTTAGCTGAGCTCATTTTCATTTGGGGCACGATACATTCCAGGAGTCATCAGTTAAATCCAGCTGATTGGGAGGGATTTAAGAAGGTTTTCCAAAGGAAAGGGCATTCGAGCCAGAGCATGGAAGATGTTGAGAATATGCATATGGAAAAGTGAAGGGTATTTCAAAGAAAGGGGACACCATGAATGAAGGCATACTGCTGGGATCTGTTTGGATAGTTCGGGGTGGCTGGAAAGTGGTGTGATCAGCAAAGTGTTGTGGGGGCTACAGCAGGACAAAAGGTTAGAAAGGGAAAGCCAGAGTGTGATGGCTCTGAACATCATGCTAAGGTCAGACTTCTTAAGTAAGAACCAAGGAGCCATCAGATGTGTATGAGGGGGGAAAGCAAATATTCCTAACTAATTTAGGAAGACAATATTATGCAGGCAAGAGGCTAAAGGTAAGGAGGTAGTGGAGAGGTTGTTAAAATACCTCGGCCACACATGGTACATGCATTGTTGACATACTGGTCCTCCTCCCAACTCCACAGGAGACCTCACCAAACAATCTTAACATTCTTTCCCTGGGTATCAGCTCGATAACCTCAGAATCCTTTCTAATGCAGTTCATTTGAACTGGCACAGGAATTAAATTTGTATTCTATTCCTGGCTTAGACAAGAGGTGTAGAGAGTCTGAGCTGGGCAGATCTAAGATATAATGTGTTGGTAAAATAAAAAAGAATGGCAAGAAGTGGATGAGGAAGAGAATGGTGTCCAGGATGAATGGAATGATGTTTGCCTTGCAGAAATTCTACTATAAAGCGTACTGTGAAGGCATCCTCTCCAGGGCTCTCATTCTGTGTTGTGAACGTATTAGGCTGTGCTGGGGCAAAGAGAATTGTGTTCAAGAGGAAACCAGCAACTCATTTTGAAATTAATTGGTATGAAAATGCAACGTGAAAAAAAATTTAAATTATTTTTATGTCTCTTCCAGTCTGTAATTGATTCTTTCATTGAGTGTTTTATGTTAAGTGCTTTATGACAGGGGGTATTAAGGATATTGCGTAAAAATAAAATGGACTACACTGGGTAGCCTCATATACATAACCCAAACCCAACTCCATTTGTCATTGATTTAAATTAGCTTCAGCTAGTACAAATTTTCTTTCTTTCTTCTGTAGCTCTTCATTGATTTTTTTTCTCCCATCTCCTCTCAGTGACCTTTATTACACAGTCCTTTCTAATGCTAGTCCCTCCTACTCCATTTCATCTTTTCAATTTCTCCCTGATGAGATAACGTATCTTGCTGGTTCTGTTTCAGACAGAGACTGAATTATATAGATTCCCCAGAGAGTCTGCATCGAACCAAGGAAGTGACTGATATTTCTAAAGTAAGATATCTGCGTTTGTAAAAATATTCCTCCACTTCCGCCCTATTACTGAAAATTGACTATCAATTAATTTATTAACTTAGCAAATAATTATTTAGCACATTCTATGTTCCAGTCACCACCCTTGGCAATGGAAATACATGTGTCTGTCCACAAGCTCCATGTCACAATTTTTGTGCTATTGACATTTGTAATGGACTCAAAAATCTATTCGTGTTCCAGTTCAGATGTGCAAAGGGAATGTTGCTTCTTGGTGTTCTCCGTAACAGATCTTCATGGGACCCAACCCGCTGGAAAGCCAGAAAAACTCCTACATTTTCCAGTCTTTGGACTAAATCTGGTGTGTCGGTACAATCATGTCAACAGTATCTTTAAGAAAATGCTTAATCCCTTTAAAACATGTTCTGCCTCTCAGATTTCCAGCTGTCCTCCCCACTTCTCTACAAGATGGTATCCAGGCTTATGAGGAAGGAGTATGGCTCAGTCACCTTGCAGCAGGAAAGAAGATCCTTGGTCCAGATCTATGTGTATATATGGCTCTCTGAGTCATAGCTGACCTCTGTGGTAACGAGGTCTCTTTCTGGCTCATCCCCATGTGATCCGTGAGCCTTCTCTGCCATTGTCTGTGATCGGGTCTTCAGCCTGACCAAGCCATAGTGGTCCTCCTAGCTGACTGGCTCCTCACCTCTTATAGGCATCACAGATCCTGCCTGAGGTTCTGCCTCATTTTCCACCCCAGCCCCAGACAATCTCTTTATCCCTTCCCATCACAGGTCCCCCTGCAGACCCACCAGCTTGCAGCTCAGTGATGTTCCAAACATGCTCCCACTGAGTTGTGTGGCAACTTCTAGGTCTTACCCGTGGCTCACCAAAAGCAGCAGTTATTTGGGAGAACCAAACTCCAGTTCTCACCCTGTTCATCACGCTGCTCAATCACGTGTCCTCTGATGGGACCCCCGCATAGGCTACGGCAGAGCAACCTTGGAGGTGAGCTTCTTCCAGAACTTGCCTCCTTCCAGACAGGAAGCAAACCAAGATCTCATCTGCCTCCCCTCTTATTCCCTGTAACCCATCTAACACTCCTCATCGCTCTTGAGCTGAGCCCTCCATAAAGATTTCTGGGCACATTCTCCATTCTCTCGTTTTTCTCTCCCTTCTTCTTTCTAGACTCCTATGCCAGTGGAGGAGGTGTTTCTTTTACTCCCTCTTCTTGTTTGCACAGGACTACCATCTCAGGAACCTGGCCACCTGGATACCCCCTTCCACTTCCTCCATAGAATTCTTCCTCCTTAACCCAGCCTCATGGCTAAGCCTTAACAGTGAGTAGGGAAGGTGGGGAGAGAGGTAGACATAATAATAAACTAACCTAAATTGAGAGGTGTTTTGAGAATACTGTTATACATTGAAAATAACTAGAATGTGATTTGAACTGCCAAGAGATTGGGTCACAAAAATTTTGCTCTGAAATTCTGGAACAAAGACTATACCTCTCAGATTTCCATGTGATTCAGATCCTCCATGATACATATTTCTACTGCAGCATGGTCTGATTACATATAAAAGCATTATCTGAATTTGAATACTAGAATGTTCCAGTTATAAAATTCCATCCTATAAAAAGGAAAGTGGAACAGAAATCATGAAGTTAGAAGGAACATTGGAGATCATGTCATTATTTGTTCCTCCAAATAGGAATCCTGACCTTTATCTCTGGAGTCTCTGATAACACAGAAACTCTAAGAACTAAGGCTCTGCGGGTATTCTCCCTCACAGCTAAACAACCCCTATGGTGAGAAAATCAGATTTGTCCCCCTGAGACTTCCAGGCGTTATTGCTGATCCTGCCCCCCAAAGCTACAGAGGCGAATTGTAACATCTTTTCTCCATCGTGCCACTTAAAATATTCTAAATCTAAAATGTTCTGCCTCTTTCTCAGTCTGGCCTCCAATTCATGGTGTGGGTGTGTTTTCGTTCTTATTAATTTCTGCCACCTGGATACTCTTCCCCAGATGCAATTCATTCTCTCCCTGCAGTATCTCTCTTAAAATGAGGTGTCCGGATGGGAGCAGGTTGCCTCTGTTGTGGTCCCCTGGCACTGAGTCCAGCAGCATCTGGATCACAGATTTCTGATGTCAGAGTCTATTAACAGAAATTAATAAAGTTTCTTTCCCTCTCTCCACCCTCAAGACCCGCTGGTTCACCAAAACTCCCAGCTCAGGCCCTCAGATGCACCTGCTGTCTCCAACTCCTTTCTCCCCCCCCCCCCCGCCCCGCCCCCCACCTTGGTGTGCCTGCCTCACTCTACAGTTTATGAAACTCAGGTGCAGGACCCATCCAGGCTCGTCTAGTCAGTAGAGGCAGAGTTATAAAAAGAAATACTGAAACAACAAAGCTTAGGGCTGCTGCACTTTGTGGCAAAGAAATAATAATGTGGGGTACAGTGGGGAAAGATTAAGAAAAGAATTACAATTTTATTTTTTTTCTTTTTTTTTTTTTGGTTTTTGTTGTCTCAGTATCTCAGCATCAAAATCTCTTTTTCACATTTGTAGGCACTATGCCAAGACTCCTTAAAAAAACTAAGTTCCTGGGGCGCCTGAGTGGCTCAGTGGGTTAAAGCCTCTGCCTTCGGCTCAGGTCATGATCCCAGGGTCCTAGGATCAAGCCCCACATTGGGCTCTCTGCTCAGCGGGGAGCCTGCTTCCTCCTCTCTCTCTCTCTCTGCCTGATTCTCTGCCTGCTTGTGATCTCTCTCTGTCAAATAAATAAATAAAATCTTAAAAAAAAAAAAAAAAACAAAACTAAGTTCCTGTTGTCCCACTAGGAGAAGTGTACCGATACGGTACTACATTTCCTTAAAATGAGACATCATTATGGCTAGTACGAACCATTTTGAAATGGATGGGTTTGTCAGCTCCCTGTACCAGGGCAATATTAAGGTGGTCGCCGTTAGTAGGCACATCTGTAAATACTTAATTCAAGCCTAATGAAATATTAACCTACGACTATTGCATTAATACATGAAAGTAGAAAGAAAGTATCTTGGAATACTACTCTGCCTTTCATGTGACATAACCTTAAGTGAATGCAAAGATAGTGATGCGGTATTTCCCCAAGAGCTGCAAAGTTTGCATTTCCTGAATGGGATAGGTTTCTAGTTACATCATTTACTTGGGAAAAAAACAGAGAGATGGTTTCTGGGTTAGCATGGCAGCAGAATGCTGTAAAAATGCCATGAGCAAAATGCAAAACTAGCAACCATTAGAAACTATAAATAAGACAATGTCATCGGCCTGCAGTGGGGCAGACAAAAAGGAGGATTAGGAAGCATATGATTTGATTTGCTTCCTGCATGCTCCATCCTCTGAAGGCAAACAGGGCAGATGGCCCTAGAGAAGGAAGGAATTATTTAGAATCTTCCTTTATTATCTATACATAATTCAGGCACAGATCAGAAAATTCAGGCCATTCCCTAACTGTGCTGGAGTCAGGGACTGAATGAGCTGGGCTCAGCCCCTACAGCTTTGTCAGCATTGCTCCCCAGTTCCCTGGGACCATCACCCCCCCAGTATGCAATAAGACAGGAAGTGGTAGAAGGAAGCTGAGAAGCACCACGTTCTAGACAGAGCGACCCCTACCTTGTGAGCAGGAGTGGAAACTAGGAAGACTGTAAGGAGGAGTGTGGCCTTCAAGTCGGACACTATTTAAAGAAAAGCTACCCAGGCATCTGCCCTCTTGTTGGCATGGGTTGCAGCTTGATTGGCGTATATCTTTGGGCCCCGCAGAAATACACCAACAGATGTCTAGTACGGGCTCTTCTATCAGCCCAGTCTTTGGGTTTTGAGCTGAACGAGCAAAGTAAACTTGTAAACAAGTGAAGATATCTTGTCTGTTGGCAACCTCTGAGTCTGAATCTAATTACTTCACTCAATTTACCACAAGGTTTATGTTCTTGCCATTGATAAAGAAAAAAGGATTTAAGGATTACTTTTCTAAGCCTAAAAATATTAGTAAAATAATTAAAAATAGAATTTCTGAATTCTAAATTACCATAGAGAATTCAAGCACATAAAACATTTCTACTATTTTAATATGACATAGAATATAGAATAAAATGTAGAAAACAAAGGAAATACCTAGATAACACAAAAATCAGAAAACATAAAATAAGTTGATAGAAACAATCTCTTTGACAAAAGTGTAAATAAATTTACATATTTCATTTCTGTGAAGAAAACAACAAACTTAGAGGTCATGGGAAAACATTTGCCTAATGAAGCGCCTTGCTATCTTGCCAATGAGAGAAATTGACTTTAGGAGATACTAAACATTTTTCAAGCCATAGAAATAAAAATTGTCCGGTTGTGGTATAAAGACAGATAAATAGAAATAGAATTGCAAAAAATGATGTTGAGACATCGTGCTGGCCATTTTGGGGAGAGAGAAAAAAAAGACTGGATCCACCCTGAACTTCTCTATATCAAAATAAATGTGTGAGAGATTACAAATTAAGAATATAAAAGCTTGGGGCGCCTGGGTGGCTCAGTGGGTTAAGCTGCTGCCTTTGGCTCAGGTCATGATCTCAGGGTCCTGGGATCGAGTCCCGCATCAGGCTCTCTGCTCGGCAGGGAGCCTGCTTCCCTCTCTCTCTCTCTCTCTCTGCCTGCCTCTCTATCTACTTGTGATCTCTCTCTGTCAAATAAATAAATAAAATCTTTTAAAAAAAAAAGAATATAAAAGCTTGAACTGTAAAGATACCTAAAAAGCAAATGGAAATGTTCTTTCTGATGCTTGTTACTAAAGGTAGGAACCATAAAGAAAGGTAGATATCCTAAAATTAAAAATTTCTAGGGTGGGAAAAACACTCCATAATCAAAGTTAAAACACAAATATGTGTTTCATGTAAAATATGTAACAAGGAACTAATATCTTTAATATACAGAGTTCTCATCAATTGATAAGAAAAAATGAGCACCCAAACATAAATACAGGCAAGGGACATTAACCAACAATTCACAAAAGAATACAAGGGACCATTAACCATACAAAACGATGTTCAGCCTTACTAGTAATCAGATATACCAATTGAATAAGCAGTGAGGAAATATTTTTCTACCATGTTGGCAAAGACAAAAAAGACTAATATTCCTCAGTAGTGTCAAGGATGTGGGAAAATCAAATATAGTTCTGTTGCCATCTCTGCCGACATGACACCATGCCCCCTCTGGTACCAGATGCCACTTTTGAGCTTAATGTCTCTGGAAACAGAATGCTGTTTCTGCTGAAGGAGCTGACAGATAAGTAGAAAACAGAAAGGTCAAAAGGGTAGCGCCAATCAATGAGACCCCAATATCGTCGAAGGGCAAATACAGTGGGAGTCATCAGAGGAGCAAGATGGAAGGGTAAGAGGTGGCGGCTTGGATAGCACAATATTGAAATTAGTGGCAGGTCGCTGGTACAGTTTCTTAAAAATGACAGGATCCAAATTGAGACTGTGAGAGGAGATGGAGGGGTGGTATGGGAGGGAAGGCCTTTGGTGATAAGGGAATCGGTGACAGAGAAAGCGAGATTCTGGATAGTTGTTCATGTGGACTTTGAAGTCCCCCAAGATGCTGGCATGAGTTGGGATGCAGAGTCAGGGGTAAATGTCACCTGTGAATGAGGGGGAGATACTCGGAGGGCAGAATCAAGATGAGGAGAGGGGAGTAGGTCCCCAAAGTGGAGCTTTTAGTTTCACAACAGAGCAAGGAGATAATGATCTAGAAGCAGCGTTTTGGAACAAGGAGAACTAGGTGTCAATTTCAGAAGCAGAAGAAGTGATGTTCCTGGGACAAAGTTTGGTTCCAGTCAAGACTACAGATGGAGGAAATGCTCGATGAAAACACTGAAGACACAGAGAAATTTGTTAATTGAGGAACGGGAGCTTCGGAGGAAATGTAGCATTTGAGTATGAGTGAGTGCGTACTGAGCTGTGCAGGGGTGAGAGGCAGGCAGAGAACTTATACTGGGAAAGAACCACAGACTTACCCCCAGCCCATGGCTTTGGCCAATGGAGATGGTGAGTGATGGCTCAGTGTGGTGGTATTCAGCTGTGTTTATCTCCTAGCACAGCCCAGCATGAACTCAGGTATGAAGAGTGGTGGGAGTAAACACTGAAAAAGACAGGTGTCGCAGCGTGGTAGGTATACTTGGCTTACGAGTGACGGGAACCCAAATTAAATTAGCTTAAGCAAATTTGACTCACATAACCAAATCATTGGAAGGACAGGGGTGTAGCTGGGTTGAAATCCAGGTCTCAGCTTCTCTCTGCATGTTGGTTTTCTTGTCTCAAACCAGTTCTAGAAATTTTGCTGCCAGCAGCTCTCAAGTTCACCTTAGATTTACCACTGTAGACGCCAGAGCTCTTCAAGTTCAAGAATTTCAGGGAAGAGCTTTGATTGGTTCAGTTTGGATCAACTGCCCTGTTTCTGAAAACACAACAACGGGGTAGGCCAGCAAGGGAGAGTTATTCCCCTAGTTTGGAGTAGAACAGGGTAACCATGCATCAGCCAGAGGAAGCAGCCTCAGTGCCCAGCTAAACGCCAGTGCTGGGGAGACTGGAGCACCTCGATGGAAGGATATCAGACCAAAGGGAGGAACAAACAACAGAACTCCATGCAGTGGACCTAACCTATTCAGAAGGCATAAGAGAACCCAGGTAAACCCAGAAACACTTGCCAATTGAGAGGCAACTTTGCACTTGGGTCCCGAGGTTACCATTGGAGCCAGTGAGCAAAGCACAGGTTATGGTCAAAGCAGTCTCCTATGTAACCACAAGTGGGGACGACATCAGGGAACCTATGCTACAAAGAGATGAATTAACGTATGAATGGTTGTTAACACACTCTTCTTATAATGAAAAAGACAACTTATAGGTAAATAAGGAACACTTTCACTTAAACTAAACACCTCCCTCTTGTCCTGTCCCAGAAATGTTTTTCAGATCCAAGTCTTTTCATAGGTGTAAAAGGGTACATGAAAACCAGCCCATTTATTTAAGAGCACGGTCTATCAGAGAGATGAGCTGTGTATTCTGAATCCCTCAGCTGGTTGTCCTTTTTCTTAAATGAGAAACACACCCTACATCTCACTGAATCTAAAATACCATTGCTTGCATGACACACTATTGTTTCGTGTTCTGCTAAGAAATAATGAAGGCTGCCAATTAAATTCTGATCTCATGCTGTTTTCACTTGAATTCTTTATACTTATTGAAAGAACTCTTTAAACTATTTAGACACAGATTCTTACCCTGCATTACTCTTGTGTGTATGTTTTTTAAAAAGGGGGGGGGAGGAACAACCTGAGCAAAACAAACTGGTTACAATATTTTTTAAAAGATATTATTTGTTTATTTGACAGACAGAGAGATCACAAGTAGGCAGAGAGGCAGGCAGAGGGAGAGGGGGAAGCAGGCTCCCTGCTGAGCAGAGAGCCCGATGCGGGGCTCAATCCCAGGACCCTGGGATCATGACCTGATCCAAAGGCAGAGGCTTAACCGACTGAGCCACCTAGGCACCCCAAGGTTACAATATTCTTAAAACTTTTTTACATTTAGGGACTCCTGGGTGGCTCAGTCGGTTAAGCCTCTGACTCTTGGTTTCCACTCCGGTCATGATCTCCCGGTCCTGGGGATCAAGCCTCATGTCTGGCTCAGTAAGGAGTCTGCTGGAGATTCTCTCTTTCCCTCTCCCTCTCCCTCTGTCTCTTACCCCACCTCCATGAGCTCTCTCTCTCAAATAAATAAGTAAATCTTTAAAAAAAAACTTTTCACATTTAAAACTTACCTCTCCTAAATCATTTTTGGAATTAGATTTGAAGGCTGCTTCCTTCCCCTCCGTACACACACACACACACACACACACACACACACAATCATCTTTGGTGTTGCAACATTTGTTGTTGTTGTAACATTTTTTTTTTCTTAAAGAGCACTTTGGTAGTATCTCCTGGATTTTCTTCCAAGTCCCTGACCAAATTTTGTCCTGCATGTGCAGGCAATGACATCACCCTCACCAACTGCTACCTGGCCCACATATCCTGATTTCCGAGCTGTTAAAATGTGACTGCCAACAAGAAAGAGTGTTTCAGAAGTGCTGAGGCACAGCGTTTCTAACAGGGTATCCCGGGATGCCACAAGTTATAGTGGGAAGTACCATGTTAATGTCAAGGGCAAAATTTCTAGTGACATTGAAGATTCCAGACAATGTAGTAGTAGGGACAATGTTCTCCAGCACACTGTTGTGGAGTATATGACTTCTCCATAGGCATTTTCTGCTAAGGCTAACCCTTCCCGTGATATTGGGGCAATAATTCTTGAAAGAAGCTCTTGTGCCCTGAATCAGGAAGATAAGTCATGCTCTGCATACCTTGCTTTTTCTCACTTAATAATATATTCTGCAGACCTTCCCATTTAAGCCCTTGTAAAATGAATTCATTTTTGTAATGTCTATATAGCCTCCCATTGTAGGAACGTGATTTCTTTTACTACTGCACTACCAAAGGGCACCTCACGAACTTCCAGCTTTTTGTTATTACTAATGCTGCAGTAGGCATCTCTGGAAACATTAGAAACCATTAATGGAGGTTGTCTTTCAAAAAATGGGCCCAGAGATTTGGAACAAGAAGGAGAGTTCTTTCTCAATGTGTACCCTTTTGACTGTATTTATTTTTTGCAATATATTGTTTTGATTTTTTTAAACGATTTTTGTTTATTTATTTGACAGAAAGCGAGATCACAGGTAGACAGAAAGGCAGGCAGAGGTGGGGGAAGCAGGGTCCCTGCTGAGCCGAGGGCCCAATGCAGGGCTCATGCCAGGACCCCCAGACCATGACCTGAGCCGAAGGCAGAGGCCCAACCCACTGAGCCACTCAGGCGCCCCTACTGTTTTTATTTTTAAATTAAAGGTAAACATTGAAAAAATGTGTTTTGGGGGGGTGTTTTTCTGGTTGTTGTTCTTTTTGCTTTGGTTTTAGAATGAATGTTGGTCTTAGCCTCCCCACTGATTCTGCTCTGATCTGGGAAGCCACTGGTTCCCTGCTGCTTGGTTCTTTGACTTGTCGGACTTTGCAAAGAACAACTGGTTTCTGCAAATCCAGCTGAGTGCTCTCTTCCAACCTGAAGTGGCAAGAGGCACTTTTCTTTAAGAGAACCTCCAGGATGCTTATGGTATCAAATGCTGCATTTTTTTCTCTATTTCCAGATAGGAGAGGGGTTATCTCTGGCCTGCAGTAACTTCTTGATTCTGCAGTCAGTTTTATGTAGGACCTTATACCTTTCTTTTTCTTTTCTGTTTAACCCTGAGAATTAGTGTTCATACTGCGTAAGAAACAGTATCGTTTTTGCCCTGAAAGTTACCCTCTGCAGCCTTAATTCAGAAGTAACCCCCAGTCCTTAGCAAGGTCCACATCTCAGGTTCAATATCCTTTCTAATAATGAGGACATATTACAAAGAAGTTCAAGAATCTGTTCTTCTGTTGGTACAGTGCATTTTGATGCATTTTTAAAAAAGTCTCCATTATAAATTTCAAAATGCTATGATTTTCTAAATTTTTTCTTTAGATGATTACTCAGCATCTTTCCTTCTCTTTTGGTACTCTTGTCTGAGAGTACTTGACTTTGTTTCAGACCAGAAACATTGAATTTATGACTGTGTAATCATGATTTTTAAAATGCATGTCTCATAAATAAATAGGGGAGAAGAGACAAGTCTTTCCAAATAATATATGTAGATACTCTCCCCTCTCATCTCCCACCACCCAGGATGAGCTGGGCTTAGTGACCCATTTCCAAAGAAAGAAGTATGAGAAAGGAAACGTAGTAACATTCCAGTGAAGAAACCTGGCAGGCATCACCTTAACCACGTGACCAAGGTTCCCATCACCGGTGATGTCATTTGGCTATGGGATGATGAGAAGGGCACATGACCTCAGCAGGATTCTCTCCAAAACAAACAAACAAACAAACAAAACAAAACAAAAACATAAAACACAAAACAAAACAACCCCCCCCCATAACCCCAGTTTTTTCATGAGAAAATACATCAGACAAACCCAGATAGAGAGACATTCTACAGAATACCTAACCACTATTTTTCAAAAAATATCAAGGGTATGAAAGACAGGGAAAAGCTAAGGAATTGCAACAGATTAGAAGAATCTAAGGAGATGACAGTTAAGTGTTTGGATCCTGGGATGGAAAAAGGATATTAACAGAAAACCTGGCAAAATCTGAATAAAGTGAGAGTTTGGCTCATAGTAAAGTACCAGTTTGTTAATCTGACAAGCATACCTTAGTAACATGAGGTAACACTAGGGAACGCTGTAACCAGCCGAGGGGTGTGTAGAATTCCCTGCGCTATCTTTGCAATTTTTCTGTACATCTAAAATGATTCCAAGGTTAAAAGTTTATTTAAAAATCTTTATGTTTGGTTTCTCCCTCTCCCTCTGCCTGCTGCTCTCCCTGCTTGTGCTCTCTCTGTGTCAAATAAAAAAATAAAATCTTTAAAATGAAAATGTTTGTGTTTTCCCTTTTTTTCTTTAAACGTTTTTTAATTCTAGTATAGTTAACATAGGGTGTTATATTAGTGTATTATAGGTGTACGATACAGCAATTCAACAGTTCCATATGTCGCCCCGTGCTCACGCCCTCCTTCACCCCCATCACCCGTGTCACCCATCCCCCACCCATCCCCCACCCCTCCCGTCTGGTGACCATCAAGTTTGTTCTCTAGAGTAAGGGGTCTGTTTCTTGGTTTGCCTCACTCCCTCTCCTCCCTGTCTTTTTTCCCTTTGCTCATTTGTTTTGTTTCTTAAATTCCACATATGAGTGAAATCATAGGGTATTTGTCTTTCTGTGACTGACTTATTTTGCATAGCCTGATACCCTCTAGCTCCGTCCACATCACCACAAAAGTACCATACTCTTTTGATCACCACAGCTTTATAAAATAACCTAAAGTCTGGAACTGTGAAGCCTCCAGCTTTGCTCTTCTTTTTCAAGATCCCTTTGGCTATTCGGGGTCTTTCGTGGTTCCATACAAATGTCAGGATTGTTTGTTCTAGCTCTGTGAAGAATGCCCTTGGTATTTTAATAGGGATTGCATGAAATTGGTGTATTGCTTTTTAATTACGGACTTTTACAAGAGATTTTACTTGCTTATTTGAGAGAGAAAGGCAGCATGCACTCGGGTGCATATGCACGAATTGGGGAGGAGGAGCAGCGGAGGGAGGGGGAGCAGCAGAGGGAGGGGGAGCCCAACATGAGGCCTCAATCCCAGGACACCAGGATGGTGACCTGAGCTGATGGCAGACACTTAACCAACTGAGCCACCCAGGCACCCCCAGAAGTACAGACTTTTTAACAGTGCTTGTTCTCCCAATCTAGGAGCATGGAATGTCTTTCCATTTGTTTGTGTCATCTTCAATTTCTTTCATTGGTGTTTTCTAGTTTTCAGGGTACAGGTCTTTCACCTCCTCGGTTAGGTTTATTGCTGGGTATCCTGTGTTTTCTCTTTTCAAGATCACAAGCCTGTGAAGCTCAGACTTTGTAGCTGCCTATGTTTATCTGGAACCTTGCACTGTAGCATGGGAAGCTATTAACAGCTACAAAACCGAAACCTCATCTCTCCCTTCAGCCTGACGACAAGGACATAGCCAGAAGATGACATCAAAGCCAGGGCAAGAGTGAGGGAGTGTATGTGTTCTGGAAGACCCCGTGTCTGGGCTTCCTGGACGCTGGGGTGCTTGGGGACCACCTCGGCAGCAGCTTCTGCCCTCTGTGGTGCCCGAGTGTCTGCTGATAAAGGGGGTTCACTCCCAAATCTCCAGCTACCGCCTGTCTCCCCAGGAGCACAGGCTGCTGGTAACTGTGTTGCCACATGAAGGTAGAAGCAACTTCCTCAAGGGCATTTTTAGGCTCATCTTTACTGTCTTTCAGAACAATCATGCCCCTTGTTTGAACACCATTAAAATGACAAAGATGCTATAAACCACAGAGTATCAGTGACTTCTTTCAAAGGATTCCAATCCGCAAATGAGAGAGGGAAACACAAACAGATTTTTATCACGGGGCCACATTTCCGGACCCACAGCTTAAAGACTGACCTCCTTCTGCAGCTAAGGGGAACCGTGCAGGGTTTCTAAGGGAGAAGATTTTGCTTCTCTTCCCTGCATCCTGCAGGAGAATGAAGGAGGTTGTGATGGACCCAATTTTGCTCCCCCACCCAATTCATACGTTGAATTGAAAATATGAATGCTCATATGTTCATATGTTCATATGGCCTCCCAATTCATATGTTGAAGCCCTAACCCTCCGTGGGATGGGATAGTTTGTTAAGTGAGGCCAAGAAGATGGAGCTCTGATTGGGCAGAACTCATGCCCTTGTAAGAAGACGAAGAGACACCAGAACTTTCTCTCCCCAATGTGAGGACACAGTCAGAAGGTGGCTGCAAGGCAGAAGAAAGCCCTCACCAGAGTCTGCGCCAGCCAGACCTGGATCTGGGACTTCCTGGCCTCCAGAACTGGGAGCAATAAATTCCACTGGTTAAATTACCAAGTCTGCGACATTTTGTTATGGAAGCCTGAGCAGACTGATATAGCATACTATGAATAATTTCTCTTTTGACCATAAGGGGAAAATGTTATAGGTATAACTCAGAATGAAGTTGTTAGAAACAAAGAGAATTACATCAATTTTAATCCCAATAGTGGCCATTAGGGAAGGGACAAGAATGATAAGAGAGCAGGAGGGAGAAAGAGAACCGATCAACTTTTCTGGGCTCCATTCAAACTCCCAGGCACAAAGATAGAGGTTGGCTGGCCAGAACCCTCACTCCTGACTTATTGATAGTAATAATAATAATATGAAAGACTGGTGTTTGGAATTTTCCCCACTTTTTAAAAATTTTTATTTTTTTCATCATACTAAGTTTCTTCTTGGGATCTTTAAAAGCACCTCAAAGAGAACTCAGAATTTTCCCTATCTTTTTCCCACTATAGAGGTCTCCCAAGGCTCTGCTGGAGAATCGCATGAGGTAATGGATGCAAAAGTGTTTTGTAAAATACAAAGAATTCCACCCATGCAAGCTATTATTGGAAGGAAGCAGAAGGATGAATTTAAATCCCAAGATTCCCCTGAAAAATGTGTGAAAGGTGGCCCCATTTAGATTGTCGTCCTCACTGTGAATTTACAGACCATTTAGCAATTTCTCCAAGTGCTCACACCCGTTCCCCGGGTGACATCCTTGCCCTGTGCTCGCAAGAGCAGGGAGAGGCCGGGCTCTCCCCAGCCCAGCCTGGTGGGCAGCAGCCCAGCAGCGGAGCCTGCGGAGGAAGGGGCTCGGTTGCTAAGAGACCAGCCAAAGTGGGCAGCCGGCTCCCAAGCAGGTTAGAATCCGGCAAGGAAGGATTTTAAAAGCCTCTTTCCGTCTGCTTCTGGGAGAATTGAAATTCTCTTCAGGGTCCAGCCACCAGTGATACAATCTGCTTTTATTACTGGTATTGAGAAGCCCTTGAAAGAGATCTCTCTGGCCATTTCTCGGGTCTCCTCCCTCCCACAGTGCCTAGAAAGACAGGCACTTTAAAGGGGGGGGGGGGGTAGGGGGGGGTAGGGGGGGGGTAGGGTAGGGGTGGAGGGGTGGGAGTTGGTGGAGTCCACAGCAGAAGCTGAGAAGTGACAGCAGGAATTAACCCAAACACATCTGATTACGACCCTTACACCCTAAAGAGGAAAGGATTGTGTTCAAGCCATGCGCCATCGCGGTGCACCTTCCGCGGCTTCCATGAGCATCAAGATAGGCGGCCGCGCAGCACTGGACATGGTTTTTGAGTTCACGAGAGGTGGGTCAAGCAGGTCTTTTCTTCTGGAGTTTATCTTCCCAGAAAGGGCCTGACAATGCGCTTCTGGGCTAATTAGATGAGGTGGACAGTGCCGCTAAGTCTTCCCTTTGAGGATTCAGAACAGACGATGGTTTTCAAATAAGAATTGTTTGCTGTGCACGCGGCACACCCAAGAAATCAAATGCTTTTTCAAAGCCCGGGAGCCTTCAGCAAGATATACTGATGCGCACAGCCGCCGAGAACAGAGTATTGAGCTCAGGAGAATCAGCTGGAAAAACAGTGGAATAATAGGTGCATTTAGAGTCATTTATGGGCTGAAGCTTGACAGTCTTTGTGCCTTGTTACTGCCGGAGCATTGAGAGCAAAGAGGCAGTGCTGATTCATCAGGAAGAAAGAAGCTCGCCGGCGTATGAAAATAAACCATCTCTGAAGAGGTTCCAGTGCCCTCAGCAGACACGCTTTATTTGGTTAAAGCGTAATGTCTAATGACAAAATGCAACAGCGATTTCAGTATTTCCTGAGACGCTCTGGCTTCCAGCCTTCTTTTATAGGCAGTTGGGGGTGGGTGGGGATGGGGGACTTCCAGGGGCCACAGTAATTGGCTGAGGGAAGAGAGACTCAGGAAAATCGAGGACATGCACCAGGCAGTGCCTGTTTAATGGGGGTGAAGATGAGGGCAGCCCTGAAATCTGAGAATAGTGTGCATCTAGAAAGACCGAAGACCCTTCTTCGGCTAATAGTAGGATGTGTGAGAAGCACCACGAGGAGCTGCTGCGGGGAATTCCAGCAAGGTGGGGAGATGCGTATCATCTATGCATATAAATGAGAAAGCACTGAATCTCGTCTGTGCGTCTGCGTCTAACGCCCTGAATGAAGTGGGCAGGCGCTGGAGCCATTTCCCCCTAATTTCTCCATCCTATAAAGTGGAGAGAAGTGCTTTGTAAATGGAGACTCTTTTGATGAGCGGAACAGTCATGGGCTTCGGGGCCACACAGACCCAGGTTCACATCCTGCCTCTGCCATTTATTAGTGTGGGACCTCAGAAAAGATGTTGAATTTTCTGAGTCTGTTTTCTCATCAGGAACACAAGGGAGCTGCTGCCCCCCCTCCTATGCGACAATATTTTGGGAAAGCTCAGTTCCATCTCTCTCCTGACGCCGTGTTCTGGCTTTAGACTCAAACATCGGCGAGAAAGGGTCGAAGCGGGGACTGTGGTGCAAGGGCAGGGACCCATGGTTTGTAACTTTCTACAGAATCACATAGTGTGAGAAAGGGGCATTTCTCCCAAAGGAAGACACCTGGCCGACAAAAGTGTAATTCAAACAAAACGAGTTAAAAGGAATTTTTGGACACCTTAGACTGAAGACCAGGCATGACTATACTTCTTCAGAAGGATGTAATATGGGGGGACAGCTTTGCGATTTCAAAGAAACCGCTCCAGGATTCGGGTCACCCCAACAGTATTGGCTGCGTCTCCTGGGAGGAGAGCCAGGAACCTGCTATCAGGTTCCCTAGGTTGTTTCACAACCAGCGCAGACACCAAGATGCCCTCCCTACCCCTGGGCTCCGAAGGGCAATCTTAATGCCTTCTGCTAAGTAGTGGAACCCATAGATCCAAGTTTCTCTGAGGACTGCCTTCTCCTTCTTCCATGAACAGACATGGCCCTACATGGGCCTGGCTGCTCCCTTACAGATTCAACTTTGGGAGCCGTGGGCATCTTGGCCAGATGGATGAGTAGGAGCAGATACGGCTCTCAGTAAATGCTGCACTAGGGCCTGGTTAGCAGGTGGGACCTCAGCTCACTTGCTTTTTTCTTTTTAAACACCCCAGGACCCTCAGGGGAGCAGCTGAGTCCAGTGCTGAGCCTGGGGTAAGGCTCTAACTGAAAAAGGAGGAAGGGGGCAGCTCCCCAGCTTTCTGCTCCGAGGGAGACAGTCTGCATGCTGTTGGATCCTCTGAGCACCAGGAAGGGTGAAGGCTCCGTGTCCCCCAAGGGAGAAGGCAGCTGCCCCAGGTGCAGGCTACGATAGCCACAGGTCAGGTCTTTCTGGCTCCAGCTTCTCGGCCTCGGCACTCCAGCTTCTTGACCTTACCACCTGACCAGTGGCTGGGGTTGCTTCTGGAAAGAGTCTTACTTGTCTCTCCATCTCCCCCTGCCCAGCATGAACCTGGTGACCTCTTGCCATGCCTAAGGGAGCAGGTTGCCAAATAAATGATCTGTGCCTACATGTCTAGATGCTCATGAGGATGAGGAAACCTGAGTGTGTCTGAGAGGGTATTTCTGGATGAGGTTAGCATTTGGATCAACGGACTCAGTTAGTTGCCCTCCCTAATGTGAATGGTATCATTTAATCCACTGAGGGCCTGCATGGAACAAAAGGCATAGGAAGGAAGAATTTGTCCCTTTTATCTGCCCTCACTCTTTGAGCCGGAACATCTCCTCTCTTCTCTTGCCCTTGGACTAGAATTTACACCACGATTCCCCAGATTCTCAGGCCTTTGGACTTGGACTAAGTTACTATTCTGGGTCTCCAGCTTGCAAACAGCAGTTCAAGGGACTTCGCAGCCTCTGTAATCACGTGAGTCAGTTTCTCATTTTATAGATACAGGATTGTGTATCCACATGTATCACTATCTGGCCTGTTTCTCTGGAGAACCCTGGCTAATACAACCATTCTCTTGGTCACTCTGAGGACTGTCAGGTGTGTAGGCTTCTGTGTCCTCCCACTGCATCCACAGTTTCCCTACTGCGTTCACCAACAGCTAAGAGCTCCTTCCCGTGCCAACCACATTCATCACCTTCATGCTCAAGGCGTTGTGTGCGGACTTGTGTCAGGGTGTAGACTGATCCAGAAGGTGCTGCCTCCAGGGGAGCAGACAGATGGAGAGGTCTTGGGGGCCAAGTCACGTGTGACCTGGAAAGCAGGTCATGGGACTCATGAGCTAAGGGGCGGAGGTCTGAAAGCAGTAGTGAGAGAGTTGAACTGAAGTCAGGAGCCAATAGAACTAGATGGTTTACAAGGAAGCATTAATGGGAGATGAGTCTATCAGTGGGTGAGCAACGAAACCAGAGAGAGATGCCTGGGTTCCAGAGCAGGTGTGTGTATGTGGGATGTGTGTGTGTGTTTGGAGGAGTCAGACAAGGTAAGATGAGATGTAGGAACTGGTTCGAGGCTGCAGAGGGCCAAGGTGAGGCTGGGTGGGGAGGACGGAGCACGGGTTTCAGTTCCCAGAGGCTGAGCCCTGGGCAGGTGTGGGGGTGGGGGAGGGGGCACCTGACAGACTGCCAGCAGCTGACGGGCCGCAGGGCTTCTCAGGCTGGGCTACCAGAGTCAAAGAACACCTGCCACGCCTGAAGTTACCTTTTAAGGAAAGCGGCCCAAACCGGTTCTTTCCTGTGTCCGTGGCTATTGCTTATGACACGTTTTGAGTGAAACCGACTCAGTGCCCTCACCATAACTGGCTTTACCAGACACGGATGCCAAGCTAAAGGCAGCCCATCCCCCGTGAGCTGGCCACAGCAACTGCCTCGGAGGCAGCGTGGCATGAAATCTGGCCAGGGAGAGCACTTCAAGTTGTGGGCTGAACCGTGTCTTCCCCAGATTCCTGGGTGGAAGCCTTAACCCCTGCTACCTCAGAATGTGATTATATTTGGAAAGAGAGCCTATAAAGAGGTGATTACGCTAAAATGAGTTCCTCTGAGGGGGCCCTAAGCCATCCGACTGGTGTTCTTACAAGAAGAGGTATTTGGACGCGCACAGAGAGAATCACCAAGGGCGTGTGTGCAAAGAGGAGGGGCCGTGTGAGGACACAGCGGGAGCTGGCTGTCCGCAAGCCAAAGAGACCGGCTTCGGGAGGAATGGCACCCAGTGACGCCTTGATCTTGGACTTCCAGCCTTCAGAATTGTGAGGAAATAGATTTCTCACACACTAATACACACCCAATTCAGTTCTCCCTTTGGTGGAAACTAAGTGCAGGGTTAGGATCCTTAGAGTCCATTTGGAAGTACAGGAGTCTAGACAGGGTCCTGCTGAGAACATATGTCCCTATGACCTTGCATTCTTTTTATTATTTTTTTTTTTATTTTTTAAAGATTTTTAATTACTTATTTGACAGACAGACATTACAAGCAGGCAGAGAGCCAGGCAGAAAGAGAGAGGAAGGGAAGCAGGCTCCCTGCTAAGCAGAGAGCCCGATGCGGGGCTCGATTCCAGGACCCTGAGATCATGACCTGAGCCGAAGGCAGAGGCTTTAACCCACTGAGCCACCCAGGTGCCCCGTGACCTTGCATTCTTAACTCTGCAGCCCACCAGTCCTCATCACCAAAGATCAGCTGTGCTGGTCTTCTGCTTGAAACATGATGGAGATGAGTTAATACACAGGAAGCTCTTGAGGGGCAAAACCAAGAATGCAGGTAATGGGCTCTCTGTGGGCGACTAGACTGGGCCAGGCTGGGGCAGGCAGAAGCTGACCAAATCCCAGGCCCTGGCCAGGAAGAGGAGGCACTCTCAGAAAGAGAAATAAGAGAAGATAAAAGACTGAAACTGTATACTCCTACTTAGAAGAAACACTGGGATGTTAATGGGGCTCTCGCTAGACTTCCAGACTTAGGAGCAAGCGAGGGTGTCCCCAATCAGCCCTGAGCCAGGGGCCAAGGTCCACAGAGAGTGGACATTTGAGTCTTGGGATTGCTGAGGCTCTGGGATGGTCCCTGGAGGTAGAGTTTCTATATCAGATGGGGGTGAATAGGTCCTGGTGAGGACAGAGCTTGCCCAGGGGCAGTGTGGATTCCAACCGTTTGGGCTAAATATCACCTATTTGATTCCCCTCTCTTCTACAGAAAGAGTGAAATTAGACTGCTTTTTTCTATAATCAGCTCACACAACAGTGAAGCCAGTCCTTCCGGCAGACTTGTTTTTCTCTCTTTCTTACAATGTTGTTTATATTTTTAAACTCTCTGTGGGGAATATTGATATTTTGTTACTCCACAACAGGTTTTCTTCTGGACAGGTGAGAATCCAGGAAAAAGGAGACAAACTCCAGTTACTGTTCCCAGTGAATTCTGGCTACTGGGTAAGGAATTTAAGAGCATGCGGAGCGGGTGAGCGGACGGTCAGGCAGGGTGTGGAAGAGCGCCCTCGCGTTCTCCAGGCTCCCACATGTGGTCTGCAGTTTTGCTTTGTCTGCTTTGCTTTGGCTTTTCTCAGTTTGCTCAGCGTGAGGAGGGACCAGCAGGAGGACTGGAAGAGGGCGCCGGGAAGGGCATGCTAGACTGACCGTGCAGGGTCAAGAGGACCGTCTCCATCACTCCCTGTGCAGTTTGTCCTTCCCCTTCTCTTCTCTCATTTCTTGAGGAATGGGCCAGTGCACTGGGCCAGTGCTCTGGGGCCGCATATCTGGGGTGGGAGAATGGGCCGGGACTGAATAAAGTCTAAGAGCTCATCTGGTTTGCAATAGACTATGAGAGTCTCAGTTCTAATTGGGGGCCCAGAAAAGCATAGAACTCTTGCCAACAGCTGAATTTATTTTTGTTCTGCCCTCCTAGAAAACTAAGATCCCTGGAAATGGCCAACAGTCCCTTGGACAAGAGGCATCAGGTAGATAATCAGCCTTGCACCAGCTGGGCTGTGGTTGGCAAGCGCCTGAAGTCTCTTGAGGGCAGGCGGAAAGGAGCCTGGAGGAAATAGAGTTGGCCCCATGGACTCTGAGGAGTGTTTGACAGAGTTTCTGATCAAGTTTTCTTTTCTAAGATTTTATTTATTTGAGAGAGAGAGAGAGAGTGAGGAAGTGAGCGAGCGAGAGAGAGAGAGCACATGAGCAGGGGGAGGGAGAAAAGATTCCCCACTGAGTAGGAGGCCTGATTCAGGAGTGGATGCCGGGCTGGATGCAAGGCTTGATCCCAGGTCCCTGGGATCATGACCTGGGCTGAATCCAGATGCTTAACCGACTGAGCCACCCAGGCGCCCCATCTTGACAAGTCTGTTTAGATCATATGCCTAGCGCCTACCCTGGGAAGGAAAACAAATATGATCCTCCTTATTTGTGGGAATTCTCAAGGAGCTGTTTGTTTGGTGGTTGAAAAAAACAACTTTAGATATGTAAATAAGCTTCATGGCAGAATAGAGATCTTCAGCAAGGGAACATCAACTCTTAATTCTGATTAGTTTAGACATTTCCTCCGCTTACAGGTAGATAGGTACATTGACAAGATGGATCTCTTGAGAATTCTCTCAGATCTCTGGTATCATATTTTCTCTGGATTGAGTAATAGTCCAGTGATCCCGCTTGAATTTATGATAAAGGAAATGAGTGACAAATATCTTTTTTATTACGTGTTCTGTGTAAATACATGCGCTACGTAGGCGTACTGTATTGTAAATCTGCTTGCCTACACATTTACTTTTCACTCCGGAGGGAACACTGTGACCATGCATTTCGAATGACCTAAATAAAGATAGTTTGGAGGACGTGCATGCATTTCTGTATCAGCATGTGGAAGCATGCCCTCTTTAAAAGCACCAATTTCTCTGGAAGCCATTTGTTTCAGGGGCTCCCCGTGGGCTGCACCAGTTCCGTGTGTCACAAGGGACGTGAAAGGCTGAGTGTAGGGCTGTTTAAATCAGAGTTTGTTAGAGGAAGGGGCAAGCAGCAACACCAGGGGAGCGGTAATCAAGATCCAGAAGGCAGCCGGTAGCACGTCACACTTGAGCACCAGAAGCCAGGGGACTAGGAGCCCATCTGCCTGGATGTCACCACAGCTGCCCTGTCTTCTCCAGCAGAACGAGATTTCATGGTCGACAGACACAGCTGAGTTTAGGACATTTGTCCTGAACTTCCAAACAGCATATAAAACACAGCGGAAACTAGCCAGAGGCAGTATGTGCAGAAACCAGCAGGAACACGGCACTGCGAGGGGGCAGACACAGCTAAACAGAACGCCCAGCGGGAAGAAAAAGGGAGCTGAGGAGTTTGCACTACAAAGAAATCGGTAGGTGTGTACACACCGAAAGGGCAGCGAAGGAGGAAGTTTCTTTGAGCGGGATGGGATAGCACAAAGAGCCCTAGAACTGCAGTCAAAGGGTTTGGCCTCTGTTCACCAACCACTGGCTCTTTGATCTTAGGAAAATTGCTTTACCTCTTGTCACCACTGCTTCGTCAGCAATAAAACAAGAGAGGGAAAGAGGAAAGGCAACCAATCCTAAGCACCTGCCGTGAGCAAACGCTTTACACACACTTTAGTTCAGCCTCATGTAGGGGATATTATCATCCCCATTTTACAGGTGAGGACTTGGGAGGCTTAAAAGCGGCTTGTTTAGGAAGGTCAAAGGGATTAAGCGATCTCCCCAAGTTCACATGACTCGTATGTCACCGAATGGAAATTTGCACCCAGATCTACCTGGCCGAGGTCCGGGCTCTTGCCACTGTAAGAGGCCACCCTTCCCTACCTTACAGAAATGAGAATTTAAAAGAACATAATGTATGTGAAAGCCTTTTGACAACTGTGAAAAGCTTAGAGATGTAAAGAATTTTTATTATTTAAAGTTGAATCTCTCCAGACAAGCCCGGGATGAGATAGTGGAAAACTGTGGTTCAGAGAAATGTTCTCACTTGCCAAGTCAATGACACTCCTTCCCAGATCACCAACAGTAATAAAGTGAGTTAATGACTGAATAAAGCTTTTAATGGTGGGTTGGGCTAGATGACCTCTAAGGTCCTGCCAAGTCAGTATTTCTGAGAATCAGGAATTTTATCAAAGCAGTAACAATGTAGCCCTATGCTGAATCTGACCTTAAAGAAAACTGGAAAGTCAGCAAAATGTTTCTTTTTCGTCTCTCATTTCATTGCTCTGTTTTTATCCCTTGGATTTCAACCCTCTTGCCAAGCAGTCATCACTCTCAAGGCTATCCTTACTTAGGTCTTGTGTGCCACAGAGGAAAGGAATTTGATAAATGAATTCAGACTAAGGGAGAGAAAGATCACTGGCTCCAGCGTTGAAGGCTGTGTGATCTGGGAGTTTGTCATTTAACCTCTCTGGACCCTAGATTTGTCATCAGCAACATGAGAAAGCCTACTCTTAGAGATCAGCGTAGGAAATAACCAATGTGGCATGTAAAGTGCCTAGCCCATAGTTCAAACCCTTTCAGTGTTAGTTCCCAGCAATCATCCAGACGCCCTGACTGTTAGCAGAGTGTGACAATCTTCCAAGAGGTGTCTGCATATTTTAAAAATGATACCTAAAGAAGGCATTTCGGTGTGGGGTAATAACCAATCCCATGATGAATTTTTTTTTTTTTTCCTGCAATGTGACATCCGGATAGAAGAGAGAGACTAGGGGCAGTAGGGAGAGGAGAATATGGGTAGATGGGACTACCCTGGGCTCTCCCAATTACTCCATAACTCATGCCATTCTCCAGCATTGTACTTCCAGGAACAATGCAGGTGTGACAATGTGAGAATATCTCCCTACTTCACTTGATTAAGTTTCAGTTACTGAAACTTCTTTTTTGTATGCCAGAGATGTTTAAAGAAGTGTTGTTTCATGAGGACAATCAGACAAACCTGAAAAATTGTTATTTCTATAAAGAAATCATTCCAAGGATACAGATGTTCTTTGTCCAGGAAGGGACCATCTGTGGTTACAACAAATTACTGATGGGTTTAACAAACACCAGCCTGGGCAGAGGAGGAGTTAGGAGATGAATGCCTCTCAGTCCTTCCTCCAGGAGGTACCACCGGAAAGAAATTTACAGTCTGGCTGGGGAAGCCTGGATTTCTTTGGATTCTGGCAATCTTTTATGTTCTGTACTTACTTTTAATAAATGGGTACTGTTAAAGAACCAAGAGTTTCTTCTCACAGCTGTCAAGTGCAAGGATTTTTCTCTATTCTGTTTTATCCTACATGTCCAGTGTCTAAAACAGTGCCAGGCAATAAACATTTGAGGAAACAGGTGAATTGTGAAGGTGATACTTGCAAGAAACATTTCTTCAGATTGATGGTCAAGATGCATTTTCCCAGGCACTTAGTTAACAAATTCTTAGAAATATAGTTAATGTGGCATAATTTCTTTGACTTCCTTTTTTCTCCTAGGCTTAGGGATATTTAAATGCTTTTGCTAAAAACTCATGTGTGTGAAACAGAGCCTTCTATCACAGCCTTTGCCTTTTTTCTTAATAAACAGTAAATAATTCCTTGGAAACATCTCCCCTTTATGGGTAATTAGAGAGATGTTTACTTTGGTGAGAGGATGAGAAAGATGAGAACGTTTAAGTTTTATTAAATTTGTAAGTGAAGAAAAAAAGGAAAAGAATCATAAACTGGAGAAGATAAATATTCTGACAAGCTTTCAAAAAATGAAAAACCAGGATATACAGTCCCCAAACTTTGTAGGCTCCAGCTCTTTTTGGCAAAAAAATTTTTTTGGGTCAAAACAGGAAATTGCTAAAAGAATTCACGAGGCTCTCTTAGATATCAAATAGCATTTTAAAACTACCTTATTAAGTGAAAAGAGATGATAATCATGATTGAATGTCCTTTGAAGCCCAAGATTAGGAGACAAATTTTAGGAAGACCACAGTTTGCATTCTGTTGAAAACTAAACATTTGAAAATAGTTCTAAATGGTTGAATACACAACTGTGCCATTGATATGGCTCCTTAACGCACATATATTGTTTTGCAAAACAACACAGCAGTTACTGCAGATTTTTAAATTAAAAGGGGAGGAGGGGGGGGGTGCCTGGGTGGCTCAGTTGGTTAAGCAACTGCCTTCGCCTCAGGTCATGATCCTGGGGTCCCGGGATAGAGTCCCACATCGGGCTCCCTGTTCCTCAGGGAGTCTGCTCTCCCTCTGACCTCTCCACTCTCTCACACACGCACACACACTCTCTCTCTCTCAAATAAATAAATAAAATTTAAAAACAAAATAAAAGGGGAGGACACTCCACATTCAACAATAATTTAGATTTCTAGGTTTTTCCTATAAAAGTACCAAAGCTGCTTTTGGGGTGGGACTCAGGGGGCTGTGGAGGTGATATAAAAATTGACTTAAGTAATTTATCTGCCTATTTCAATAAATATATATTAGATATAGTTCTTTAACTTTATAACTACTCAGAAATATGTGCTTCCTTAAAAGAATTTTTTTTGTTGTTGTTTTAACGGGACAGGAAGGTAAAATGTCAGATTGTCTGGTTTAATACCGGACAACTGGTAAACCTATTATAAAAACTTTTATACGAACTTTGCGAGTTCTTATAATTCTTTCCTGGAAACTGTGAATTTGCTCTGTGCCACCTTCGTGGGGGGGGAGGGGGAAGGGCTGGGAGATCCCCACCACATTGGTCCCAATCAGGGGCCTATGTTTCCACAGCTGAGGAAAAGCAAGGCCACCAAAGCCAAAAGACCCCCGAAACAGTGGCAAACTTGACAGCAAGTTGCAGAAGCTAGGCCCTAATTCTAAGGGTCAGTATTCCAAAGGCAGAACCAGGTCCAAATGGACCGCTGTCAAACCCGCAAGTGTTAAACTCACCAAGGAGCAGACAGCGCAGACCAGGAAGAACTCCAGAGCTGAGCTGCGTGTGACTGGCTGTCTCCCTCTTATGGTCAGTGTCCGAGGACACGATAGCCCATCCCTCAGCGCTAAAAGCATTGGTGATGTATGGACACGTTTGAAAATTCTTTATGCACTGTGTTAGGATCCCATTTAAGGACAGTGATTTGATGACATGGGACCCACCACGCTCAGCGAGCAGTCCAGGCAGGATGAAAGCAGCGGGGTCTCCCCTAAGTAGGACGGGAACATGGGTCCTGTCCTAGGGAGATGGGCAGGGCCTGGCTTCGAGAAGCATATCCAAAATAGGTCACCAAATCTAGGATGGGCTAGGGTGAATCTGGCTCATTTGCTGAGGGTTTGAGAAAACAGGAGGTCAATGAAACAGGAGACAAGAGTATGGAGTAGCAGGCTAAATGGACGAAGTAGGAAGAGGCCTCGGTGAATTCTGGAGATTGGGCCAGACCTGATACAAGGAGGTGAAGAAGATCATTCTGACAAGATTACCTATCAGGGACAAAATTAGATGTTGTTCGGTGACTCTTGGTGTGGGAATAAGAATCCCAGAGAGTGGGCTTCCATACCAACTGGTGGTTACTAACTTGCCTTCAAAAAGGGGTGATGGGGGGCGCCTGGGTGGCTCAGTGAGTTAAAGCCTCTGCTTTCGGCTCAGGTCATGGTCCCAGGGTCCTGGGATGAAGCCCCTCATCGGGCTCTCTGCTCAGCATGGAGCCTGCTTCCCCCTCCTCTCTCTGCCTGCCTCTCTGCCTACTTGTTATCTCTGTCTGACAAATAAATAAATAAAATCTTAAAAAAAAAAAAGGGGGTGATAGGCCCACTCACTGCCAAGCTTTTACTGAGGGGGACTGTGCAAGTTGGGGGCAGAGCTGAATTTAGGGGGGCGTAAAGAGAGAAACACAATGCTCAGATAACATGAGAAACGATAACTGGTTGGGGGCACTTCTGGGGCATATAGATTCCTTCCCTCTCCCCAATGAAATCTTCAGCAAAGTGTACATTACTCACTGGAGTTTTTGTGCCAGGGGATGAAAAGGAGGGAGCTGGGAGCACAAAGAAGTTGCTGTAGCTGCACCAAAGTCATATGTGGGGGACCAGAGCACACGCTTGGTGACAGCAGGCAGAGCAGACAGCCCTCTTAGCCCAAGAGCCCTTTTCCTTGGATGATTTTGGACTAGGGTTCCACCTAGAAACACAGGAGAAGGTCCAAACGTTCCCCAGGACAAGGGTCTCACCACCACTTTTCTGGCCCACGTTCCCCCAGCAGTCCAGATAAAGAGCTGGCAGAGGGTCCCTGGGGAGTTAGCAACTTCTCCCTGATAGTCATCAGGCTCTTTATCTCAGTTTACTGGAAGACATCTTTGGTTATTGGTGAATGCAGAAATGAATGAAAATGAGATGAACGTGCCTGGAGAGGGGCAACTGGTATTTTAAAACGTGGGACTTTCCTTACCTCAAAGGGTCTATAATAGGCTCCTTCAAGTATTAGGTTAGACAGACCGAATATGCTGTGGCTTTTTTTTGTTTGTTTTGTTTTGGGGTTTTGTTTGGGGGTCTTTCTGCTGTAATGAGAATATAATCCCTTCTGGATAAAGAGAACAACCTGGTGATAATAGCTTCCAGACTGGAGTGCAGTAAGTGAAGAGCCGGTCCTTGTTAAGAAGTAGACGATCCAATGCTAGGGAAGTGGGTTGCTTGTGCCAGTGAGTTGTGTTCAGCCATCAAGGACAGAACACATTTATCCCCTCCCCCACAGCCTCCTCCTCAGTCCATGCAAAACAAATTGGAGTGAAACAACACCATCTGCTCATTTCACACTCAGTGAAGAAGCGCGTCAACTCCTTCTCAAGGCTAGGAAGTCCAAACTCAAAAAGACACTTCTGGTTATGCAGTAAAAATGCCTCCTGAAAGCAGGAATGCTGCAATCTTGGAAGAGTCCACTGTTTCCCCCGAACACGACATGGAAAGGGCTGAGCCGATCAGGGCTAAGAAGTGGAGGGCTTTCTTACAGGAGTGTCGCATGGAGCTTTACTTAGTGGCAGAAAGTCCTGTTTTGCTGGCCAATTGCATTTCCATAATTTGCAGCCTCTGATTTCGATGAGAATAGCAGTAGACCAGGCCATCGTAATCATCCTGGTTCTAGCATCCTGTGCTGGGAGGAAGAGGAGGAAGTAGAAAGATAAGCCTTGCTCAATCCGAGATCCTATTTTGTTCTGATATTTCCCTTTGGTGTAGCAACTACCCCCCCTCCTTTCCCCCTTTTTTCCTGCAATCACTTAAAAAAAAACCTAAATCCGTAATTAAACTCTGTTCTTCAACCCAGAGATGATGCTTTGAATTAGAGAAGAAACTTACTCATTTGATTCTACCCCTATTTCCTTTATTCAACTAAACTCTGGGTTCAGAAATAAAGATAAGGGAGGGTTCTTGGGCATACGAATGCCTTCAGAGATTAGAAGGAGGGCAGCCCTTCGGCTTTTGCAACAAATATTAAACTCCACACAGTTCTAACTGACCACCAGTAAATAATGTTTCTCCCAAGAGAACCCCTGGGACAGTAAGTGACTGTACTTGTCTTAGAGATCAGACACTCACAACATGAAGTCTGAAAGAATCAAGTCTCACGTTACCTACAGCATGCCTCACTGGGATGTGTGTTGGCAATTTACGATCTCCTGGGAGAAACAGGAAATTAATATAAAAGGATCAATTGTGACATGCCAAGTACCAAATAAGTGTACATTATGTAAAATTATAGCTCTTTTTATTCATAAAGCTTTTGTACCAGACTTTTGAAATTTGGTGAACAAGACCGCATTAACCATCATCCATTCAACCATCTGTTGGTGTGTCCATCTGTCCAACAAACGTTACCCTGGTGCCTACAGTGCCAGCCCTCCAAGTTACCAAGACAAATCAGGCATGGTCCCTGCCCTTGTTGGGGGCAGACCTGCAAATCATAACACAGCAATAAATGCAATCACACGAGTGTGTTCAAGGTAGAAGGGTAACCAAAAAGGAGGAAACAGTTGGCTATATGAGGGCAGGATTGTGGGGGCATGGGGTTCCAGGCAAGAAAAACGTCTCAGAAGAGTTGAAACATAAAAGAGGAGTTGGAATTTACCAGGCATATTCTAATCAGAGAGCACAGCTTGAGCAAGGCATGGAGGCACTTGAAAGCCTGGAGTATCCAAGGAGCTAGAAGCCGTGTAATATGGCTGCAGGGTTTTGTATGGCTGTGACAGATGAGCCTGGAGAAGTAGACACAGGCTAGAAATAAGACAAACCCTACAGGTCATGTTCAGACACTTCCCTGTCAACAATGGGCTTTGCTGGTGGGATTTCAGAAGGACATGTATTTAGAATAAACTTTATGATAGCTAGATGGAAAATAGAAGAGAGTGAGAACAGGACAAGAAACCCAAAAAAGGCAAGTTGTCACTGTGTTCACACCATGCTTTTTTAAGAGCTTTGTTCCTTAAAAAAAAATTTTTTTTTTTCTTTTTTAGAGCAGTTTTGGAGCAGTTTGCAGTGAAATTGAGGGGAAGGTCCATGGGTTCCCCACATACGCCCTGCCCCAGACATGCACAGCCTACCCCCTTACTGACACCCGCACCAGAGTGATACAGTTATTACACTCAACAAAGCTACACTGACTCAACAAAGCCCAGAGACCTTGTATATCTAGACTGAGAAATGCCACTGTTAGTCAACCCAGTATTTTTTAATATCATGGATCTTGTAGAAGCTGGTCTTATTTTTACCATGTCTGGTGTTTTTGCCACAAGCATTTTCTCTGCAAACATTTTCACTGCATAACTAATTGGCCATAAGGCAATTCTGCCATAAAAGATTAAAAAAAAAATAACTGGTTAACAGTTTGGTTTGACAGTTTGTTGGTTTCATCAACTGGCTGACAGTTGGGTTTCATGTCTTCATTGACATAGAACTCCCGTTTTTATAGTACATACATCTGAGTCCTCATAGCAGTCTATAGGACAGTGCAGAGTTTTAAACCCACATTTCCCATGGAACTCGGGAACGTCTCTCAGCAGACGTGTGACAATATGCCAAGAACAAACAACAACGTAGAAGGCTTTCACAACACAATGCAAGGCTCAGTTACAAATATGCATTCTAGAAGGATGAAATTTTAGTGAAAAAGGAAAAAGTGCAATGTTGAACGAGGAGACAAATCAACAAGCAAAAAAAAAAAAAAAGGTGTATAGTACTAAGAACGAAAGACTTTGAAGATATGTGCTTAGGTACCACCCATAAAATAAAATCGGTTATCTGTGCACTATTGCCATGACTCTAAACTACACATTTTAAGTATATTTAAATATTTTGTATTTCAACCATCAAGTCTTTTTAATTTTGCTCATTTTTATGATTATGTCCCTTTGAATGAATGTCCTCTTTTTTTAAAAAGAGATTTTATTTATTTATTTGACAGACAGAGATCACAAGTAGGCAGAGAGGCAGGCAGAGAGAGAGAGGGGGAAGCAGGCTCCCTGCTGAGCAGAGAGCCCGATGCAGGGCTCGATCCCAGGATCCCGGGATCATGACCTGAGCTGAAGGCAGAGGCTTTAACCCACTGAGCCACCCAGGTGCCCCTCTTTTGTTTTTTTATGATTTTACCTTTTATGATAAAATTGCCTTGTAGCCAATTAGTTATGCAGCAAAAATGTGACAAAAACGCTTGTGGCAAAAATGCTTATGGCAAACTTATGTAGAACCATGTTCACAGCATATTGGGGTTGAGCATGCTAACTGAGCTGGCTTGTGGCCACTCAGCCAGTCCAAAAGCTGAGGGAATCAGCAGCAGGACCCTGGTATCATGACCTGAGCTGGAGGCAGACACTTAAACAACTGAGCCACCCAGGCCCCCTGATGACTTTCTATATTGATTACACCCACACTACTGTTCATAGTTGAAGTATCTCTGGGAACTGGCACATGTAGACAGAGGGATTTTGGATACTCTATGACAAACTAAACTACTGAGTAGTAAAGCTAAGCACAAAAAAATGTCCAATTCTTTCAAGTTACAGCTGAAGTACCCTATTTGCCATGGTTACCCTTTCTTTCTCTTTATTTAGAATTTTTGTGTTGGCAAAAAAAAAGGATCATGCGATAATGTTATTTTTAAGTTGCTACTGGGTCTATGAATAATTCATTTAAAGTAAAATCTCAATATCTTGTGAGCTTATTTTTGGGGTCCTAAACATTGATTAAAATATCAGCCTGTTTAACATAACAGCATGGCATGGTGCATGGCAATCTTTAGGAACACGTCTTCCCTCTCAGTGCTGTTAGAATTTTCTGGTGGATTCCTTTTGCGTTATATCCCATTGCATTTTTTTACAAAAGTTTCTTCTTGCCATTAACTTTACAACCCAATTACCAAAGGAATTTTCTAACTTCTTGCCTTAATGTTTGTTTCATTGGGATTAAAAGAGTTAAATGAACTTTTTTTTTTTTTAAAGATTTTATTTATTTGACAGAGAGAGAGATCACAAGTAGGCAGAGAGGCAGGCAGAGAGAGAAGGGGAAGCAGACTCCCTGCTGAGCTGAAAGCCTGATGCAGGGTGATCTCAGGATCCTGAGACCATGACCTGAGCCGAAGGCAGAGGCTTAACCCACTGAGCCACCCAGGCGCCCAAATGTAATGTCTTTAAGGTAACGGTCAAGTTGACAGAAATCATAAAAGTTATTCATCCTCACCTCATTTTTTGTCTTCAAAGCAACAGATCGAGCTAGGAATCAGAAGGAGTGTACGCGGTTGGTACAGTCCTGCTGAGACTGCCAATACAGTAGCCAAACAACCATAATAATTTCTGGAAGGCATTTGTGACACTGAACTCGGCCCCGTTGTGAACTGCACCAAACCCCTGGAATCATTGCATACGGTCCGAAAGCTGCTGTCGGGCTATAAGGGCTCTCAATTGTTACTGACTTGTGCTAGATTTGCGTTCTACTTACAAACTTCTTTTTGGTGTGTCTGTTTGTGTTTGAATCAGGGCAGAGTACATTTGGACCCTTAAAATTCATTCCGTATTTCTTTTAATCAATACAAACCAAAAGCAGTCTCAGAAATGCCTCGTTGTCAATTACATCCAGCTACGTCAGAAGTAAATGTCATGTCTTCTGAGGGTTGCATTTTCTCAAGGAAGCAGTGTTCAGGCATATTTGTTACCTCAATTAGTCTGATTTAGTGGTTCAGTCAGTGAGCTAGTTACTCTGGCACTCAGCAGAGTAATTCGATTTCTAAGCGGCTGGTAAGGGACTAAAAACCGTCCAAAATGCTAACTCCATGTCCTGAAAGCAGATGTACAAATCCTGACGTTCTTGGTGGCACAGCTGTTAGGGAAATGTGCTGGTCCCTGAGACGATCTCCATCCAGGGCTGGAGCCCCTTTATGTCACATGCCTGGAGATTCTGCTGGGAGGTGACAGGAAGGGTGTTCCTTTTGGAAACCTAGTGCCCTGAAGTAATTCTTTTTCTTCTCCACGGTCTTTAGCTGGCAGAAGGTGGAGGCTGACAGCCCTGAAGATAGTACTGGAGGGTCTATTTTAGAAGGGAGCATGTTATGCTCTATCAATCTCGTCTCTTTCCCCCTCACTCCAGAGGCTATGAAACGAATCATCTATTGCTTAGATAGGTGCTTTGGAGAAGTGGTCACATTGTGACTGAGACTCCTTAGGACCTCAACCCAGTGGCAGACACTGTGGCCTGCATTATCTAGATAAGAGATGAGGAGCGTGGTTACCAAGATAGCCTGACCCGATGTATTGTAGTCTCCCCTCTCTTAATTCCCTGCCGAAGTGATCCAGCCAATGTAACATCAAAAATAATTATTTATCACCACTAGAACTTAGAATGCTATCTGGCCTGTGTTCCTGCCTCAAGAGTAAATCTCAGCTGTGTACAGAAACATATATTACATTATCTGGGAATATTTTGGTGGCAGGTGACAGAAAACCAATGCAAATTCC
The DNA here is from genome assembly GCF_922984935.1 of Meles meles. NCBI lineage: Eukaryota > Metazoa > Chordata > Mammalia > Carnivora > Mustelidae > Meles > Meles meles. The sequence continues at coordinate 35,364,588 of NC_060071.1, read as the reverse complement.
CCTGAGCTAAAGACGAGGATTTATGGGATCAAGGCTGAAGTATTTCACCAAACCCAAGGTATAGCTGAACAGCTATGGGTGCAGAGAGGTGGCTGGGTATTAGGAACACTAGAAACTGAGGACTTGGGTGACGTTCAAATACTGTCTCATTCACTGCGGCTGGGATTCTGGGTGTGGCTTCATCCTCCTGTTGGTTGCTAGTTTTTTCTACGGGTGGAAAAACAAGACCTTGTACACTTTCTGGTTTGAACAGTTTAGACTTTAAACCACCAGAAAGAAGGGGCTCGCTCGCTCTCTCCGCGCATTCTCCAAGTCGAAATGTCTTCCGGGCTCAGCTTGTGGCCAGCGCTCCTGACCCAATGGAGGGTGGTCGGAGTGATTAGGGTAGCGTTATTAGCCAATCTGGGGTCCGGTGTCCACACCAAGCCCAGTCAACTGTGGTCAGGAGGTGAGACTGCTCCGCAGGAACGTGCTAGCTGTGGTGGGAACCAAGGGGTGGCTGACAGCCATTCCCACAGGTGTCCACCAACAACAGCTAAAACAAAAAAGATGAAGTTGAAAAATAAAAGCAACATGGAGATAGATTAAACACAAACAAACCAGATAAACATAAAGAAAGTAAAATTTAAGACCAAAGCCTTTTAGCAAAGAGCATAATTTAATTTTGATAAGAGATGTATTTCAGAATAAAAACACAACAGTAATAAATCCTAAACCGTCATGTAACATGCAGTAAAACCTGTTAGAGATAGTGTATGAGGGAAAAGAAATGATACATCTCTAAAAATACATGATACATCTCTAAAACCAAAGAGATGCCATTAAAAAGCAATTTGAATTGATAAAAAGAGTTCAATAAAATGGTAGGATGAGATAAATACACAAAAATCAATAACTAGCCTGTGTAACGGCAATAACGTATTAAAAATGTGATGAAAAGGGAAATCTCATTCCTAACAGCATCAAAAATACAAAAACGGTAGGCAGCAGACTGGAATGAATATTCGATGAAATTAGCATAAAATTTATTTAGAAGAATAAATCATAAAGGATAACAAAAAGAATATATGTTAAAGGTAAGCATAATGAGGGAGAATTCGCCCTGACAGGTATTAGAATGTCTTATACTTAAGTAATTACACAGTGCGGTATTGGTGCAAAGTAGACAGATGAATGAACCAGATAGATAACTTTGACACAGATTCTGATATACTTTAAAATGTTAATACATAATAAATATAGCTGCACAAACCAGTGTATGAGGAAAAACTCATTCAGCAAAGAGTATTGGGACAACCGGTAGTTATGCAAAGAGAGGGGCACACCACCAAAGTTAGGAGTCAATCAATAATCTGGAAAAGTGATTCATAGCAAATAGGATAAAAGTTAAATTTTTCCTCTTTTATTTTTTATTTTTTTAAAGATTTTATTTATCTTCGAGGGGAGAGGGGCAGAGGGAAAGCAGAATCCCCACTGAGCATGGAGCCCCACCTGGGTTTCCTGGAGAGGCTAGATAAGAAGCTCACTAGAGGTGGGAACTCCTTGTGGGGCTCCATTTCACAATAAACCCCGAGATCATGACCTGAGCTGAAAAACCTAGAGTCAGAATCTCAACCCACTGAGCCACCCAGGTGCCTCTAACTTTTCCTTTTCTAAAAGCTCATTCAAATCAATAAGAAATTCAAATCAGTAAAGATTACAAAATAATTTAAATACCCCTGAAGCTAATAACAAAAACCCTGAAACTGATAATACATTATATGTTTGAATTTAAGTAAAAAATCTTAAAAATAGTATAAATACCTAGTGATCCTATCTCAAAGGTGGGAATGCAAATTGGTCCAACTCTTTGGAATGTCATTAACAATATGTATCAGTGAGTATATTCACACTCCTTGATTTCACAGTTCTTTCTCCCGTGAAGTATCTTGGCAAAACAATTTGAATTAAAAGTATTATGAATCAATGTACTCATTGCAATATTATTTGTGTTGACCATGCTATATAAAATAGCAGCCCCATTGTCCTTTATCCCTTCCCTGCCTTTTTGGGGGGGGGAGGGGCATTTATTATCAATTGACATTTATTTACTGTTAGTCTCCCTTTCACTAGAATGTAAGCCCTGAGAGAATTTGCCTACTTTCTTCATGACTGTATTTCTAGACCTGAGAGCCCTGTCCAGCACATAGTAGAAAACTGATAAATATTTGCAGAATGGGGGCACCTGGGTGGCTCCGTGGGTTAAAGCCTCTGCCTTCGGCTCAAGTCATGATCCCAGGGTCCTGGGGTCGAGCCCCACATGGGGCTCTCTACTGAGCAAAGAGTCCGCTTCCCTCTCTCTCTCCGCCTGCCTCTCTGCCTACTTGTGATCCCTGTCTGCCAAATAAATTTAAAAAAAAATTTGCAGAATGAATGAACAACATCAAACATCCAAAAATAAGAAAATAAGAAAATGGTTTAGGCAATTATGATTTATCTACTCAACATAATATTGCAAAGTAGTGCATATATTTTTAAGAATAATAATTTATAACATAAGGAAGGATTTATGATAAGTTCAAGAAAGCAGAATATGTAATAAGTTTAAGAAAGTAGAATATAGCATCTGTTCCTGATTAAAATGCTTCAAAGTATAGGGATAGAGGGAACATTCCTGAATTCCATAAAATCTATCTATGAAAGACCCACAGCAAATATCATCCTCAATGGGAAAAAGCTTGCAGTCTTCCCATTGAGATCAGGAACACAAGAATGCCCATTCTCACTACTCTTGTTCAACATATTATTAGAAGCCCTAGCAACAGCAATCAGACAACAAAGAGAAATAAAAAGTATCCAAATTGGCAAGGAAGAAGTCAAACTCTCTCTCTTCGCAGATGACATGATTCTTTATATGGAAAACCCAAAAGACTCCACCCCAAAACTACTAGAACTCACACAGCAATTCAGTAACGTGGCAGGATACAAAGTCAATGTACAGAAATCAGGGGCTTTCTTATACACTAACAATGAAAATACAGAAAGGGAAATTAGAGAATCGATTCCATTTACTATAGCACCAAGAACCGTAAGATACCTGGGAATAAACCTGACCAAAGAGGTAAAGGATCTGTACTCGAGGAACTACAGAACACTCATGAAAGAAATTGAAGAAGACACAAAAAGATGAAGACCGTTCCATGCTCTTGGATTGGAAGAATAAACATTGTTAAAATGTCTACACTGCCTAGAGCAATCTATACTTTTAATGCCATTCCGATCAAAATTCCACCGGTATTTTTCAAAGAGCTGGAGCAAATAATCCTAAAATTTGTATGGAATCAGATGAGACCCCGAATGGCTAAGGAAATGTTGAAAAACAAAAACAAAACTGGCGGCATCACGTTACCTGATTTCAAGCTTTACTACAAAGCTGTGATCACCAAGACAGCATGGTACTGGCATAAAAACAGACACATGGACCAGTGGAACAGAGTTGAGAGCCCAGATATGGACCCTCAACTCTATGGTCAAATAATCTTTGACAAAACAGGAAAAAATATAGAGTGGAGAAAAGACAGTCTCTTCAATAAATGGTGCTGGTAAAACTGGACAGCGATATGTAGAAGAATGAAACTCAACCATTCTCTTACACCGTACACAAAGATAAACTCGAAATGGATAAAAGACCTCAACATGAGACAGGAATCCATCAGAATCCTAGAGAAGAACAGAGGCAGTAACCTCTTCAATATCAGCCACAGCAACTTCTTTCAAGATCTGTCTCCAAAGGCAAAGGAAACAAAAGTGAAAATGAACTTTTGGGACTTCATCAAGATCAAAAGCTTCTGCACAGCAAAGGAAACAGTCAACAAAACAAAAAGGCAACCCACGGAATGGGAGAAGATATTTGCAAATGACAGTACAGACAAAAGGTTGATATCCAGGATCTATAAAGAACTCCTCAAACTCAACACACACAAAACAGATAATCATGTCAAAAAATGGGCAGAAGATATGAACAGACACTTCTCCAACGAAGACATACAAATGGCTATCAGACACATGAAAAAATGTTCATCATCACTAGCCATCAGGGAGATTCAAATTAAAACCACTTTGAGATACCACCTGACACCAGTTAGAATGGCCAAAATTAGCAAGACAGGAAACAACATGTGTTGGAGAGGATGTAGAGAAAGGGGAACCCTCTTACACTGTTGGTGGGAATGCAAGTTGGTACAGCCACTTTGGAGAACAGTGTGGAGATTCCTCAAGAAATTAAACATAGAGCTTCCCTATGACCCTGCAATTGTACTACTGGGCATTTACCCCAAAGATACAGATGTAGTGAAAAGAAGGGCCATCTGTACCCCAATGTTTATAGCAGCAATGGCCACGGTTGCCAAACTGTGGAAAGAACCAAGATGCCCTTCAATGGACGAATGGATAAGGAAGATGTGGTCCATATACACTATGGAGTATTATGCCTCCATCAGAAAGGATGAATACCCAACTTTTGTAGCAACATGGACGGGACTGGAAGAGATTATGCTGAGTGAAATAAGTCAAGCAGAGAGAGTCAAGTATCATATGGTCTCACTTATTTGTGGAGCATAACAAATAACATGGAGGACATGGGGAGATGGAGAGGAGAAGGGAGTGGAGGGAAATTGGAAGGGGAGATGAACTATGAGAGACTATGGACTCTGAAAAACAATCTGAGGGTTTTGAAGGGGCGGGGGGTGGTGGGAGGTTGGGGGAACCAGGTGGTGGGTAATAGGGAGGGCACGTATTGCATGGAGCACTGGGTGTGGTGCAAAAACAATGAATACTGTTACGCTGAAAAGAAATTAAAAATAAATAAATAAATAAAAATAAATTTAGGATAAAAAAAGAAAGAATATATATTTACACATATACTATGATTGCAAATTTTCTTACAAAGTTACAAAGTTTGTAACTATATATTTATATATATACACGTGTGTTGTGTATATACATATATAACATATATAGAAAAAATTACAACTTTTTTTTCCTATATAAAATTACAAATATAGAAAAAAGCTTTGTGGAGAGGAATAAAAATGGAAGGAGATACGACAAACATTAAGAGTGGTGTGGGAAGAGAGAATATAGGTAATTTTTTAAAAGATTTTATTTATTGACAGACAGAGTAGTTGTGTACTTGTGAGTAGGCAGAGAGGCAGGCAGAGAGAGAGGGGGAAGCAGGCTCCCTGCTGAGCGGAGACCCTGATGCGGGGCTCGATCCCAGGACCCCAAGATCATGACCTGAGCCGAAGGCAGAGGCTTAACCCACTGAGCCACCCAGGCGCCCCGAGAATATAGGTAATTTTACACTTCTATCTACTTTTGGGCATTTTCCAAAGGTTCCATAACATGCATTCCTTTAATATTGGGAAATTTGATAAATGTAACATTGAAAGGGATGGTTTTTAAAGTCACCAATGACAAGAGGGTAATGATTTCAAACACAAATAATGACAAGAAGGAAAAAGAGAGGAGGCAAAGCCAAAGTGTTAAAGTAGTGAGTTACAAGTTAATGTTTTGGCTTATTTTAATAAGTTAGAGAATACGAAAATTAAGAATATGAAAATCCATCAAGCTGATCATCCCGAGTCACTGCTTACTTCTGTTAACCAACTACATTACCACCCTTAAGTTCCTGTTAGATAGAAACTCCGAAGCCATCTAGCGATTTCTCAAAAACACGCATCCCTGGAGCGCCCCCTGGGAGTTTATAATTCAGGAGGATTGGGGTGGAGTCTAGGAATCTTTCATGTGTTCAGCATATTCGCTGGGTGATTCTATATTTGGGAATCCCTGCACTAAGCATCAGGGAGGCATTCTGTCGTGAGAGCCCTTGAACTTCTTCAGGAACCTCTCTCGTACCTGCCCTTGGGTCATTACTGCTCCCGCAGTGTTGCTCTAGCTGCTGTGGTTGTGGCTGTCCCCTGGGGGGTTTGTGCGCAGAATCTAGAACCTTCAGAATCTAGAACCCAACAGATTGGCCCTTCTCCTCCCTTAGGCTTCCACGGACTTACTAGAACACCAAAAGCTGTGTCGTGCTGAGCTGGGCTCCTCACAGGCCACAGTCTTCACTGTGATACATTGGCTTAGTGTCACCACTGATTCAGAGCCTCTCATCCTAGTGGTCATTGTCATGCAGCCTCTTTTTATAATGTTCTGCACTTGCTCCCCATTGATGCAAGCTCTCAGAGCTTAACCTCTGTTCCGAACATTTCCTCTGTTCCCCTGGAAGTCCCACCAGGTTGTAAATAAATGCCTCTATTTACCCATTCTCTGCACAGGCATCCCTTCTCTCTCCTCTTTTGTTTTGTTTTTCAAATCTGACTTTCTCCTGAGGCCACTTCTGTGGACCTCATTTGTTCAGATCTCAAGTGACCAGTAGGTGGTGTTAATATTCATCTGGGATCCCACCATCATTTCCCACCAAATCACTTACACTTTGGAGCAGAAACAAAAAACCTAAGGAGAACAAGAACTCTGATTTTGGGACTTATGGCATCTAGCTCAGTGTCTTTTTTGTTGTTGTTGTCATATAATGATTGACTTATAAGACATTTCTCAGATATCTTAAGTGTCAAGTGGCTAATATTCTTTTTCTCCATTCCAACCTTTCCATGCCTGCCATCCTGGGTGACTTCATTGGCTTTGTGGATGACCCATCTCTTAGCTACACTGATCCTGATCTCCTCCCTCTCCACCATCCTATTCCTATATGGTTCCTATTCCAAGCTACAACCTTCCTATCCACCCACCACCATCACACACAGCCAGTCTGCTCTCCAACACTAGGGAGCTGGATTCAATAACATAAAAACTTCAAGAAGCTCATTTATTCCTTTAGCTTAAGTCCAGTATAAGAGCTACCCATATTTTGGTCCCTTTCTATTAGCCCTGAAAAACTCCCAAGCAGGAGGCACCCTCAACCTTATAAGCAATGCACCAAAAAGTAATGCACCAAACATGTTCCAGTATGTTGACACTCTCATTTTACCCTAGTCATTCTAACCATTCTGGATTTATTTCCTTCCCTATCTAGACTACAGCACATGGTTTGCCAGTTTGATAATTCACTTCTCGGCATCCTTGAGTGCCTCCATCCTCCCTTGTCTTTTACTTCTTCACCCACTCCTAGAAATCCCCACCTCTGGGTCAGTCCAACCATCCACATTCTCTCCTCTTACTATGTATTGCCTTAGAAATACTAGATAAACAAAAATCACAAGTGTGTCATTAAGAATTTCACCTGGACCCATGTCCACTTTCCTCTCTTAATCCCCTCTGGCGCTTCCACATATATGCTGCTCTCCTTACTCTTCTCTCTGGGCAGCAGGAGACCTTGCTCCTACTTCGTGGAGAAGATCAAGACCCTCAAGAATGAATTTGGTATCCTCTTGTCTATGAACATATCTGCATGGTTGTATCTTTGCTTTCTTCTTTTCTGGCTCTTCTCCCCCAAGCAAATACCTTGACCTATATGTAAACTTCCTTCCATAATTTGAAAAATCTTCACATCAACATCAAATACATCAGGTCAGATATTTATTAAATACCAGGTACCAGGTGTGGCAATTGGGATATAGTGATAATTGGAATCCAGCTGCAATTGATGCCTCTTTTCCCATGAATTACACATTCCTCTTTTACTTACTTAATTACAGTGGGAGCTGCCACATTACTGCCTGAATGGGTTAGAGTGGGCTAATCCAAGACCGATTCTCGGTCCTTCCACTGGGAAGTTCGTAGCTAAGACTGACAGTCAGAAGCAGACCATAACAGGGTAACTGGGAAGTTTCTGGCAGTGGCCGCTTTCTGCCATGTGGACTAGCACACAGAGCCATTGTGCAACAGATGTGAAACGGAGGCAGATTCAGAAAGATGGGCAGAGACACAAGACTCTCAAAAAGATGATTTTCTGGGTTCTATAAAGCCCTCCAGTTTCTAGTTCCATTCCTGAGGTCTGGCTGCATCCTCGTCCTGAGATTCCAGGGTCCTTTCCATAAAATTTTTTCCTGCTTCAGACAGTATTTCGTGTTGGGTTTCTGTTGCTGGCAACCAAAAAGAAAGATCCTGTCATTCTTGCTAGAAAGCTGGACTGCCTTGTTTGGAGACTGCTGTCTGGTGGGATCCAGCCACGTGTCCTTTGAGGAGAGAGGACTGGGTAGCCATTGTCAGGATGTGGCTTCTTATTTCCAGTCTTCATTAAGGTGTTACAAGAACGACACATGCTCAAATATAGCGGAAAGCTGCCTGAAAACCACAGGGCCAGGGTGTAACTCTATTCTGTGAAGTCCTTTCTGCATGTTGCCGGTTGCTTGAGACTACTGAGGTCAGATAATCATGGGCCTTGCTGAATGACAGCTGCCAAATTATCTACTACAGTGTTTCAAAGCTATAAATTATCCCCTTGCTCTCTTGAATCTTCAACACTTCCCTCTCTATTGGTTCCTTGGATCAGCAGTTAACTTCACTCCCCTCTTAACAAAATCCATTCTAGACTTCCCAACTCTTTCTTCCTATTATAAGTAAACACCTTGGGGAAGTTGTACATACTCAGCGACAAGCCATAGCAATCAGGTGGCCTTACTCTCTGCTGCAACTGCTCTTGGTGAGGTTGTCCATGACCACCTTAGCACACTCAGGAGCACGTGACACTACGGACCACTCCTGCATTCCTGAAGCACTTTCTTTCCTTGGGTTCTGTGACACTACATGCTTCTGCTTTTCTTTTTATATGTGTTTGTTTCTTTGCAAGTTCTTTTTCTTTTCTGTACCTTAAATGTGTTGGTGTTCCCCAGGTTTAGTTCTAGTCCTAAATCTTCCTCTCCAGTCTGAAACTTTCCCGAGGCAATCTCAACCACTTCTTGGCGTTACTGTATATATTGGGGTATAATCCCAGCCCCCTCCCCACTATAATTAGAAGAGACAGAGTCATCTTATATTCTGACCTTTAAAAAAAAGTCCTTCGTATTACTGCATGCTCTCTCAATTATTTTGAACATCAAAATGCTCTTTGGGGGAACATGCAGCAGCATGAAATAAATGCATTCTGTGTTCATATAGAAGCCACCTGACAGAATTGGTAAGAAACAAGGAAATTTTACACAGATTTAGAAACTAGTTCCAGGGAGATACCTTCAAATTTTCAAGTGTTGGATGTGTTCGAAAACAAGCCCTTAAGAGTCATTATGGAAAAAAAAATATATAGATCAATATGGGTATAGGATAGATGATGTAGTGTCATTAGATACTGTAACCTGGAATAAAATTCTCAGTGACAATGTCACATATCAAGTCAAAAATTGAGGTGGAAGTAAAGATAATCCGTCTTGGGAAACTGTGTCAGAGACTCAAAATGTGACTCTGGTGATGATAAAAAGCCTGTGAAGAGTTTCTAGAAAATCATTTTTTAAATTATATTTCATTGTTTAAAGTGTATAAGTGTAATTAAGTTAATGCATTAAATATTATCAGTAGATCTCTGATTATTTGATCTACATCTCTAAAAGTTCATAAATTTAAGCTGGCTACAAAGTTTTATTGTGGGTGGATTTTAATTGGGAAAATGGGGCACGCTCTGTATTCAAAGATGTCTTATATTTAGGCATAGATAGTATATGCTGATGACTCACCTCCTGCCCCGTTCTCCCTGCTAAACCCCAGACCCAAATAACAAACAGTTTACTGACACTTCTACTTAGATGTCCCTTAGGCACTTTAAATTAAACTTGTCCAAAGTTAAACTCACATTTCCTCTCATCTGCTCCTCTTCCTAATTCCCCTCTCAGTGAACGTCACCACCTTCATTCTGATGCCTAAACTGAAATCTGAGTCACCCTCGCCTCGGGTCTCCCACACACCTCTGTCGCTTCTATCTATCTCCTAAATCTCTCTCTTATCTGCTCACTTAACTCTCTCTGCTTTACTGCAGGCCCTCACCATCTCCTCCCCAGACTACTGTGAACAAAATCGGAACTGGTTTCGTAGGTCTTGTCTCCTTCCAATCTACACTTCATGAAGCAGCCTGAGTGATTCTTCTAAAATGCAAATCCGACGTCAGTTCTCACTGCAGGATAGCTAACTCATCTTTGGCTCAGTTTAGAGACCAATGCTTCTTCCCTAATTCCCCAACCCCACCCTCCCTCTGCCCCCACAAACAATTTAGTCAGGTTAGATGCTCTTACTGTTTCCCACACTCCTTATCTTTCTTACCATAACATTCTTCACACTTCTTTGTTACAACTCTTTTCCTGCTAGACTGGGAACCTTGTCTATCTGGCTCACCATTGCGTTCCTTGAACACAGGGCAGAGCATGAGACACGGTGTTTTATAAATATTAAATGAGCAAATGAATAATTTTATCTCAGCACCCAGCACAATATCTGACACAAAAAAATCTTCAATAATATTTGGTGCATTAATAGGTTGTGGAAGTACAGATATATGATTAATTAAGCAACGTGTAATGAGCAAAATTAATATTGTGTAGGCTTTGTCCTTAAGCCTTCTTAATTAGGCTTAATTCAGAGAGGGCTCCCTAGAACAGGTGGCTTTGGGAGGAGAAAGGGAGAAACAAAAATTCTAACCTAGTGAAATGTAAAGGGTGAGTTGTAAAAATGTCAACACTAGTTAGGAGAAAATCTTGTGCCTACCACATGGGTAACTCCTAGCTAAAATTTTCTGTGTCTAGGAAGTGTTCTATATTCGGACCTACTAGTCAGGGGGCTAGCTTTCTTCTTTGCTACCTTGGATACTGGTATTTGGCCAGGGAATCAGCTACAGAATCTAATTACTGCCAGCAATTAAACACTGAAATATATTGCCTCTCTAAAGTTGGAAAATAATCCTTTTACTACAGAGAATAAGATTCTTACCAAGTTTTATAGTCATTGGCTTTATTAATTTTTCATTTAATTTTTATATCAAAGTATGCTTAGAATAAATTTCACAAGAATATTTGGTCTAGTTATTTTTGGCCTGCACTTTGATAACTTATACCAACATACAAAGGCCAGTCTGTTTTCTTTGCTCTAAAACTTTCTTTGTGCTCTATTCCTTGAACATGGGCCTCATGCTCTTAGATGAAAAAAGTGTTAATTTCACAAATGGCTTAATATATCTCTCTAGATTAATAGTTTAGACTACATAAAATATGTTGATTAGCAGTATAAATGTGAACTGAAGTATTAGTTGAAAATTTTGTTGGGAGGATGAAAATGATAAGTAAGATTCCTAAGGAAAACTCTCAGAGATGCCTTAGTAGAGAGAAGAGAGGTTAATGAATTCAAATGCTGATTTTTTTAGAGGGACTATCTACAATGTCAGTTACATTGCAATAAGAGGAGGAATCCGAATTCAAGTGTGTGTCCGGGGTTACTTTTCTTGAACTGATATAGGATCTATAACTTTTCATTTGGGGTTCCATCTATTAGTGGTTTATTAAAGTGAGCTTAATTAAAATTGTGATTTAATCACAAGTCAGAAATACATGATTTAGTCACCCTATTTTACAGAAAGTGCTTTAAACTTTTTGACTTAACTCCAATGTACATGATGGGCTGAGACGTTAGTGGCACAGTTCACAAAAATGAAACATGAAAATCAGTCTGATTATTTTATTAGCCACAACTCATAGTTCTTCTTTACACTTCATTTTAGAAGTCACATTATACATTTTACAGTTTTACCAAAGAAAAATTTTCAGACTTAAAAAAGATATCTGAAAATTGACATTTGCGAGGCAATTTATAGTTTCCAAAGGGTTTTTCTCATTATCTCAGAAAACTGAATAATCACATTATTCATGATGTGATTATTAAAGGTTAATTAAGCAAATACTTGTGAAGTAATTGGGAGGTAATCTATTTCTAATTTAACAGGTCAATCAGGGGTATTTAGGAAATATTTTTGCTGGTTAACAACTCTAACCAAGACAAAAAGATATTTAAATGGTTTCCCTGGTGGAAAACAATAAGCATGTTTGTTCTTTTAGGAGTCGATTGTTTCAAAGAATTGGGATGAGGGTTCCTAATTTCATCGTTTCAATGATCTAAGAGGTTTTATGAGGAGTCTGAGCTCTTCCCTCCTAATGTTAACGCAAACCTTATATTGCTTATTTTGGCACTTCCCAATAAAAGAAAACAGCTGAAGAAAATAATTACGAGAAGGCACGTAGGGATGTGGAAATCAGAGAAATAGCCATCTTCTCGTGGGAAGCAACACATTTTGGTTATTGACTATGCAGAGCAGTGAACAAAAATCCAACTCATGTGAACAAGGCAGGCATGACTCTTCGAGCATTAATCACACAAAGAGATTTTCTTAAGTCTTCCATGGGTGCAGTTTATAAAATTAGCAGTATTCCCATCAGCAGTGTAACTACAAACTGCTTTCCCCGAACTCTGGGAAGCCTGGGTGCTGCCTCACAATGACCCAAGGGTTCAAAATCACATTCCTCTCGCTCCCGGTTTACCGGCAAACCGCGTCACCTCCAGATTCGAGAGAGCGAGGTGCCCCGCGGAGGCATAGGTAAAAGGTCTGCTACAGCTAGAGGATCAGCACCGGGACGCCCTGGGGCTCAGGCTCGGGCAGAAGGGGTGGACGCCGGGCACCTTTGTCTGAGCCCTGCTTCCCTGGACCCGGGCCGAGCGACGCGGGTGGGGGCGCGGGCCCGGCGGTCCAGGCGGGCCCCGGCCCTTCCCGGGGAAGCGCGCGGCGAGGGCGGCCCGGCCTGGAAGCCGGAGGTCAGCGGTGGCGCGGTGGGCCCCCTCCCACGGGAGCCGCGCCAGGTCCCAGCAAGAGCCGGGCGGGATCGCTATTGTTTTTGGCGAGCACATAAATCCCCGCGCCGACCCTCTGCGCACCCAGGTTTCCTCCCGGAGGCCATTCGGTTTCCTCTGAGGCCCTATATAGAGGCCCTGGGCCCAAGCTGAAGAGAGGTGCGATCCCGCTCCGGCCTCCTGGACTAGCCCGAGCTTCGAACGCCTCTCGCCCCGTTTCCGCAGCCCGAGGCGGCAGGGGAGGTGAGAATGGGGGCGATTTCTCCCTAGGGCGAGGAGCCCGCGGCTAGCGCGCGCAGGGACTAGGGGCTGCGGCGAGCGGGCGGCCGCGGGGAGGAGGAGGAGGATCCGCTTCTCCGGGGTTTCCCTGACGCCAGCAGCAGCGCCCGGCGCGCGCGCCCCGCGCCCGTCCGCGGCTCTGGGGGGAGGGGGATGGGACCGCCGCCACGGCCGGCTAGGAGGCAGCCGGGATTGGAGCGGGGGCGGGCCGCGCACGGAGCCGAGAGGGTGCAGGCGAAGGAGGTGCGCGCTTGCGCGTGCGCGGGTATGCGCGCCCGGGGCCCCCGCCCCCCACCCTCGCTGCCTGCGGTCTCCGCCCCCCTCGCGCTCGTGTGTGGAGCCGGAGTCGGCGGCGGGTGGCGGCGCCTGGAACCTGGAGACCGACCCCCCCCCCACCCGCCCCGGCTCAACCCGGGCCCGGAATGTACTGACTCTCCCCGCTCTCTGCTCTCCTCCCCTCTCCGCCCCCCTGCAGGAGGGAGGCGCCCCCGAGTCTCCCCTCCCGCGAGAGGGGCCGCGCGGGCCGGGCCGGGCGGAACAGTGGCGGCGACGGCCGCGGGAGCCGAGCCTGTAGCGAGGGACCGGCTGAGGCGTGCGGGAGGGAAGGAGGCGAGGGCTCCGCGGCACTGCCGCTGCCGCCGCCGCTGCCGCCGCTCGCGGGGCAGAGATGGCGGCGGAGCGGGGAGCCCGGCGACTCCTCAGCACCTCCTCCTTCTGGCTCTGCTGCCTGCTGTTGCTCGGGCGTCCGGCGCCCACCGCGGCCGCCAGGAGCGGCTCCCCGCCGCAGTCCGCAGGTAAGCGGGGGCGCGGGGTGGGGGCGGGGGCGCGGCACCCGCACCGCACCGGTGGCTGCGGTGTTTTTGTTTAGGATCCTGGAGGAAACGTGCAGGAACTTCTCTGCTTCGGCTCGGGTTGCCAAAGAGAAAGGGGGTCGCGCGGGGTGGAGAGTGAAGTAGGCGGGCGAGGGTGCCGCCGGGGGAGGGGCGGCCGCGGGGGCGCGTCGGGGGCTCCTGGGTCTAGTTCTGCGCTTTGTACCCGGAGGCAGGTTCACCCCTCGCCTCCCTCCCCTCCCCCAGGCTCATCCCACTTGTAAGAGTGGGACATTCTTGTGCTCACACAAGCACCAGTAGAGGCCACTACACACCTCATTAAATAAACAATCGCACGGCCAATTCATTAATTTTCAGGAAAGGAAGGGGGAGGAGGGGCTCGAACTCCGCACTCCCTGGCTAGGGATTTCCCTGCTGAGGTCCCAGGGAAGCGCTGGCAGATCTCGAGGGACACCTCGTGCGGGGATGGTAGCCCCGAGGCTGCGGAAGAGAGAGGGTGTCTGAGGGGCACAATTGCCCCCTCAAAACCGCTAGTGTTGACTTAACGATGCGGGCGCCTTGGAGAACCGCTCCAGCGGATTGTATCTGTTAGTGTTTCCGTTATAAAATGCTGCTGCTTTCCTGGGGATTACAACTCTATTTACAGCCTGGTAACTGTTCTTAACCTAGGGAATTGTCTAAGCATCGGATTTTACGTACTTTATGTTTCGGAGTGGCAATGTATATATTTAGCCCGAAAAGCCCTTTTCAGGTGTTATTTTTAAATATCATAGATGATTGAAATTACCTGCGTCCCTGTTTAAGGAGGCCAGTGAACGAACGCCAAGCCTGTTAGAAGACTTACAGGGTAGTTGAGGAGTGGGACGCACTCAGCAGTTGAAGGGCCAGTTAGCATGTAATCTGGTTAAATTGTTTGACCAAGGTGGTGTATTGTAAAACTTGACAAAACTCTCACCTACTAGTATGAGATCTGAAATTTTTGCATTTGAACGTCATCTGATCAGGCACAGTGGCAGCTTCTAACCACCAAGCCTTTACTTGTTTTTCGGATTCATACTGAATGATACTTAAAATCACACTGCAAATGTAACTTGACTGATAAACTTTCTTTTGATTTTCTTGCAGAGTATTATTAGCTCAAAAGAAAAGCTTTAAACCTGAATACCAGTGGGCTTTATCTAAAGAGCGATACATAAACAATAGCGTTTTAGTATCAAACCTGCACTTGCACATTCAGCCTGTACCTGGGTTGGAATACCCATTTTGGGCCTGAAATGTAGGTTTACTAATCCAACCTTTCTATTTTTGTGGATGGGCAAGAGAAATGTAACTGTTTTGGAAGACGGATTTCTTCTTACTCTTAATTTTATATGTATTCATATTATGTTTGTTTTAGGTAATTGGTGGAGGATCTTTAGAATTTTGTCAGTAGTTTTGTAAGTAAATAAAATGCTAATAATTTTATTAGGTTAATAAAAGTCATGTAAGCAGTCTCTTAGAAGTGGTTGAAACATGTTATTTCAACACTGATTCAATTGATGGCTTTTATTTTGTGACGGTGAGGTGCAGACATTGCTTAAATGTGTGTCCTGCCCTCATGGAGCTTCCAGTCTGGTGAGTGGGTAGACAAGATAGCCGTTAAACTACCAATTATGTAATTAAGCACTAGAAAGGAGAAGAATGGGTTTTGAGAAAGTGTATACTGCCAGGACTCAATCTAGTCTGGGTGTCAGGGTGTCGAAGTGAGATCTGAAGGGGGAGGAGGGTTGGAGGTGGGGAGGCTCACAGCTAGTTAGTGGTATTAGTAGGGACTAGAGCACATATCTGATTCCTGGTTCAGAATGTTTTGCATATGCCATCCGGCTTTATTTCTCATTTCTGCAGTAAGAAGGGGCTGTTCTGTCATAAGCTGCAGGGAGATGGAGGGAACTGAGAACTGAGTAAGTGGCAACTGAAAGAAGGGGTCATTAGATCCCGTGTCATTTGTCAGTGGTTTTAATTTTTTATTTTTGTGGAGGGGTAGACTCAAACCTTTCTGTGGGGGATTACAGTGAGTAGGTGGTAGGGTGATGGAGGTATTTGGTAGAAAAAGGAGAAAATTAGGGTGTGGGACAGTAGGATAAATGTAGTGGTTTTCCAGTTCAGGGTGGACTTTGAGGAGGACAAAGGAGGGAAACGAACTAGTGATGGAAAATGGTCAGCTGTAGAGGGTTGGAAATGATTAGGCACACTGGCTGGTTTTAGAAAGGAAGGAGGGGAAGATTTCTGAAAAAGATGAGTAGGGACCTCAGGAAAGAAGTCAGGACAGAGCAGCCTGCCTGTGCTGTGCAAGGCTTCTCTAATCAGAGTGAGGGCTAAGGAATGGTGATGTGGTAGAATTGAGATGCAAGAATGGGAAAAGTAGGGAAGTCAGTGTTGAGAGGTCAGCTGAAATCAGTTTGAATTTAAAGTAGACCAGATGGCACCTGGGTGGCTCAGTTGGTTAAGCGACTGCCTTCTATTCAGTTCATGATTGTGGAGTCCCAGGGTCAAGTCCTGCATAAGGCTCCCTAACGTTCCCCCCTCATGCTCGCTCTCCCTCATTCTCTCTCTCAAATAAATATATAAATAAAATCTTAAAAAAAAAATAAAGTAGACCAGATGAGCTACTTCCAGTTTCTTCAGCAGCTTTCTATATACCAAGAGCAGAATTAGTGAAGTTTTAATCTTGTGTTGGTTTTTTTATGAGTTACATGAAATATGTAGAAACCTTTTAAAAAACTTTACTAGAGTAATTGAATATTCCTTGGTAAGAATGCAAAAAAGTGTTGGGGAAATGTTGTAATGATGGTGAGGCTAACCTTATTCTAGTCTTCGGGGTGTACTGTAGCTACATTTCTCCTTTATGGGAGCAATCCTCTTGTCAACATCCCACATAGATGACACTATCTGTCTGAATCATTGACTTGATGATGTGATTTGTTACCTCACAGGGTGGTCTGTTCCCGTTTTGAATAACTTTTGCCAGTAAACACCGCTTTATCCTGCACTTTTAACTTTAATTTTCAGCCTTCCCACTCTTCTTGATTTTTCCCCCTTTTCTCACCTTTTTCGGCATCACTCTGTTAATTCATCTTTTGTGATCATTTCATTATTTGTTATTCAGGTTTTTCTTTCACTCCCTTATTAAATGTTGGCATCAAAGATGATCTCCTGTCTTGTCTTTAGTTGCTACCTGTAAGCTAATGACTCTCCTACTCCACTATTCTTTATGTGCCATTCAGTAGCTTCTCTGAACAGGCACCTTATGTTACACAAGAACAAAGGTAAACTCATTTTTGCTCCCCTTCCCTCCTCCTTCACTCATCCCCTTTCTGTAGACAATAACAAACCAATTCCTGGCCCTGGGCTCTCACATTTTTGAATGATTGCATAGACTTGTCTTCCTGCATTACCTGTTTTGGGCATCTCTGTGTGCCATTCACCCAAGTTGAGATCTAGAAGTCATCCTGGATCCTCCCCTTTCTCTCATTCTTATAGCCCATACTTCTATTTGATTTTTACATCCTAGATATTTCTTGAATCTGAATCTTTTCGTCATCATCCCCACCTAGACTAACAATGGTAGCTTTGTAATTCATCTCTTTATCTCCGCTGTTACCCTCCAGACATCTGTTTTCCCTCTGGAACGAGTTTTCCTATGTACTTTTCTGAGTATGCCATACTTCTACTTAAAATATCTTAATTAGTGTTCCACAGCTTGAGTGTCAGAGTCCTTGGCATGAGGATTGTGAGGCCTTTTGTGTTCTTTACCACTGGCCTCTCCCACCCTGAATTTAAAGCCTCATCTCTTGACACCTCTAATGTGTATACCTGGTGTTCCACCACTTTGGGTTTTTTGCAGAGCTTCATGTCCCCATGCCTTTGACATGCTGTCCCTCCTCTTCCTCCTCCTCCTGCTGCTGCTCCTCCCCCTCCCTTTTTCCCTCCCCCCCTCCTTTTTCTTCTTCTTCTTTGTCCTTTCTTCTGTTAATGCCACTTCTCACCTTGTCTACTTCTGAGATTCCTGTTCATCATTTGGTGAGTTTTTCTCTGCTATCCCCCTGCCCAAAGAGAGTTAGAATTGTTATTAGCTGTGTTCTCATAGCTTTCCAAATACTTGTAAATCTCGCGTCACTTACTTTCTTCACTCCTCAACTTGTCTGGACCTCTTGAGGATTGGGACTTCTCTTATTTACCTTTTGTGTACCTAGTGTAGCAGAAGCATCTGGAACAGAGTGGATAACTGGTAAATGCTGATTGAATGTTGAATTGCCTTGGTTTTTACCCTTTAGGGCCATATATATGCACAAGTCTGATTTCTTTGTGTGATGGCCTTTCAACGTTTAATGACAACATTTATGTATGTGCAAGTATGCCACTTTCCTTTCCTTATCTAAATGAATTACCCTTTGTTCCTTCAGCTACTCTTCACATTACTTACTTTTCTGAACCTTTGTGAACTTAGCCATCCTCGCCTGGATATGCTGCAGTTTTAATGTTTATTAGTTTTGTCACCTTTGGAAAGATGAGTGATTTTACTGAGTCTTCTGTAGACAGTGACTGATACCCTGCTCTGCTTGCCTAACAGGATGAGGTATAAAAGAATTTGTAGATTTCCAGGCAGAATATTCAAAGGAAATAAGAAATGTATTATATTAAATTATATGTATTATAAGAAAAGGAAATAAGAAATACTTAGCACACTGTATGAAAATTAGTATGTGATGTGGGATAGTGAAAAAAGACCTAGGATATGTGGCAGAGGATTTGGGATATCACTCGTGGTCCATACCTCCTCTTGTATCTGTTGAGGGCTGTAGGTAACCTTGCTTACCTAAATGGATTGTCAGAAAAATGAAATATAAAACTGCTTATAAACTGTAAAGTGCTGTATCTTTGTGGGATGGTTTTGTCATTTTTTTTTTGAACTTTTAAAAAATACTGTAATTCTATTAAATTTTTTGGAAGTGTAGATTTTTTTTCTGTTGGCTTAATTGATCATTGTTGGTTTATGAGTTTTCTCTACACTAATAAATGTTGGGGTAACATTAATCTCATTATATATGGTGCTCTAGGCCCTATTTAATAGTCATTTCCCAGGGGAGCTTGGGTGGCTCAGTCATTAAGCATCTGCCTTCACCTCAAGTCAAGATCCCAGGGTCCGGGGATCGAGCCCCACATCAGCCCCACATCGGGCTCCCTGCTCAGCGGGAAGCCTGTTCTTCTCCCACTCCTCCTGCTTGTGTTCTCTCTCTCTCTGTCAAGTAAATAAATAAAATCTTAAAATAATAGTCATTTCCCAAACACTTTACTATATTAATGACTTCTGCATGATTGGGAGGTATTTACCATGTCATTGGTAGGGGTTTTGGCTTCTAGGTAAAATTGTATGACTAATAGGAGAACAGAAGATATGACCATAGATAAGATATTGACCAGATAGCTACCTGAGGTAATGAAAAGTCTAGTGTTGATGATTTTACAAAATTGACTTTGTCATGGAACATAAGCCAGTGAAAGATATTAAAATATAACCCAAATTTTGGATTCATTAAAATGAAAAGAGTTTTTTGATTAAGAAATTTTGGAAATAGAGACTAAAGTCATTTAGACCCACTGGTGTAATTTTGTCATATTTCTTTCTAGTCTCTGTTAATATGACACATCAGTGTTACATTGTAATCATAATGTATGTACAACTTTATATGTAAATGTTCTGTCTTAACATTATGCCAGCTTTTGGTTGCTATATTATCTTTAAATTATTTTTAAAATTTATTTTAAAATATGTAAATATATGTTTGAAATAAAACGACATGGAAGTAAAGTATCACTTCTACCAACAAATACCTTTTTTACCCATAAATAACCACTTTCAGTATTTTTTCTCCTGTATTTATGGATATATGTATAATTGTATTTTTTACATATAAACAGGAGCATACTATTTATTGCTTTTCAACTTGATTTTTTTTTTTAAACAGTGTGTTGGAGATCTTTCCAAGATGTATAGACTTTTCTATAACCATTATTAAAAATATCTGTATAATACTGCAGTGAATGAACATGGGATTAATAGCGACAAATTAGAGTAGTATTTATTGAACATTCACTGAACTCCAGGCACTGTGCCAGCCTCTTCTACATGCATTAATTCTTTCACTTTGTGAGGGAGATGGTAACATCCCCCCATTCTACAGATGAGGTAACTGAGTCTCACTTAAGTGACCAAAGGTCCCACAGCTCTCCTGTGGAGAAATTGTCATTTGAATCCAGGTCTTTCCAGCTCCAAAGCTTATGCTCTTTATTTTACTGCATACTGCTTCTAATAATTTATTTTCCTGTTATAGATGGATGCTGAAGTTGTTTTTGGTATTTTGCTATCATAAAAAATGCTATCATGAACATCTTTCTGCATATGGTGTTTCCCTTCTATTTTTGGGATCCCAACATAGGGAATTATTGGTGAAAAGATAATTTTTGTGTGCATATGAGAGTCAAGTATCCATTTATTATAGAAGAGTAATGATATCATTTAAGAATACCATTTGCTTGTACTTCTACAACTTTTTCAAGGTATATTCACCTTTAATTGTGAACTTTGAATACTTCAGTCCATTATTTTAAAATGCAGGTCCTTAGCTTCTCTGCTTCATCTGTTAACTGCAGGGGTTAATTACCTAATTAATAGATAATCTCAAAGGTCGCTTCTCCCTCCAAGTTTCTATAACTCTGAAGTCTATAAACTTGAGCCGTGGCTATCTAAATGGCCTCGGTTCAGTTCTTGTGTTTGAACACTGCTCCTTTCTGTTCTTGGATGCAAGAATTAACCTTCTGTCATTCTCTGGAGCTCCAGTTATGGCATATCTTCTTTTTCTGACATGAAGTTGGATGTGATTAGGGAAATCTTTTAAGTTGCTGGTAAACAGGATTGTGTATGATTTTGTATAAAAATAACTTTATGGCCGATTTCAAGAAATAAAGATTTAAGTGTTGTGAAATCGTGAGATATTTTAATTTGCAGGGTTCCTGGAAATAGTAGATCCTTACTCTCAGGCTTTGTGAGTAATATACTTAAATTGCCCAGGTTATAGATGCTGGAATGAGCAAGTTGTGATTCCTTCTTTTGATACCCTCATGTAAAGAAAGGAGAGGGAGAGAGGTAGTAGTTGTATATGTTTAACTTTATGGAAATCAGTGCTTGAATTCTCCTTGAAAGGAGTTAGCATTTGGGCAGTCTGAAAGTCAAATGTGTGGGTTTTTTTTGGTTTTCCTCTTAAAAAGAACCATGAAAATACCTTCTTTAAAATGGTTTCATAGCAAGAATTTTTTTTAATAGCGAGAATTTTTAAATTTAATTTTCCAGTCAGTTTATCTATAGCCAAAACTAAAAATTTAGGTAATTTTGGCTAGTTGCAAACATTTTATCAATGGTTAATTGTGCACAAAGCTATAAACTGTGGAGATACTAAGATGAATTGGACATGGTTCCTTTTTTTTTTTTTTAAATATTTTATTTATTTGACAGAGAGAAATCACAACTAGGCAGAGAGGCAGGCAGAGAGGAGGAAGCAGGCTCCCCGCGGAGCAGAGAGCCCGATGTGGGGCTGGATCCCAGGACCCTGGGACCATGACCGGAGCCCAAGGCAGAGGCTTTAACCCACTGAGCCACCCAGGCGCCCCCTGGACATGGTTTCTATCCTTAGGATGCCTTGGTCTAATAGCGGAGATAAGACATCCCCACGGATAATAGATAACTTGATTTGGAGGGAGAAACGGTCATTTCTGCCGTAGGTGGAAAAACAGATTCTGGAATCACTGCGTTCCTGTTAATCGATTAATAGTTCTGCTTTCTTTCATAATTTTGGTTTGTAGCTTTTGAGTATTCCTACCTTAGTTTTACCGAGTCAGTAGACTAGAAGTCTCAGAGGAAGTTATTTTGCATTTCTTCTAAGTGAAATGGTTACTGGAATGTTTGAATATATGAGAATTCTAATAATGGAGCCATCTGGGGGTGCAGCTACTTCCATGTCTGTGGGAAATGTGGAGATTGATTATACTGGTTTTCAGAATTTATTATTGGTCAGTAATAGCCAGTAAAACTTGGTGATGAGTCCTGAGCAGAGTGAATTTTTAACATGATACTACATGGAAACTGGATACAGAATAATTGTTTTTCAGCTGTAGAGGAAGTGAAAAAAAAAATCACGTGGGGGCGCCTGTGTGGCTCAGTCAGGTAAGCATCTACGTTTGCTCAGGTTGTGATTCCAGGGTCCGGAGATCAAGCCTTGCATTGGGCTTCCTGCTTATGCAGGAGCCTGCTTCTCCCTCTCCCTCTGCCCCTCTTCCTGCTCATGCACGCTCTCTCAACACACTCTCTTTCTCTCAAATAAATAAATAAAATATTTTTAAAAAACCCAACTAGACTTATTTTGTTATATAAGGTCTAGTTAAGATGATAACATAATTTATAAATTTAGGGACAGAATCACAAATGATGTTCTATTGATAACGTTTTATTCATAGCATAACTTTTAACGCAGCAACTAAAATTTAAGGTTTTTTAATTCTTCAAAACATTTGAAATTTGAGGTGGCTTTTTAAAAACTATGTGTAGTATTAATATCTAAGGGATTGTTACACTTCTTATGGCAATAACCCCCTTATTAATAGCCACCTCACCTACATAGTATTCACCCATATGCACCCTTACCTCTAGAATACAACTGAAGACTAGGTTATTCCTAGTCTAGAAAACTAATTCCTAGAGAAATTAGTTTTCAAAGTCCGTGCATCAAAGTAAGTTTCTCAGAGTCCCAAAGGTTCTGTTTAGAGCCTATTTCTCTTTAATTCATGTGGATTTCTAACAGATTGTACTCTCTGATTTCTAAGCCCGTTGCTGATCAAAAGTGGGTAGAGGCTATCTTGGGAATGCCCCCTAACAACAGCAAGTTGTGACCTTTGTAAGGAAGGAGATTTAAAATAAACACAAGAATGCAAAGATCTTCCCTTAAACAGAAATAATTGGCTCAGCCATGTCTAAGAAAGTTTCTTTCCCTCTCCGTCACTGCTAATGGATTTTGCCTGTCCCTTGCTCTTTCTTTGCCCCTTATACTATAGATACAGTTGCTGTTTGGGAGATCTGTCCAACCTTCGAAATATCTGGAGTCTCATCTCACCTCAAAATAGTATGGGCCGGGTTGACACCTGAGGCAGAGAACAGGAAACGTGAATAGGAAGAGAGGTGAGGTGGCAGGACATGGCTCCTTCTCTCTTGGTCCCTACCCCTCTGGACATGGAATTTATCTTTTTTAGCAGCAATTCTAACCTGATTGCTAAAATATGTACTGCATTTGAATTTTTAATTTTTGAATTTTTAATTTTAATTTAAAAATTTTTAATTTTAAAGTTAATTGTTGGTTCGACTTAAAAAAAACAGTATAAAACTTCAAACAATATGAAAAATAAAAAGTGAAATCATGCATTTCAACCTTCTCCCCAGGGACAATTTTTTTTTTTTTTATCATGAAAAAACTGTATTTAGATTTAGCCAGCTGGACTCAGTTTAGATGATCCCAATTTTGTTGGCAACATCCAAAGCATCATAGTCAGGGGCCAGTCGAACGTATGCCTTCTTCTCTCCATCAGGCCTGATTAAGGTGTTGACCTTGGCTACATCAATGTCATAGAGCTTCTTCACAGCCTGTTTGATCTGGTGCTTGTTGGCCTTGACATCCACAATGAACACAAGTGTGTTGTTGTCTTCTGTTTTCTTCATGGCTGACTCAGTAGTCAGGGGGAACTTGATTATGGCATAGTGATCAAGCTTGTTTCTCCTGGGGGCGCTCTTTCGAGGGTATTTGGGCTGCCTTCGGAGACGCAGAGTCTTGGGTAGTCCGAACGTAGGTGATGTGCGGATCTTCTTTTTTTTGTGACTGTGGACGCCTTTCAGCACCGCTTTCTTCAAAGCCTTTGCTTTGGCTTGGGCTTTGGGAGGGGCAGGGGCTTCCTTCTTAACTTTCGGCGCCATCTTCGTAAAAGGGATTTCCCGACAATTACTTTTAATATCTATGGACTTTTCTTTTTTCCTTTCTTTCTTTTAAAGATTTTATTTAGTTATTTGAGATTTGGGGAGGGGCAGTGGGAGAGGGACAAGCAAACTCCCAACTGAGCAGGGAGCCTGACAACACAGGGCTCTATCCGAACACTCTGGGATCATGACCTGAGCTGAAGGCAGACACTTAACCAACTGAGTTACCCAGGTGC
Source organism: Meles meles (assembly GCF_922984935.1). NCBI lineage: Eukaryota > Metazoa > Chordata > Mammalia > Carnivora > Mustelidae > Meles > Meles meles. The sequence continues at coordinate 35,340,382 of NC_060071.1, read as the reverse complement.
CTTGGAATTTGTTTTATATGTACAGTTAAATATTTTAAACATATAATACATATATAACAACTAATGCATATATAAACTGACAGTTGGGTTATACTGTGCATACTGTGTTCCAGCTTGTTTTAAAGACATCTTTCCATGTGAGTACATACAAATTTATCACAGCTATTTTGATAGCCGTATGGTATTTTATAGACATATAATACTTAATTTAACCAGTTCCAGTTTGATGCTCCTAATTTTTTTATTGCAGACATATGCAGTGAACCCATTTTTACAAATATCTTTGTGTACATGTTCAAAAATACTATAGGATGAGTTTGTAGATGTAGAATTGTAGGGTAAAAGAGCATGTGTATTAAAATGTTTTTGTTTTTTTTTAAATATTTTATTTATTTATTTGACAGAGAGGTCACAAGCAGGCAGAGAGGCAGGCAGAGAGAGAGGGACAAACAGGCTCCCCATTGAGCAGAGGAACAGGCTCCCCGCTGAGCAGAGAGCCCGATGCGGGGCTCGATCCCAGGACCCTGAGATCATGACCTGAGCCAAAGGCAGAGGCTTAAACCACTGAGCTACCCAGGCGCCCCTAAAATGTTTGATAGTTATTTCCAAATTGTTCTCCAAAAGCTTGATTTACTCCTTTAAACAGCGAGTGAAACACATTTGCCAAATAGTAGTTACTTTCAGACTTCTTAGTCTTGACAGTTTGATAGACAAAAAATTACTTTGAATTTTATATTTTAAAATTGTTAATGGAGTTGAGCATCTTTTCAGATTTTATTGATGGTTTCTTTCTGAGAATTGTCTGTTCAGGTCTTTTGTTCATATTCTTATATTCATTCTTGAGTCTTAGGTTAATTTATAAATATAAATTAAACAATACCTAATTAAGAATAGGAACAATTTTAAATTTTATAATTTTCAAAACTCTCATTGTTTGCGATTTTTAATTTAATGAGAAGCGAACTGAGTAGTCAAGTCAGTCTGCTTATCTGACTTCTGCTAACCATTGCTCGTGTTCACTTGATATGGATTCATAAGCTTTCAAGCTGTTCTATTTTATTCACTGATTTGAGTGAAAAATAAGAATTGAAACAGGTCCAATACCTCTTTTAAGACAGGATGAGAAACTTCGGTTTAGAGTAAGTTCGGTTAATCAAATACTTAAATGCCAGTTTGGCTCAAGGTACTGAAGTGGTTTCAAGTGGAAAATGGATTAAGAATGTAGCAGAAGAAACAAGTTCAAGGGACAGGATATTATTTCCATTCTGGACACCTTGAGTCTGAGATGCCAGCAGAACATCTCTGTAAAGGCATCACAGACTTAGGCTCAGGTGAGAAGTCTGACTAGCTGTCTTGGCTAGAAATATAGGTTCAGGAATTATCTGGATAGATGTTCGTCATGAGGGTAGATCATACCACTGAGGAAGGATAAAGGAAACAGAGGGCAAAGACTGGAGCATACACCCATAGTAGGGTGTCCAAAGGAAGGGAAATATTACCCTGTCTACAGAAGAAAAGTACCTAGAGTCAACATAATAAAGCTCACTCCACTTATGGATATCTTATTCACAAATCTCTATGTGAATAAATGGGATAGTGCCAAAGTAATACTGGTTCTTTCCCTTACCCCCATGTGTATGGTGTGGCCCTCGGTTAGAGTGCTAGAGAAGGAAAAGGGGAAGCTTACAAGGACAATTCTGAACAACTTTAAGTTAAAAGACACATACACACACACACACACACGTGCATATCATTTACCATCCTTTTGAACTGAGATACGAGATGAATGAGTAGATAGGTGTCCATGCTTAGAACAGAGCCTGGTTTATCTGAATCACTCATTAAATGTAAACCATTGTTACTGTTTTTTGTATTTTATAAACGATGAAGAGCCTCGCTAAAAATATATGAAAGTTAACTCGTGGTTATATAATTTTTTACATTTTTACTCGATGGGTGTGTATAATTAGATTGTTAAATGAGGGTGCATATGTTGAGGATGAAGATTTTAGTTTGGAGCAGTTGGTTAAATTTCTTAGAGGAGGTAGTACTTGACCTGGTTTTGAAGGCGCGCAGAGGCTTTTTAGATGGGCCGGGGTTTTTTTGACAAGAAGGTTGAAATGAAGAGCAGTAAGAGTTGAGGCACAGTAAAGGCAAAATCAATTGAAATGTTCTTGATCAGTGACCCATTTCTTGAAAGGTTCATTTTTTTCTGAAATTTTTTCTGAACCTGGAGACGGTGCTTGTTGCAATTTTTAATGCCTGAAAATTAACCTTATCATTCCATGTCTGCTTCTTAAGACTTTGTTTATTTTCTCTAAGATGTTATGGGCATCTTTTATGAAACACTGATTTCTCTGGAGTTCATTCAAAATCACAGAAAGAAGCTTTGGAATAATGGGTCTTAAGAAGTTCTGAGGAGTTAATTTTTGCTGCTTTCTGAAGAAATAGTTGCTTTTTAAAAAATTTTGTGGCGGGGCGCCTGGGTGGCTCAGTGGGTTAAAGCCTCTGCCTTTCGCTCAGGTCGTGGTCCCAGGGTCCTGGGATCGGGCCCCGCATCGGGCTCTCTGCTTAGCAGGGAGCCTGCTTCCTCCTCTCTCTCTCTCTGCCTGCCTCTCTCCCTACTTGTGATCTCTCTCTGTCCAAAAAAAAAAAAAAAAATTTTTTTGTGTCAGTTTTGCGGAAGAGTGAATGTCTTTCTTCAGAGTAGCTGTAGTCAAGTAGAGGTTTTGCAGCTTCAGAATCAGTCGTTAAAATTTGTGGGAGGACATATCAGATAACTTGTGCTACTAACACAATTGTGCTGCTAACTGGGTAGTTCCATTTTGTTCACACTTAAGTTTTAAAATTTATCTCTGCATATGCATAATAACTTGACCTTGACATAAAATTCCTGTGTCAGTCTTTTTCTTTCAGAACTCAGTGGATAGTTCTCCCTGTAACCCCCACATTCAATATTGTACATAGTAATAATATCTACTACATCTTTTTAATTTTTAAATCTGTATAATGGTAGAATTTTTTATTATTATTATTTTTTTTTAGTGTTGTGGACTTTGAGATACATAATTTTCACCAGGGTGTGAGAAGGTAGGAGTTTATTAATTGATGTTTTTTTCCAACCTGGTACAGTGGAGCTGCATTTTAGTTAGGCATTAGATTTAAAGTCAGCAAATAAATATGAAAACCGCATATTATCATATTTCCCTTCAACATACATTAGGAAAGTCCCACATTGGACTTTTGGTAAGCACTGAATAAAGGGGAGCACTTGCATTTATATTGTTCAGAAACATTTTTTTAAAACTCTGGAATTGTGGTATGATGAGATGGTCATACTAAGGCACACCGGAACTGAGCTCAACTGGGAGAACAAGTTCATGTCTCAGATTGCGTGCTCATACTGAATGGCAGGGAGAACAGCTTGTTCTACCTAAATTGTTTCACAGTTTCTCCTCATATATTGTTGAATTCTTCTAACTTAAAATGTCTGTGTGATGTGACTTCTCTGTTAAGTGAATCTTTCTGTTTTGAATGGATATGTCTCTATTAGGGTAGGACAATTTTCTTTTATTTCTTTATTACCTATATTCTGTTTTCTTTTCTTGGATTTCCAGAAATACTTGCTCTCTTGTCTCTTTCCTCTGTGACACTCTGTTTCTCCTTTTTTGTGCATACAGATTGAGAATTTTATTTTTCTGGTGAATGGACTCATCATTATCTCTAGTCATGCTATTTACCTTAAATCTACTTTTTCTGATACTAATATAGCTCTATCTGCTGACCTTTGGTTTGTGTTTGTTTCCATCCTTTTATTTTCAGCCTTTTATAATCTTATATTTATGTTGCTTATGTAGCATATTGTTGGGTTCTCTTTTTTATTCTGACAGTTTTTGTCCTTTTATTAGAATGTTCAGTCTGTTTATATTTAATGATATATTAATGATATATTCAGCTGTTATATGTGGCTTTAAATCTTCTGTTTTATTATTTACTATTTGTTTTGCCTGTTCTGTGTTCTCCTTTCTCTCCTTTCTTGCCTTCTTTTGATTATTTTCAGTTGTGCAGTTTTTCCTCTCTTTTAGCTTACCAAGCTATTCATTTAATGGTTCCTTTGGTTGCCTTCACACAGATATTTTGTATTTGGTCTAGTTCTTTTTTTCAGTTGTTCCAGTGGAAGATTTGGTCTGAACCACCTAATCTGTCTTGGGAGCTGAACTCTCACAATGCCCCTTTCATCTTTTCTCTTACTTGTGTTTTGTGAGAAATATTCAAGATTGTCTGTTTCTTTTTTATCATGTTCAGTCTCCAGTTTATTGCCCCATTGTATTTTTTTTTTTTTAATGATTTAGTTGTTTTGTTAAGTGTTCTCTTAAATTTGGGGGGGGGGGGGCAAGATTTCTCCGGTTGAGATTTCTCAGTTGGGAATTATAATGATATTTTAAAGTTTGTTCTCTCTCAGTGAGTGTTCCAGGGAAAAAATTTGCTCCAGTTAATAGAACAATCACTCCTTTAGCTTCTGGGTCTTTTCAAGTATCCGTTGGAGCATTATTGTGATGATGGGATGGTGTCTATATGTGCTCGGTATTGCTGGTAGAAATGGATTCTTTTGAACTTGTATGGGTTTCTGTTCTAACGTTTCAGATCCAGATGAAAAAATGGAAAATTTTAGATTTGCAATAATTTTACATTGCCAGATCTTGGTTTGCTGGTTTTCAGAGATTAGAGGCAAAGAATATTCAGACAGCTATGAAACAGGGAGATTTACTGAGAAAGCATTTGTTTTCAGTGCAGAAATAAAAAATTTTACAATTCAACGTTGGCGGTTCGTTGTGGAGTTAGCAGTAGTGCCTCTCCTCTTTTTGCCTCATCCCTAAACTTTACCCAGCACATTATCTGCAACATGAATGCTTTGTTAGCCTTTTTTCTTGGAAGCTTTCTACTCCATTTATGGTTGGTACATTTCTGTGATTTTCTGTGGGCCCAGAAAATTTTTTTCCCCAGATGTTTTGTTCTTTAAAAAAAAATTATTCCTTTGGTTATTTCAGTGGACATTGGAGTGGAACGTCAGGTGGGGATTGGTTACATTTAAGAGCTTAGTTTTGCTACCTTGAATTGACAATCTGCGCTGTGTATTGTTTCGACTTTTTCATTTGGCTTAGTTTGGTGTCTGACCAATTAAAAAAAAAGAATAGTTTTATTATTTTCTTTTTACTTTTATGTACATATAGGTTATTATTATGCAATTCCTGAAGGACTCTAGTAGACTAACTCTTATCTGATAGGAATTTTTTTTTTTAAAGATTTTATTTATTTATTTGACAGGCAGAAATCACAAGTAAGCCGAGAAGCAGGCAGAGAGAGAGGAGGAAGCAGGCTCCCTGCTGAGCAGAGAGCCTGATGCGGGGCTCGATCCCAGGACCCTGGGACCACGACCTGAGCCGAAGGCAGAGGCTTAACCCATTGAGCCACCCAGGCGCCCCAGGAATTTTTTTGATAGACTTTTATATTGCCCATTTTTGCAGATGCTGACTTTGTTCCCAGAACTGTGCCAGGTTTTGGGACTACAGACGTGGGCAGGTGTCTTAATTTTACGTACCTATTCTTGATATTCTTGAGGCAGAGATACCTTTTTCTGAGGGAGAGAGACTTCTTTTTTTTGCTGGGGGGGGGGAGGGAGAATGAATGCATCAATGTTTATTTAAAATTTTGATTTTTTTAACCCCTTAGTTACATTGTTGAATATAAATGAATATTTATAAAGATGCTGATAATAATTTTTATGTATGTAGGAAGTGTTCTGGTAATTTCTTATTTACAATTCCAGCTTTGTTACCTGTGTTTTATATACGTGTTTTATATACATATATATATATGTATGTAGCAAATTTCAGTTTATTCTGTGGCCAGGTGATCATATATTATCAAAAAGCAAGGCTTTATGTTATATATGTGATTGAGTTTACTCATTTGTTACACATATGTGGGAAATAGGATGGCATGGCTTTTTTTTTCTTTAAATAAGGAATCTAATTGAGAATTCAGTAAGGTAGGACATGAAACAGAAAAGTCGAAGCATTATATATTCATTATGCAACTTTTTAGGGAAAAAATTAGGAATTTGCTTTAACCTTAAATCTAGAGTTTGCTAGTCTGGAAACCATGCTTTGGAAGTGGTTCGATAGATTGGATATAGAAGGATATAGGAAAAGCAGGCAGTTGGGGCCAAAAGGTGGACTGGGAAAGAAAATGGCTAGCTTTGTTGTGCTATTCCAAGAAAGATAATGTTAGTTCTGTTGTAGATATAAAATACATTGTAAGGTGAGTTGGCTATCTTCTTTTTACATCCAACAAGAATAGTACAATTTGGTCTTCCTGATTAATGCTTTGTCATGATATGAGTTGATTTTCTTTATATGTTGTTCATATTAGGTTAAATACATTTATTTACATTTTATTTATGTAATCTTAGAAACTTGATATGACAAAGTACACTTGCTCTCAGGTTTTCAGTTTTTAATGCAGTAGCTTTTACACTTGTACAAATGTTGGAACGCCTGGAAGTGGGGGAATGCTTTGTGAGATGTTGTAAACTATTAATACCTTTAATTACATTAAACAAATGAAATATAATAAGTTGTAAATATGACATACGAATGCAGTCCATCTCAGTAGCTCAGTTCAGGAAACACTTAGTGAACATTTGTTGTGTACCATAACACAGGATGATTTCGTGATGAGAATGAATCATGGAAGAGGTAGAAGAAAAGAGAAGTGAGGATCCCCCTCTCCCCCAAACATCATTGAGTTACAGTGTCTTTTAAGATTAGTTTGAGATCTTCACAGGGGCTGGTTGTTGCTTCAGCTAATGGTGGCTGACAGAGTGATTCTTAAAGTGTAGTCCTACTTTCAGGGCATCATTATGTACTGAGATAAAATTTGTGGTTTGAGACCCGGAAATCTGCATTTTAAGAAGCATCTGAGTGGTTTTTTATTCACAAAGCTTGAGAAATATTTTCTAAATTTGACTGAGGAAAAGCTCAGAATATTGCTTCTGAATTTAAAAGTAATAGAATCTTAAGATGAACTTTCTCTCCAAGGAAAAACATAATGCATATGATGGGGTAGTTGCTATTTATTCATTTGTATTTAAGAAATGCCTTTTTATAGATAGGAGCATTTGGAATATTGAAAAAGAAGTCCATTTCTCAGGAAGTCTTTTAGTTGTTTTTCCATGGAAATAATCACATTATACTTAATGACTTTTAATGGTTTTTCAACTACAAAATGTCATTAGAATTTGGACTATATTCCATTAACATAATATCTGGAAGATTCAGAATTATAATCAATTTTTTTTGAGAGGGGAGGGGGTAAAAGAGAGAATCTTAAACAGACTCCTGGCTAAGCACAGAGCCTGATTCGGGCTTGATCTGATGACCCTGAAATGATGACGTGAGTCGAAATCAAGAGTTAGATGCTTAACTGATGTCCCCAAATTGTAATACATTTTTTAAAGTTTTAGTTTTGCTTTGTTGATTGCCTCAACTTTTGGTAGCAGGAACACAAATGAAAAGTTAAACTGGAAGTCTTAGGTCTTTAAAACATTCTTTTTCCAAAACAGTGAAATTCAGACTAATTAACTCAGTAAAGTTTTATCAGTACATGCTGCATGCCAAACTCTATACTGGGGCCATGAGGATGATTAAAACTTAAACCCTGTCCTGGTTGAGTTCACACTATAGTGGGAATACGATAGGAAAGGACTATATATGAACAGGTGATTTGTTTAACTGTTTAACTTTGCTTAACTATAAGGAATTTGAAACTCCAGTAAAAGGTAATAGCCTAATCATTATAATGCATGTAAGGAAAAAAAAAGTATGTTTATGTGTGTAGAGATAGTGATGGTCATGGGTTGTTTCACACTTAGGTTGTTATAGTAATCTAGGTAGTGTACAAAGATAACTTGGGTTAGGATGATAGAGGTGGAGAAAAGTTTATGGACTGGGAAGATATTTAGGTGATAAAATAGAATTTGGTGATGGGTTGTATATTGTGGTAAGAGATGTACCCAGGATGGTTCCTAAGGTTCTTTAGGGTTTTTGTAGTGGTATGGATGGTGGTATTTTGGGAAAAAAATTTTGGGGACAAAAAGAGCATGAGTTTAATTTTGGACTTAATGAATTTAATATGCGTTTGAGTTATCCAGGGGACTCTTGGTTCCAATCTGGAACCAAGCAGGAGATGTGGGTTGTAGATTTGTGTCATCTGCTTAGAGTGTGGTTGAGTTGAGGGGATGGGCTGTTGGGCAGTGAAAGGAGTGGAGAAATAGGAAAACCAGGGGAGCGTTGTATCATAGAAGTCAAGAAAGGAGTCTCAATTTTGCTGGAAGAGGAGAATATCTTTTGCATTTAGCTATGTACAAATCATTACTAAGAGCTTTAAGCAGAATTTGGAAGCAGTTTGAGGGATAAGTGGGAAGGGAGGAAATAAAGATTATGGAAAGTTCCAGAAATTTAGCTGTGAAGGACAACTACATGTAGTGGTTGAGGTCTAATGAGAATGGGGGGTGTGTTCAGTGCACAGGATTCTTGAACATATTTAAAGGGCAATGGAAGACTGGAAAGTTGTTTGAATATACAAGGAAAATGATGGAAAAAATCAGTAGTGTAAGTTTCCTGGGGAATATGGGGTTTGTTCTGAGCACACGTAGAAAGATTTGGGATTAGATCCAGAGAGGAGGAGTGATAAGGCCACTCTTTAACTGGAGGAAAGGAGCATGAGAATAGGTGAATATTCTTCCTAAGAGAGCAAGGCTTTCTGCTGTGTGTGAAAGAGGATTGGTAAGTAAGAAATAGTTTCCCGGAGAGTTGGAGAGTTAGTTGATCAGAGAGGTAGGCTTATCAATACCTTTAAAAGTATGTAAGAATATACCAGACTGGAAGATTTAACAAGATTGTTTAAGTTTTGTGGGGATAGCATTGTTTTTTCTTTTCTTCTTTCTTCTTCTTCTCTTTTTAAGAGCTTTTACTTATTTGACAGAGAATTGGGGAGGGAAACACAAGCAGGGGGAGTGGGAGAGAGAGAAGCAGACTTCCCACCCAGCAGGGAGCCCGATGCTGGGCTTAATCTCAGGACCCCGGGGGTCACAAGCTCACAAGCCAAAGGCAGATGCTTAATGACTGAGCCACCCAGGTGTCCCTAGGTAGCATTGTTTTCTATGCCTTCTCCCCCACCCCCCACATCTGCTGGGGGTCCCTGAGCATCTTGGCAATAGTAGGTTCTCAGTAAATATTTATCCTAAACTAGAATCTTAAATGAAAAATGCATGAACAGTAACTACTCTTGACTGACAATGATAGAATTAATAAGTGAAAAAAACCTCTTCCTATAACTGTTTAATATACCATTTCAACAAACTTCTCCCTGTAGCCTACTAAACTTTTCTCTTTAATTAAGTACCTGATTTACACAACAGATTTTGCTCATTTGAGGACTCAATCCTATCTAAACAGATAAAGGTAACAGTTCAGGCATAGTTAAGATACATTGTAAATGCAATCCGAATTTCACCTCAGGGCAATTCACTTCAGACATCCATCTCTAAAAACTTGTTGTGTCTAAAAGTGGAGACTTTTATAACCAATTCCCAGTTATTCAGGGGCTAATTAACTGTTTTATTTGTCTCAAGATTAGGCAATCCTTTGCTTCTCACTCTCTTTTAACCTAGCCTTCTGTTTGGCCATTTTGTTATTCTAAACTCATGAGTAAGATAGGGAGAGGTAAAACAGAAAATGCAGATAAATTAATGGCTAAAATGAAGTGCTCTTTGGCTTGTTTGTTTTCCTTGTGCCTTATTTCTATGGTTCATTGGAAGCTGTCAGAAATGACTGTAATATTCAGTGTAATAAAATGGGTTTTCAATGTGTCAGGAAACCCTTATGTTATTTAGATTATAATGACAGTTAACGGTTCCAGGCAGATATAATTATTTTCTTATGTTTGAAGCAGTACAGGCATATGGCCCTTTCTGGGGCGGAGTAGCCCCTTTCTCTATGTCACTTTCATACCCCTCCCAGTGTGACTGTCCCCTTTCTGTTAGTCTTTTCCATGGCCCCAGGCATCCTCAGCCTCCTTTTTCTTGTCACTGTTTATACTTGTTGCTCTGTAAGCATATGAAATGCTGGCATCTCGTAACCTGGGCAAGGTACAGGCCAGGCAAGGTGGCCAGGCCAGATGGAGGGATGCAAATTAGGATCACTAGACTATAGCCCTCTAGGTAGTGGTCATAAGTTTGACCTCTGTATCCGCAGGACCTAATACAACAATACTTGGCATGTAATTTCTCCAGAAATATTTATTGTTGAAGGAAGAACTTTAGAAATTATAGAGTCACAGGAGGAATCATTTAATTTATCTTTTTGCTTTTATAGGTGAGAAAAGTGAGGCTTAGATTCAATAGCAGTTATTTACATTCCTGTGACGTGGCTAATTATACTTTAGACCATACATAGGGATAAGTGAATGTGATACACAGCCCCAGCCTTCTAGGAATCCCAAGTTAAGTAGAAAGTCAAGCAGCCATTTATCTTAGCAGGGTTTTTTGGTTTTGGTGTTTTTGTTTTTCTTTTCTTTTCTATTTTTTTTTTTTTTTTTTTTGGTCATGAGAATGGTTTGTGGTGGTGGTGGTGTTTTTGTTTTTGGTGCCTGTGTGTGCTGGCTACTGTTCTGCCCAGTGCAGAATTGCTTAAGATATAGCTTTGCCGTAAAGGAACTTGTGTAATGTAACATGAGATAACATAAGAATCCATATTCCTCAAAGGAGCATATGATTAAATATCAAATGAGTCGTCCACTTTTATATATGCCAACTTCATAAGATGAAAAAAAAAGCTAATGATCCATCATCAGGTTAATGGGCATCTTTAGTTACTTTTCTAGAAGTGGGAACAGATTTGAGTTGGGAGAACTCTGTATCTGGAAGTATCTAGGTGAATATTGCCCACTTGATAGAGATGAGGGGAAGGTGTTTCTTAGTGTAACTGTCAGTGAGGAGAGAGAGCCAGTTGATGGCTGCTCTTATGCCATCTGATGCCTTGTCAGCAGCTAAGGAATTCATTCAGCCCATTCAGGTAAGTTGAATAGTGTTGACCGTTGTAAAATTCTTTCATCCCCGTGGATGTGCATTTGTGAGAACTCACAGATCCTAGAATTTTTTTTTTTTTTTTAACTGGAAGGGGACCTTTAAGATCCTTTTCCCTCTTCTCTGGTCCAGAGAGGTTGCATTACTTGATTAGGTCACACATTAACTTGAGTTGTAAGTGGCCCAGTGGTGGCATGTCCTCTTGTTAAGTTGTAGCTTATTTTTCTGTTGAATTTCCTTTCTTGCTCTATTTAGCAAGACATTCTCCAGGTATAAAATGAATGTCTCATATTTGCACAAATTTGGGAAAGAGTTGAGTGTGGGGAGGGAAATGGTGAAATGTTGCTTCCAGTAAATTTTGCAGAAGTACAGAGAACCAAGAGTACTGGTACAGTTTCTGCCTCCCTTTCGGCTGCTTTTGGTTTGTGATGGTTTGTTTGCCTGCAGATAGCCTTGGTGAATATTTTCCTTTTTATCCGTGGCAACCTGGAGGTATGAATAGATCTTGTGACAGATCTAGATAAAAGAAGCTGTGAAGATAATGACACTTAGTTTATATTATTTACCCTGCTTTAAAGGTATTTGTAACCTAGTTGAGAGCTGCTGCTTCCATAAGGTTTGCAGTCAGATGAGGGGCTAAAACACCTAAAGAAGTGACGTAACAATTCTGTGTATCTTTGTGCCAAATGAATGCTCATTATAGTTTTCCTAGTGCCTAGAACAGCGCCCAGACACATAACTTACTGTCAGTATGTATTGGTTGGATGGGTAGACAGAGGCACTGACAGTAAACATAGGGGAGCTTCTGAGGGCTATGACAGTTGGAGAAGGCCTGGGATATTGTGCAGCTTTGTGGCAAGGATAAGTAGTACTTCATTCAGTCTGATCTTGTGTTTCTAACTTCTCCTGACCTTACCACTTCCCTCTTACCTCTTCAGAACCTGAAGCAGTCCCTTCTTTTTGATAGCTGCTTTTTTTTCTTTAGAGACAAGGCTGATTTCTCTCACTTTTATTTTGCCACTGCATTGGCCAACTCCTTAAGTCTTTCTTTTCTTCTCAGGTCTGCTTATCTCCTAGGGTTTAGAAGGATCATGTCTTGGTTTCTAAGTCTGATTGTGTTTTCTTTGGTTCTAGTTCCTTGTTCCCTTGAAGAAGTGCCATACTGTCTGGGAAAGATCTGAGTTATCAGAAAAAGTTCAGGAGCATCTTCTAGGATTGTTAAGAGGAAAATTCTATAGGATAGGTGATATCTTATAATAACATAGTATTTTCTTTGAGCCACGTTTTCAGGCTGTCATAACCAGATTTTAATTGGCTGCATTTTTAAAAAACAAACTAGTTATGTTCTCCAGCCTCCCCAGTTTTGGCAGTATAAAGGCCTGTTTCACCAAGAACACATAAACAAGTAAGTACAAGGAAGCTTGTGTGAATGAAGTTCTGCTATATAGTGTAGCGACTTTCTCTGATTTAAGATGTGGCTCTTGGCAACTTCAAATAATTTGTGTTCTCTGAGGGAGAAGTCCAGTCTATTTAGCTGTGTTTAAGGAAAGCTGATTATGATTCTCCAATGGGAAATAGACTCTCAGACCCATTTATTCTCTCAACATGCATTTATGGAGTAACTGCCGTGGGCAAGGCACTGTGTTAGGCAGCTTGGGAGATGGGAGAAAAGAGAAGGGCTTATCATGTATAAAATGATAATGCTATGTAGAAAGTCATGTATTCTGTGAAAGGGGTACAGAGAGCTCTGGGAGTTCTGAAGATGGAGAAGGTGCTTCCAGATGCAGTCACTCCGGGAGAACTTGGTGGGGGTGGTGGAATTTGAGATGAACCTTGAAGGCTGAGTACATGGTCCTGCATCGGCAGTTGGGGCAGGATGCTGCCCTGGCTGGGTAGAGGATGTGGACCTGCGGAGGTAGGAAGGAAGAGAGGAAATGAAATGAGCAAACATCTATGAACAGGAAAGCACTGGTGATACAGACAACAGAAAGTAATGTGCTTTGAGTGTAGCATATTAATGTGAAGTGGCATAAGATAGGGATGGAAAGTTAGGATACTTGATCTGGAAATTGAGTATATTAGGAATTGGAGGAGTGGGTTGAATCTGGGCTGTTGATCCAAAATGAGTGTTTTGTGGACCATTCATTGCTCTATGGATTTTATGAGTTGAAATCTGTTGTAAGGATGATTGAAGAACAGCAGCGTAAGTGATTGGGCTAATCTCATTCTGCTTTTCTCACCTCACCGAGGGCTGTGGTAGATTGGGGCAGTGCTTCCTACCTTTCCTCTAAATAAAAAGTTCAGTACATAGTGAAAGGTCTTACATGGTTTTAGGGACGCTATGATGTAGGGTGTGCCCTAGGCAGCTGTTGGTTACACAGGTACAGTAGATGCCCTGTTTTCCTGCTGTGTTAAGATCTATGTGGCTATATGTTTCTTGTGCCTTTCTGCAGATCTCTACCTCACACCCAACTAGCATTGTTCGGTGTTTCCAAGGTTCTGGGGACCTGAGGCAAGTTGGTTAACTTGTCTATGCCTCAGTTTTCTCATGTGCAAAGTACAACATGTAATAAGTCATTTAAACTGGGGTTCTATATCTAGTAAGTGACAAGCAGGAATTTGAACTCAAACCAGGCTATTAACCAGCTGGCTTTACAGAATCCTAAACAGTGTGGTTTTCTCTCCTCGATTGCTGGCTCTTTCCCTCTCTAATGTGTACTTATTCCCCTCCCCTTTGTTTAGTCAAACCTACTTCCCCTGTTCCAATGAGAAAGGAATGCAGATGTTTTTACTTTATTTTTTGTTGTAGTGCCCACACAATGTTACTTTAGTTTCAGTGTATGACATAGTGTGCTTAGACAACTCTGTGTATTATGCTGCACTTACCACAAGTGTAGCTACCATCTGTCACCAGATAACTATTACAGTACTACTGACCGCATTCTCTATTCTGTGTCTTTTATCTCCATGACTTAATTCATTAAGTAACTGGAAGTCTGTGTCTCCCCCTTCACCCACTTTGCCCATCCCTCTACCCCCATGCCTCTGTTCTATTTATGGGTCTGTTTTCTGCTTTTTGTTTGTTTTGCTTCTTAAATTCCACAGATGAGTGAAATCATATGGTATTTGTCCTTCTCTGACTGACCTATCTCACTTAGCTTTATGCTGTCTAGAACCTTCCATGTTGTTGCAGATGGCAAGATCTCATTTTTTTATGGTTGAGTTATATTCCATTGTGTATACATACTGTGTCTTCTTCCATATCTTGGCTATTGTAAATGATGTTGCAATAAACATAGGGGCGTATATCTTTTTGAATTAGTGTTGGTTTTTTTTTTCCCCTTTGGGTAAATACCCAGTCGTGGAATTACTGATTTGTATGGTATTTCCATTTTTAAGGAACCTCCGTACTGTTTTCATTCAGTGACTGCATCAGTTTACGCTCCCAGCATCAGTGCATGAGCGTTCTTTTTACTCCACATCCTCACCAGTTCTTGTTTTTTCTTGTCTTTTTGAGACTAGCCTAGCCATTCTGACAAGTGTAAGTGGTATCGCTACGTGGTCTTGATTGGCATAAGAAACTCTTTTAAAATTGTTCAGAATCACTCTTGACAAAGAGAATGATGAAACAGATTTTGCTCTGCAATCTTGTTATGACTTATTTAATGCCCCAAAGCCTTTGCTCCAAAGAGCGGAAGTTATACTCGAAAATTTGGTGTGTATTATATGTTGTTAAGCCATACAATAGGCCCATAATTGTGACTCTGGGAATACAAATGATGTATTAAAAATATCCTGAAGTTAAAACATACAAGGTAATTTCTATAAATACCTTTCCCAGAAGCCAGAGGTAGAAAAGAGTACTAATGATTTTTCTTGTTAGTGGGGCAAATTACCTAATCTTATTCTTGGACTTTCTTTTTAATTTTATTTTTTTAATTCAGCTATAATTTAAATGTAAATATAGTTGAAATGAAGATGTAGATCTCAGGTGTACTATTCAGTTAGTTTTGATGATTATGCCTTTTATTAATTTTTTGCATATTTTAATTGGTATGTGAAAATAGAAATAAGTTTAAATAATTATTTAAATTATTTGTTTAGTTGTCTTCCTTTGCTTTGTTTCTGTGTATTAATAAAATCCACATGTATTTTCAACCCATATCTTTTTTACTCAGATATGTTCTCAAACAATAACCTAGTAGTGGAGGTAATCTTTTATATGAGCTTCTGGTGTCCTTGAATAATTTCCCTTCAGAAGTGGACTGTTAGTGTTGGAGCTACATGGAGTGAATAAGTTTCCTGGGAGGAAACGATAATAAAATATTCAGGAAGTTATTAGGAAATGAGAACTTGTGTTCTTGTTCATTCAGATAAGCTACTGAGACCTTTTGTGTATATCAAACAGTTTATATTAGAGCAAGGACTGAGAGGTTTGGCAACTTTTTTCTAATAGTGTTAGGGACTTTGGACTATAGAATGATGGAATGTATAATGCATAATTGAAAGAAAAATTTCCCCAAAGCTAAGTTGTTTGAGAATTGTTTTTTCTGTATTTGAGTGTTTCTGTCAGGGAAGAAAAATGAGAGCTTTCTGGAGCTGGGTTATGTGAGTGAGAACCCAGTGGGGAACAGTGTTCCTGGGGGAGCCTGATGACAGCGTGCTTCTTAAGAGTGTATACAGGAAATGGATGAGTATACATTCTCCCCACTAACAGTTTTCTTCCCTATGTTCTCCTCTCATGTCATCATTAGACAGTTTGGCTCTGTCCTTAATTTTAGCCACTTTGTTCTAAAGTAACTGGGTTCACTATAACTCTCTAGGCAGTATTTTTCCTTTTACTGACTGGAATTGGTGAACCATTTGTTTTGTTTTATTTAACAAACCATGTTTAGAGACTTGTTTTTTCCTCCGCATGTGTTCATGACAGGAAGGATTTACCCTTAAGTTGATGAGTCTGGATCCCCTCACTTGCAGAGGCCCCTTCTAGGGCCTGGGAGATGCACTAGCAATGTGTGCCATATTTATGTATTTCTGTGAAGTCTGCAAAATTGAATTTTTTCTTGTATTCTTTTTCCTTAAAAAGGGTCCCTGAGTGATATATTCTTCAAACATCACAGAACTCACTTTAGCCCTGGTTCATGAAACAGGTTGAGTGTTGATTTCTAGTTGTGGCTGAGGTAGATTTGAAGGATACCAGGAAGGAAATATTACTGAGGAAGTGGAGCTATTGCCTGGTGTTCGTAGTAGTCAGGGGTCTTTCTGGAGGCAGAAGTAGGAACAGGAGTGGTGGAGCAGGGGAGTGAGAAGATCAGGTGGTCTCCTTAGATTGAAAGGATGTGTTTGCAACTAATGTTTCCGATGGCATTTTAAAATAATGAAGAGTCATCCCAGGATAGTATATTTCATCTTAAATTTAATAACACATTTTTAGAATTTTAGAATAATTTTATTGAAAAATCTGAAAAGTCAATTTCTTAATTAACTGGTTGACTTGAGATTAAGGTCCTTATTGATTAGAAAACTATTTTGCTGGAAACACAAAAATGTCACTGGTTCTTTGGGGTTGCTATTTACTCGGTTTACAGCTTCTAGATTTGAAAAGTGCTTCTTCTTTCCTTTGTCCTTTTTTCTTTTCCCACCGTGTCTTTTTCCATGCTTCTTTTTTATTTCTTGTTTTTTTTTTTTTTTTACTCTTGTATTCGAAACTCGCTTTTACACTTCTGAGGATTTTGAGTAACTGGACTGTGGATAACCACATTTTAAGATTGTATTTTAATGTTCTTTATTTAAAGATAATTGTGTGCTCTACGTGGCCTGGAGACAGATTAAATAAATGTGTCATGTCGTGAGAAGTAATATGTAGTCTGTTTACAGTTATCTCACTTTTTCTAAATTTCTTTCTAATTGGATTTCTCAGGACCGATGAGAGCATCTCTCGAAAGTTGTATGGATCTGCCACCTGGTGGTGAAATTACAGCAAGTACTGGATGTGTGAGGAGTTCAGTAATGGACTCGCTCACCTTTGTGGGCATCATACTTAGAGTCTGCTTAGGCTCTTTAGACATACAATGTTTTCCTCCCCTAAGTTTTTTAAATTAAGAACATGTTACTTAACTGTGATAGAATAGGGAAATTTTGGCTAATGTGTTCTGTCTACTGTATTTTATAGGACTCTTCCTGGCTCATGAAATGTGTTTATTACTGAGTTGAAATAAACTGTGAGCATTTTGAGAATGTACTTTCTTAAATTCAAAAGCTTTTGAGAAGATTGTTGCTAATTCTAAATCTTTTAATATGGATGGTCATTGAAGGCAGTTTTTTGGAGAGAGAAATAAAGCATTTATTTATTCCCTTTAAAGACCAGCAGCAGGCATTTTAAAGCTTTATTTTTTAGTGAATAGAAAGATTAACGGTGTTCTATGGCCCTCAATTGGAGTATTAATACAAGTAAGTAGTATATACTGAGCACTCTGGTAGGTGCAGAGGAGAAAGTAGCAACACTGAACGTATTTTGTCCTTATGGAGTTTATGATCCTAGCTAGAGGCAGATTTTAAGCAAGTACTTACAGAAGTAATTGATTACAGTGTTGGTAAGTGCTGTCAAGGACAGGTCCATCACAGACCTGTCTCTAGCTAGTATGTCAGGGAGAGCTTCTATAAGAAGGTGACATTTCAGCTGAGACCTGACAGATACTGATCCAGTCAAATGTGGGTGCGTATCCCCCTGAAGTGGGAAGGAGGTTGGCAAGTACGAGGAGTTGAAAGAAGATCAAGACGGCTGGAGTAGTGAGAGAGAGGGATTGAGGTGTGAAAGAAAACAGGAAATGTAGGATAGAGTAGATCAGGGCCTTGTGGGTGTGCCTGGGACTTTGGATTTCGTCATCAGAGTAATGAGAAGCTGTTGAAGTGTGTAGGCAAGGAGTGTTAGAATCAGATTAATGATGAATGAATTGGATAGGCAAGACTGAGGGGAGGGCCATTGATTAGAAAGCCATTATGGTAGTTCTGGCTTGGACCAGAGAGTATTACTGATGTGGTGAGAGGCATTTAGGATGCAATTGAAGTAGAATAGATAAGACTTGGTGAATGATTGGATATGGTGGTCAATTTTTGTGTCTTAGTTTTCTCATCTATAAAATGAGGATAATAATATTACTTGGATTATAGGGTTGTTAGGAGGATTAAAGGAGTGAATTTGTGTAATATGTTCTATTTTGTACTTTTTTCCCTTCTATTCAACATGTTTTCAGGATGTATCTGTGCTGTTACATGTGTGCCTAGTTAGTTGCCTCTGATTGCCATGTAGTTTTCATAGTATGTATCACATTTTACTTACCCATTTCGCAAGCTGTGATTCCTAGCTTTGCCCCAGCTTCCACTGCCACAAATACAGCCATGCTCAGGTTTTATATGTGAATCCTTGCTGACCTTTGCATACATTTCTCTGAGAAATCCAGGAGTGGGATTGTTACATCAAATGACGTATGTTATAATTTAATTTCACTAAATGTAACCTGTTTTCTAGAATGTTTGCAGTAATTTATACCATCAGCAATACATGTGAGTTCCTGTCTTCTCCATCCTAGTCAGTATCAAATAGGACTTACCTTCTAAACTTTGCCATTTTGACTTGGGTATAAAGAGTTATTTCAGTATCGGTTGGATTTGCATTTTTCTGATTACTAATGAGGCTTGCAGTGATTACAGCCATTTAGCTGTTTGCTTCTCATGGCTTTCCTATTTATATCCTGTATTCATTTTTGTGTCATGTTTCTAGTCTTCCTTGTTGATTTCCGGGTCTTTGTATGTTCCTGATACCATTCCTGTTGGTTCTAGCCATTGCAAATCATTTTTCACTGTCATTTGTCTACTTTGCCTATTGTGTTCTTTGAACAGAGATCCTTAGTTTTAATGTGGCTAAATCCATTGATTTTTTTTTTTTTTAAATTTCACCTTTTTCATGCTTCTTTGTGCTAGTGACCTAGGTCTCCTATGTTTTCTTCTTTCTTTATTTGACAGACAGAGATCACAAGTAGACAGAGAGGCTGGCAGAGAGAGAGGAGGAAGCAGGCTCCCCGCTGAGCAGAGAGCCCGATGTGGGGCTCGATACCAGGACCCTAGGATCATGACGTGGGCGGAAGGCAGAGGCTTTAACCCACTGAGCCTGTTTTCTTGTTTCTTAATGTAGTTTTGGATTTCACATTTAGATAACAAAAGCAGGAGCAAAAGCTTTAAGTTTGTTGGG
Organism: Meles meles; assembly: GCF_922984935.1. NCBI lineage: Eukaryota > Metazoa > Chordata > Mammalia > Carnivora > Mustelidae > Meles > Meles meles. The sequence continues at coordinate 35,320,988 of NC_060071.1, read as the reverse complement.
GCTCCATTTATCAGTTTTGTCTCTTTATGAATTATGCTTTTAGTGTCATGTCTAAGAACTCGGTCTGATCGAGATTTACAGAAACTTTTCTCCCTGATTTTTTGTAAAGAACTTTATAGTTTACATTTGATATTAGATTTATGATCCATTTTGAGTTAACTTCTCTATCAGGTCAAGGTGCTTTTTCTCTTTCTTCATCCCTCCCTCTCTGTCTCTGTTTCTCTCTCTTTTTTTAAAAATGTTTTTGGCATATGAATGTCCCAGTTATTCCAAACATTATTTGTTGAATAGACTCTCCTTTCTTCATTGAATTGTATTTACACTATGTCAAAAATCAATTACCATAATTGTGTGGGTCTGTCTCTGAATTCTTGGTTTGGTCACAGTAATCTCTCTGTCCTTTTGCCAGTCCAGCATTATCTTAACTCCTGTAGCTTTGTAAGTCTTAAAATAGGGTAGTTTGAATCCTCCAACATTGTTTTTCTTTTTTGAAATTCTTTATTCTGCTTCATTTGCTTTTTCCTAAAACTTTTAGTTTTTTGTCTTTATCTACGAAACTTCTGGTCAGGATTCTGATTGGATTTGTATTAAATCCATAAAACAATTTGGGAAGAATTGGCATTTCACCTATATAAGTCCTTAAATCCAGGTACATAATGTCTTTTCATTTATTTAGATAGCCTTTATCAGAATTTTGTAGTTCTCAGATACCTAAGTATTTCATGTTTTTTTTGGAGCTATTACAGATTTTCTCCCTTAATTTTGATTGCCAGTTGTTGATTGCCAGCATAGGAAAATATGACTGATTTTTTTTTTTTGTTAACTTTTTGCCCTACAACCTTGTCTAACTCACTTAAAAGTTCTAAAAGCTTTTTTGTAGACTCGTGACTTTCAATGTAGGCAATCATGTTGTCTGCATTTGTGATGGTTTTCTTTCTTTTTGATCTGTATGCCTTTAATGAATTTCCTTGTCTTATTACTTTGGCTAGAATTTCCAGTACAGGTCTGAATAGTGGTGGTAAGTATAGATATCCTTGCCTTGTTCCTGATGTTAGGCGGAAAGCAATTAAATTTTTCATTATGAAGTATGATGTAAACTTAAGGTTGTGGTGGTTTTTTTTGTTTTTTTTTTTTTTAAGATGGCCTTTATCAAGTTAAGAAGTTTCTTTCTGGGGGCATTTGGGTGGGTCAGTCGTTAAGCATCTCCTTCGGCTCAGGTCATGATACCAGCGTCCTGGGATGGAGCCCCACATCGGGCTCCCTGCTGTGCATAAAGCCTGCTTCTCCCTCTCCCACTTTCCTTGCTTGTATTCCCTCTCTCACTGTCTCTCTCTGTCAAATAAATAAATAAAATCTTAAAAAAAAAGTTTCTTTCTATTCCTACTTTGATAAGGGTTTTTAGCATGAATGGGAGTTGAATTTTGACAAGAGCTTTTCTGTATTTATTGATATCATGCAGTTTCCTCTTTTAGTCTGTCATTCTGATAGATTACATTGATTTCTGAATATGAAACCAATCTTACTTTCCTGGGCTAAGCTTCCACTTGACTTAGTAATCTTTTTATATTGCTGAATTTGATTTGCTAATATTTTGTTGAAGATTTTTCTGCTGATGAAGAATTTCGGTCTATAGTTTTCTTGTACTATATTTGTCTGGGTTTAGTATCAAATAATGATGACCTCATAAAATTAGTTGTGACATGTTCCTTCCTTTTCTGTGTTCTGGAAGAGATCGAGCAGAATGTTATTTCTTCTTTTAATGTTTGTTAGAATTCAATATTAAAACCAAATGGGTCATTTTTGGTTTTTTTTAAGATTTCTTTTTAGAGAGAGCATAAATAAGCAGGGGGAGCGTTGGGGAGAGGAAAAGAGAATCTCAAGTGGACTTTTTTTTTTTTTCTTAATTAACAGATAATGTATTATTTGTTTCAGGGGTACTGGTCTGTGAATCAGTCTTACACAATTCACAACACTCACCATAGCCCATACCCTCCCCAATGTCAGTCACCCAGCTACTCTTGTCGTACCCCGCCCGGCACCCCTCAGTTTGTTTCCTGAGATTAAGAGTCTCTTATGGTTTGTCTCCCTCCTGATCCCATCTTGTTTCATTTTTTCCTTCCCTACCCTCCAACCCCCCCACGTTGCCTCTCAAATTCCTTATATCAGGGAGATCATATGATAATTGTCTTTCTCTGATTGACTTCACTCAGCATAATACCAAATGGGTTTTTAAAATGTAAAAACATTCATTATCAGAATAGTAACATTTCTATTGTAGAAAACTTAGTAGTAAAAAGTTAGTAACGGGGCGCCTGGGTGGCTCAGCGGGTTAAAGCCTCTGCCTTCAGCTCAGGTCATGATCCCAGGGTCCTGGGATCGAGCCCCGCATCGGGCTCTCTGCTTGGCTGGGAGCCTGCTTCCTCCTCTCTCTCTCTCTGCCTGCCTCTCTGCCTACTTGTAATCTCTATCTGTCAAATAAATAAATCTTTAAAAAAAAAAAAAAAGTAACTCTAGAAACAAGGAGAATAAAAATCACATATCTCACAATTCAGATGATTTTGTTAAAATTTTGGTGTTTTTTTTTTTCTAGTTTTCCTCCTCTGCATATATACTTACACATCTTTAGCCTGCGTGTGCGTGCGTGTGTGTGTGTGTTTAAAACACAATTAGGGATCATATTACAAATACTGTTTTATACCTGGATCCAGTATGGCTACCTAATTTCACATAAACATTACTCTAATGTTAAAAATTTAAGTGTCTTGGGGTGCCTGGGTGGCTCAGTGGGTTAAAGCCTCTGCCTTCGGCTCAGGTCATGATTCCAGGGTCCTGGGATCGAGCCCCGCATCGGGCTCTCTGCTCAGCAGGGAGCCTGCTTCCTCCTCTCTCTCTGCCTGCCTCTCTGCCTACTTGTGATTTCTGTCTGTCAAATTAAAAAAAAAATTTAAGTGTCTAGGTTCTTTTTTATTTAAGATTTTTTTTCCTGAAAATTTACTTAAGATATATTTCTGGAACTAGAAAAGATTTGACATATTGAAGTCTCTTTATTCATACTGTCAAATTGCTTTCTAGGAAGGATATATAAATTTTCACTCACTAATGGATACTTTAAAAACTGTGCATGTATTTATATTTTATGCATTTATGTATAAATGCATGTAAAATATATTAATATATATCTATGTGTATGTATATACATGGTTTATTTTAAGAAATATTAAGGAATGGAGTATATTATTCTTAAAAATTTAGCTTTCCAAATGAGTATGACTATATTTTATGACTATACACACTTGCAGAGTCAGGTTTTGGGTTTTTTTTTTAAGATTTTTATTTATTTATTCATTTGACAGACAGAGGTCACAAGTAGGCAGAGAAGCCGGCAGAGACAGAGAGAGAGGGAAGCAGGCTCCCTGCCGAGCAGAGAGCCCGATGTGGGCCTTGATCCCAGGACCCTGGGATCATGACTTGAGCTGAAGGCAGAGGCTTTAACCCACTGAGCCACCCAGGTGCCCCCAGAGTCAGTGATACAGAGTTGAAAGCTTTTGAATTATGAGTGTGCAAAAATACTGGTAAGAGGTTATTCTTATTAAAATAACAATGTGACCTGTGTGATTCAGTCTGTAATTTCATTATCTGTTGATTTTTTTTATCATCAAATATAGTTTGCACAAAATAATTTTAATGAAATCATGCTTGAAATTATGTGCTTTAAATTTTTCATAGGAAATATTTATATAATTTGTGTCAGACATTTTGATTTACAAGGTTAGCGAAATAGATTTTTTTGGTGAAAAAGTATGCAAGACTCCTAAAATAGAAGTAGCCAGGAATTTTTAGGTGTATTTCATTAAGGTCACATATATGTAGAGTTACCATGGGTCCTGGTTTGCTTGTTGTTCCTGACATAATTATTTTTAGCACGCCCTCTTGCCCTCAGAAATGTCCTGATTTGGATAATAGAGTATATGTTAACCCTGTATTTATGATCGATTGGGCCTTGCCAGAGTATAAACTTGTCAGAATCCTTGAATGAAGTTTAACCAAGGACTTTAAAATTAGTTTTAGGAAATTATGTGTGCTTAAGAAAAATAATATTTTTGGACTTCTGGTAATACTTTATCAACTGGTTTTTTTTAGCAGGAGTTCCGAAAAAATCTGGTTTCGTATTTGTATACATTTTAAAATTTGCTGTCCAAAGTATGTTCAGTTCTATTTTTTTCCCTTTAACAAAGTAACAGGACAGCAATTACTGCTTCGTCCCATTCACTGTAGACTGTGTTTTCAGGTCTTTGAGGTAGTTCAAAGAGCAGAGATTTTATTTCCATGACAATCTTGGTATATGTACAGATAGACTTTTGGACTCAGTAAATGAACTTAAACCATGCTGAATTTGTGACAAGCATTTTGCCAATATTTGCAAAATGAAAGAAGAGTCCAAATACAAAGAATGCTCTATTTTAGGACAGTAAAAAAAGAAAGACAGTCTGTATAACAAAATTATGGGACATTTAACAAATTTACTTTATTATGCATACTCTGTTCTAGGTCTAGGCTCTGGGATAAGCACTGAATAAGACAGACACAGTCTTTGCCCTAATGGGGCATGAAATCTAGTGGGTAAATCTGAACATTTGAACACAAAATTTTTTTAATTAACATATAATGTTTTATTTGTTTCAGGGGTGCAGGCCTTGATTTATCAGTCTTACACAATTCACAGCACTCACCATAGCACATACCCTCCCCAGGGTCCATTCCTTTCCCACTCTTCTCCACTCCAGCAACCCTTAGTTTGTTTCCTGAGATTAAGAGTCTCTTATGGTTTGTCTCCCTCTCTGGTTTCATCTTGTTTCATTTTTCTGTCCCTTCCCCTATGATCCTCTGTCGTTTCTCAAATTCTTCATATCCATGAGATTAAATGATAATTATCTTTATCTGATTGACTTATTTTGCTTAGCATAATACCCTCTAGTTCCACCCATGTTGTTGGAAATGGAAGATTTCATTTTTTGATGGCTGCATAGTATTCCATTACACACACACACACACACACATACATACCACATCTTCTTTATCCATTCATCTGTTGATGGACATCTAGATTCTTTCCATAGTTTGGCTATTGTGGACATTGCTGCTATAAACATCAGGATGCCCATATCCCTTTGGATCACTACATTTGTATCTTTGGGGTAAATACCTAGTAGTATGATTGCTGGGTCATAGGGTGGTTCTATTTTCAACTTTTTGGGGGAACCTCCATACTGCTTTCCAGAGTGGCTGCACCAGCTTGCATTCCCAACAGTGAATTCCCCTTTCTCTGCATCCTTGTCAACATCTGTCGTTACCTGAATTGTTAATTTTAGCCATTCTGACTGGTGTGAGGTAGTATCTCATTGAGGTTTTGATTTGTATTTTCCTGATGCCCAGTGATGTTCAGTGTTCAGCACCTTTTAATGTGTCTGTTGGCCATCTGGATGTCTTCTTTGCAGAAATGTCTATTCATGTCCTCTGCCCATTTCTTGATTGGATTATTTGCTCTTTGGTTGTTGAGTTTGATAAGTTCTTTATAGATTTTGGATACTAGCCCTTTATCTGATATGTCCTTTGCAAATGCCTTCTCTCATTCTGTCAGGTGTCTTTTGGTTTTGTTGACTGTTTCCTTTGCTGTACAAAAGCTTTTGACCTTGATGAAGTCCCAATAGTTCATTTTTGCCCTTGCTTCCCTTGCCTTTAATGATGTTTCTAGGAAGAGGTTTCTGTGGCTGAGGTCGAAGAGGTTGCTTCCTGTGTTCTCAGGGGTTTTGATGGATTCCGGTCTCACATTGAGGTCTTCCATCCATTTTGAGTCTATTTTTTGTGTGTGCTGTAAGGAAATGGCCCAGTTTCATTCTTCTGCATGTATCTGTCCAATTTTCCCAACATCATTTTTTGAAGAGAACAAATTTTTTTTTCATTGGACATTCTTTCCTGCTTTGTCAAAGATTAGTTGACTGTGGAGTTGAGGGTTCTTTTCTGGGCTCTCTGTTCTGTTCCACTGATCTATGTGTCTGTTTTTGTGCCAATACCATACTGTCTTGATGATTACAGCTTTGTAATAGAGCTTAAAGTTTGGAATTGTGATGCCTCCAGCTTTGGTTTTCTTTTTCAACATTCCTCTGGCTATTTGGGGGTTGTTTCTGGTTACATACAAATTTTAGGATTATTTGTTCCATTCCTTTGAAAAAAGTTGGTGATATTTTGATAGGGATTGCATTAAATGTGTAGATTGCTGTAGGTAGAATAGACATTTTCACAATATTTGTTTTCCAGTCCATGAGCATGGAATGTTTTTCCATTTCTTTGTGTATTCTTCAGTTTCTTTCATGAGTATTCTATAGTTTTCTGAGTACAGATTATTTGCCTCTTTGGTTAGGTTTATTTTGAGGTATCTTGTGGTTTTCAGTGCAATTGTAAATGGGATGGACTCCTTAATTTCTCTTTCTTCTGTCTTATTGTTGGTGTATAGTAATACAACTGATTTCCGTGTGTTAATTTTATATCATGACACTTTACTGAATTCCTATATGAGTTTTAGCAGTTTTGGAGTAGAGTCTTGGGTTTTCCACATAAAGTATCATATTATCTGCAGAGGGTGAGAGTTTGACTTCTTTGCAGATTCGGATGCCTTTTATTTCTTTTTGTTGTCTAATTACTGAGGCTAGGACTTCTAGTACTATGTTGAATAGCATTGGTGTTAGTAGACATCCCTATTGTATTCCTGACCTTGGAAAAGCTCTCAGTTTTTCATAGATGGCTTTGATGATATTGAGGTATGTACCTTCCATCCCTACAGTGTGAATAGTTTTGACCGAGAAAGGATGTTGTGCTTTGTCACATGCTTTTTCTGCATCTATTGAGAGTATCATACAGTTCTTGTTCTTTCTTTTATTAATGTATTATATCACATTGATTGATCTGTGGATGTTGAACCAACCTTGAAGCCCAGGAATAAATCCCACTTGGTCGTGGTGAATAATCCTTTTAATGTACTGTTGGATCCTATTGGCTAGTATTTTGGTGAGAATTTTTACATCCAGGTTCATCAGGGATATTGTTTTGTAATTCTCCTTTTTGATGTGGTCTTTATCTGGTTTTGGGATCAAGGTAAAGCTGGCCTCATAAAATGAGTTTGGAAGTTTTCCTTCCATTTCTATTTTTTGGAACAGCTTAGGAGAATAGGTTTTAATTCTTTAAATGTTTGGTAGAATTCCCCTGGGAAGCTGTCTGGCTCTGGACTCTTGTTTGTTGGGAGATTTTTGATGACTGCTTCAGTTTCCTTACTGGTTGCGGGTCTGTTAAGGTTTTTTTTCTTCCTGGTACAGTTTTGGTAGTTTATACGTCTCTAGGAATGTATCCATTTCTTCCAGATTGTCTAATTTGCTGGCACATAGTTGGTCATAATATGTTCTTATAATTGTTTGTATTTCTTTGGTGTTGGTTGTGATCTCTCCTCTTTCCTTTTTGATAAGTCTGACCAGGGGTTTATCAATCTTATTAATTCTTTCAGAGAACCAGCTCCTAGTTTTGTGGATCTGTTCTACTGTTCTTTTGGTTTCTATTTCATTGATTGCTGCTCTGATCTTTATTCTTTCTCTTCTCCTGCTGGGTTTAGGCTTTATTTGCTGTTCTTTCTCCAGCTCCTTTAGGTGTAGGGTTAGGTTGTGCATTTGAGACCTTTCTAGTTTCTTGAGAAAGGCTGTATTGCTATATACTTTCCTCTTAGGACAGCCTTTGCTATATCCTAAAGATTTTCAGCAGTTGTGTTTTCATTTTCATTTGTTTCCATGAGTTTTTAAAATTCTTTAATTTCCTGGTTGACCTATTCATTCTTTAGTGGAATACTCTTTAACCTACATGTATTTGAGTTCTTTCCAACTTTCCTCTTGGGACTGAATTCTAGTTTCAAAGCATTGTGGTCTGAAAATATGCAGAGAATGATCCCAACTTTTTGGTACCAGTTGAGACCTGATTTGTAACCCAGGATGTGATCTATTCTGGAGAATGTTCCATGTGCACTCGAGAAGACTGTGTATTTTGTTGCTTTGCGATGGAGTGTTCTGAATATATCTGTGATGTCCATCTGGTCCAGTGTGTCATTTAAAGCCTTTATTTCCTTGTTGATCTTTTGTTTAGACAATCTGTCCATTTCAGTAAGGGGGTGTTCAAGTCCCCTACCATCATTGTATTATTGTTGATGTGTTTCTTTGATTTTATTAATTGGTTTATATAATTTGCTGCTCCTATGTTAAGAGCATAGATATTTAAAATTGTTAGATCTTCTTGTTGAAGAGACCCTTTAAGTATGATATAGTGTCCTTCCTCATCTTCTGTTTTACTCTTTGGTTTAAAATCTAATTTGTCTGATGTAAAGATTGCCATCCCAGCTTTCTTTTGCTGTCTGTTAGCATGGTAGATGGTTTTCTAACCCCTCACTTTAAATCTGGAGGTATATTTGGGTGTAAAATGAGTATCTTGCAGACAGCATATTGATAGGTCTTGTATTTTTGTTCATTGTGATTTCCTGTGTCTTTTGTTTGGGGCATTTAGCCCATTTACATTCAGGGTAACTATTGAAAGATATGAATTTAGTGCCATTGTGTTTCTTGTAAGGTGCCTGTTACTGTATGTTGTCTCTGTTCCTTTCTGGTCTTTGTTACTTTTAGGCTCTCTCTTTGCTTAGAGGACCTCCTTCAATACTTCTTGTAGGGCTTTTAGTCTTTGCATATTATTTTAGTTTTTGTTGTCCTGGAAGCCTTTTATTTCTCCTTATATTTTCTTTTCTTTCTTTCTTTTTTTTTTTTTAAAGATTTTATTTATACATTTGACAGAGATCACAAGTAAGCAGAGAGACAGGCAGAGAGAGGAAGGGGGAAGCAGGCTCCCTGCTGAGCAGAGGGCCCGATGCGGGGCTTGATCCCAGGACCCTGGGATCATGACCTGAGCCGAAGGTGGAGGCTTTAACCCACTGAACCATCCAGGCGCCCCATCTCTTTCTATTGTCAATGACAGCCTTGTTGGCCATAGTATTCTTGGTTGCATATTTTTCTTGTTTAGTGCTCTGAATATATCCTGTCAGTCTTTTCTGGCCTGCCAGGTCTCTATGGATAGGTTTGTGGCCAATCTAATATTTCTATCACTGTAGGTTACAGACCTCTTGTCCCAAGCGGCTTTCAGGATTTTCTCTAGTAAAATTTGTAAATTTTACTACCTATTTTTATTGATTTTTGAGAAAGTTTCTCTGTGCCTCCTGGAGTTTGATGGTTGTTTCCTTCCCAAATTAGGGAAGTTCTCCCACTATAATTTGCTCTGAGATGCCTTCTGCCCTTCTCTCTCTTCTTCTGGGGTCCCAATTATTCTAATGTTGTTTCCTGTTATGATATCATTTATCTCTCGAATTCTGTCCTCGTGATCCAGTAGTTGTTTATGTCTCTTTTATTCAGTTTCTTTATTCTTCATCATTTGGTCTTCTGTATCACTAATTTTCTCTTCTGCCTCATTTATCCCTGCAGTTAGAGCCTCCATTTTTTTTTTAAAGATTTATTTATTTATTTATTTATTTGACAGACAGAGATCACAAGTAGGCAGAGAGGCAGGCAGAGAGAGAGGAGGAAGGAGGCTCCCTGCTGAGCAGAGAGCCCGATGCGAGTCTTGATCCCAGGACCCTGGGACCATGATCTGAGCTGAAGGCAGAGGCTTTAACCCACTGGCCACCCAGGTGCCCCAGAGCCTCCATTTTTGATTCCACTCATTAATAGCCTTTTTGATTTCAACTTTTTTATATTCCTCCAGAAGGGATTCTCTAGTATTTTCTATGCTTTTTTTCAAGCCCAGCTAGTATCTTCATAATCATCATTCTGAACTCTAGTTCCGACATCTTACGAGTGTCTGTATTGCTTAGGTCCCTGGCAGTCGGTACTGCCTCTTGTTCTTTTTTTTTTTTTTTTTTTTTGAGGTGAGTTTTTCTGTTTTATCATTTTGTCCAGAGAAGAATAGATGAATGAGAAAACAAAATGCTGAAAGGATAACAATGACCCCAGAAAAACATACACTAAACAATTCAGAAGAGACTTGAAACAGGGGGGAAAAGAAAGGAAAAAAAAGAATAAGGAATATGATCAGGCTGGTGAACAGAACAGAGCCACACAGTAGATTCTGGGTATATTGTGGTCTGTTAGAAGAAATTGCTTCCCATAATTTTAAAGGAAGAAAAACATTTGTATACAAAAATCAGGGTAAATATGATGAAGGGATGGAATATGACTGTAAAAATGAAAATTAAAAAATAATTTTAGAAACGCAATTGATATGTTGATTGAAAAAAAATTTTTTTTTTTTTTAAAAGGGAGAGAATGTGATTAGGTGGGAGACTAGAACAAAGCCACACTGGATTTAGGGTATATTTTGGTCTCGTAGAAGAAACTGTATCCCAAAATTTTAAAGAAACAAAAACTTATATGTATACGAAAAATAAAGTTAAAAAGAATGAAGGGATGGAATACTACTGTAAAAATGAAAATTAAAAAAGATTTTAAAAAGGAATTGATAAGATGTTGGTTGAAAAAGGAAAGAAAAAAAATTTTAAAAATATAAAGAAAATTTTAAAAATTACCTTTGAAAGACTAAAGAATCATGGGAAAAAAGCTATGAATTTTATGTGCTGTATTCCCCTAGTGCTTGGAGTTTTGCAGTTCTTGTTCATTGATAAATTTGGTCTTGGCTGGATGTTCTTGCTGATCTTCTGGGGGAGGGGCCTGTTGCAGTGATTCTCAGATGTCTTTGCCCAAGGCAGAATTGCACCATCCTTTGCGGGGGGGCCAGGCTAAGTAATCTGCTCGGGTTTGCTCTCGGTAGCTTTTGTTCCCTGAATGCTTTCTGTACCACTTTAGAGAGTGGGAATGAAAATGGCGGCCTCCCAATCTCTGGCCCTATAGTAGCTGAGAGCTCGGGGCCCCACTCCTAAGTGCGCCCTCAGAGAAAAGCAGTCAGTCCCTTCAGTCTCCCTGGTCTCCAGCCACGCTCTGTGCTTAGCCGGTCTGTGACCTGCGTTTCTATCTCTAGCACACGGCCCCAGTTGGAGTCTCCAAACCTAGCAGATTCCTGCTGCGCGCTATTGCACCATCCTTCCAGGGCAGGAAGGGTAGTCTCCCCAGATCTGCCGCTCTTTAGGATCCCTGCTTGAAGACTGGTGGCCTGACTATGTGGCAGATCACAGTTTCTGGCAGCCCCCAGCTGAGAGCCCAGTCCTTGCCTCCACCTTTGCAGCCAGCTTCCCCACTCTGATACTTGGGAGCACTGCCATATTCAGGCACCACTGGTCTTTCTGTGACTCTGAGGGTCCTGAGACCACACTGTCCCAGTGAGGGTTCTACCCCCAGCTTAGCCACTGGAGTGATGTCCCATTACAGAGCAGACTTCTGTAAGTTCTGATTTTTGTGAACTGCTGCTCTACCACTTGCCAGGAGCTGGCTGACAGAGGCTCCCTCCCTGCTGATTTATCTTCCCAGAGATCTCCTCGGATTCAGTTCTCTGCAGGTCCTACCTTCCAGAAAGTGGTCACTTTTCATAGAATTGTTGTTACTCTTTATTGTGATCTCCTGTTGAGTTTGTAGGTGTTCAGAATGGTTTGATAACTCTCTAGCTGAATTCCTGGAACCAGATGAAATTTAGGTCTCCTCCTCCTTCTCTGCCATCTTGCCAAAATGTTAACATGTAATCTTTTAAAAGGATTTTATTTATTTATTTATCTGAGAGAGAGAGAGGAGAAAAACAGCTGAGTGTGGGGCCTGGTGTTGGGCTCGATCCCATGATCCTGAGATCATGACCTGAGGTGAAATCAAGAGTCAACCCTTAACCAACTGAACCACTCAGGTGCTGGCCCTAAACACATAATTGTAGTGAAATGTAGATATTTATGATGATGGTAAAGAGATACTCAAAACGCCCAAACACTAATCATATACTTTACTAAAATGAGGCATTAAGTACCCAGAACTTAAGTCCTAAAACCCTAATATCATGGTGTGATGTGTTACACATTCACTCATTCTTAATATAGTTTACACGAACCTATAAAGAATAGAAGTGCCCAAGTCCTGGAATTTAATCAAGCTAGACGCATTTTTATGGTTGTTCTTGCTTATGCATTTTATGTAAATTGTTATATAGGTTTAAATGTAATCAAAATCCTGGTTTTAACAATTTTTCTTATCAATGACAAATTTATAGTGTTCAGTTGTAAGTCCAATTACAGAGAAGTTTTATTCTGGATCTACTTAAAAGCAAGTTAATCTGCATGCACACAGTGCATTTGTCATTTAAAAAAAATTTTTTTTAATGGCGACATTTGAATGTGCTTATAGTTTGTTGCAGTATACATTTTATATTTAAACACTGCTGAATATTTTAAGAATTCTTGAGGCTGTGTTTAGTATAGTATTCACTATCTGCTTATAGCTTTCGAACACTTGAAATGAGTCCAGTTCAATTTGTGATTTACTGTGAGTGTAAAATATACACCAGATTTCAAAGACTTAATGTAACAAACGTAAAATACCTCACTAATATTCTTTATTGATCACATGTTTAAGTGATTTTTAGATACAGTTGAGTAAATATAATACTAATTAATTTCATCTGTTTTTTAATGTGACAACTAGAACATTTAAAGGTATATATGTGGCTTTCATTTTATTTCTGTTGGACAGCACTGTCCTGAAGTATCTCCTCAGGGTCTCACATTCTTTCGAATATAATGCTTTGGGCCGTACCCTCTCAGTTTGTATTTCATTTCGTGAACTGTCACGTAGGAAGTGCAGTTCGATTTCACATCAGATTGAAACAAATATGGTACTGTGAGACTACCTCTGTAATTTTATTTAAAAGTTTTTATCTTAAACAAAACAGAGGATCATAGGAAACGAGAGGAAAAAATGAAACAAGATGAAACTAGAGAGAGAGAGAGACCATAAGAGACTCTTATTCATAGGAAACAAACTGAGGGTTGCTGGAGGGACGGGGTGTGGGAGGGATGGGTTAACTGGGTGATGAACATTGAGGGCACATGATGTAATGAGCACTGGGTATTATATAAGACTGATGAGTCATAGGCCTGTACCTCTGAAACCAATAATACATTATATGTTAATTAATTGAATTTAAATAAAAAATTTTAAAAATATTTTTTTCTTAAGTGAATTTGCATGGAATTCTGTTGTTTGTAATCAAAAGTGCCTTTTGAAAAAAAAAAAAAGTGCCTTTTGTTCCATCACTAAGACTTACTTGTCAAGCAGGATTGTAAACTTGAGGACAAAGATGGTCTTGTATTTCTTGCAAACAGCCAATTGCCATATAAAAGCGGTAAGTTCTTGTTGAGCTGAAGAAGTGCCAACACACCACCACTGTCTATAGCAGTGATTTCCAGAGACAGTCAGAGGAGAGAGAGAACATTTGTGGCTATTTGGTGATGTGTGAAAGTGACATGGAAAAGGTAGAGTTTGAGCTTTGATCCGTAACGGTCATAAAATTACCTAGCATTGCAACAGCTGACACTTTCAGAAGGCTTGAATGGGGCCATGATACATTTGCCATCACAGTGAAGAAGGACGAAGCTGCCCAAAAGTCTCTTTCAAATAAAAGTGACGCAAAGAGAATCGACTGCCCCTGAACTAAAGACAAAAACTGAAAAGCCAGCACATGAAGGTCACCAGACTTGTGATTCACCAGCATCTATGAAGCGAATTTCATCTTAGAACATAGTTTTATGTTTATGTGAGGCCAGAGTTGTCTCAATATCATTTAAGTCTTTGATTATGAAGTTAAAATAACAGTTCAGGAGAAGGAAGGGCAAGAAGCAATAAGGAGGGCATAAACCCTGTATCAGTTAGGATCCAAGCAGATACAGAAGGCATACCAGTAATTTGAGCAGAGAAATTTTAATAAGAATTGTTATTCAGGTTAAAGGCAATTAACTACTAACAGGAGTAAAAGAGAACTCTAAGATGTATAGAAAGATATGTACATCCCTTTAGTACCTTTGTCTAAGCTAAGCTTGATAGCAAGTCAACTGAGAGGAAGCACAGAGTCTAAAGAATTCAGTTCTAGTAGAAAAAAAGCAGGCCAAATAAGGATAGACTTAAAACTTAGGGGCACCTGGGTGGCTCAGTCCATTAAGCTTCTACCTTTGGCTTGGGTCATGATCCCAGGGTCCTGGGATCCAGTGCCACATCGGACTCCTTTCTCAGCAGGGAGCCTGCTTCTCCCTCTGCCTGCAGCTCCCCTGCTTGTGCTCTCGCTCCATCGCTCTCTGACAAATAAATAAAAATCTTTGAAAAAAAATAAAACTTAGAAGTAATAAATTAATAACTGGTACAAGCCTTGAAGGAGAAGGAGTGTTTATACAAATTTGGAATAATGTTTTGGAGGTATCAGAAAGGAGAGTGCTGAGCTCACTTTCTGTTCTTTGTCAGGATATAGAGAAATGACCAGATTGCCCATGGTTTCAGGACAGGAGAAGTATGAACATTTCAGGGTGGATAGGAGATTTGTTTACAGAGAGGTGAATTTAGTAGGATACTACAGCATCTTCTCAGAAATTATTTTGGTAGTTGAGGCCAGAAAATGTGCACAAATTATCATGGGAAAAGAGTATAGAAAAAGAAAAGAGGAAACTAAGGGCTGATCTTTGTGAAATAGTTTTGTTTAGAAAATGATAGAAGTGTCGGGAGGTAGAGATAAAGGAGAGCTTTGAAAGTGCACTGTGACAGAACAGGAGGGTGAGGGGAAGGTCAACATGAAACACTTGAAGACTTCAGAAGTTAAAGGCTTTGATTTTTGGTAAAATGTTGATTGTTGGTAGCTCCAGAAAAAAGTTTCAGTAGAGTGGATGAGTGGATAAGCCAGGTTATTGTTAAGGAATGGGAAATAAGGAAGATGGAGGCCAGAGTGCAGACTATTTCAGAAAGTTTGACAGAGAAGGGAAGGAGTGAGAGAAGTGTCGCAAGGATAAGGGAAAGAGTAAAAAAGGTGTTTTTTTTTTTTTTTTTTTTTTCATTTGATAAGTGGAGATCAAGATCAAGGCAGAGAGACAGTAGAAAGGAAGAGATTGAACAGGAGCAACGGTGCAGGAGTTGTTTCAAATGATAAAGTAGGGTCTAGGTGAAAATGTAAGGGGGGAAGTGATACCAAGGAGAGAAACGGAGAGATCAAAGGAATTGGACCTCTTTTAGGGATGAACCATGTGAAATTGCTGATACTGGCCAGTTTTTACCTCTTTTTTTTTAAAAAAGATTTTATTTGTTTATTTGATAGACAGAGATCACAAGTAGGCAGAGAGGCAGACAGAGAGAGAGAGAGAAGGGAAGCAGGGTCCCTGCTGAGCAGAGAGCCCGATGTGGGGGCTCAATCCCAGGACTCTGGGATCATGACCTGAGCCGAAGGCAGAGGCTTTAACCCACTGAGCCACCCAGGTGCCCCATATCATTTATTTTTTGAGGTATTTTTTCCCATGTGTTGGTATTGTAAATAATGCTGCACTGAACGTGGGGATTGAGATATCTTTTTGAAATTGTGCTTTTATTTCCTCAGGATAACTATCTAAAAGTAGACTTGCTGGATAAACAGTCTGTTTTTAAATTTTTGAGGTACCTTTGTACCATTTTCCATAGTGGCTGTACCAGTTTGCATTCCCACCAACAGTACACAAGGGTTCCCTTTTCTCTACATCCTCTCTCCCACACTTATTTCTTGTCTTTTTGATAATAGCTATTCTGACAGGTGTGAGATGATAATCTCATAGTGGTTTGATTTGCATTTGCTTGGTAATTAGTGATGTTGAACACCTTTTCATGTACCTGTTGGCAGTCTGTGTTCTCTTTGGAAAAATGTCTTTTTGGTCCTCTGTCCACTTTTAGTCGATTGTTATTCATTTTTTTTTTTTCTAAGAGTTGTGTGAGTTCTTTATATATTTTGAATGTTAACCCCTTACTATGCATATGCTTTGCATATATTTTCTCCTGTTTGGTAGGTTGCCTTTTCATTTTGTTGATTGTTTCCTTTGCTGTGCAGGAGCTTTTTAGTTTGATATAGTCCTAGTTGTTTTGCGTTTGTTGTCTCTGTTTCTTGGTTATGAGTGGACTCTAGATTTTATATATGATTAAAAATAATTTCTTTTGTCCCCTTTTCAGAAGTAGAGAATTTTGCATTTTTGAAAGACTGAGAGCATAATTGTAGAAGTTGGAGTACAGATTAAAATTAATTTCCAGTGATTTGTAAATAACCTGATAAAATATTATCATTGTTTTTGATATCTTAGACAAAAAATGTCTGTTAGGCAAGACAGGTTTTTTTGGATATAAATGAAAATGCTTTGAAATATGATAGAAGTCAAACTTCATTTTTTTTTTAAAGATTTTATTTATTTATTTGACACAGAAAGAGCACAAGTAGACAGAGAGACAGGCAGAGAGAGAGGGGAAGCAACCTCTCTGCTGAGCAGAGAGCCTGATGTGGGACTCAATCCCAGGACCCTGAGATCATGACCCAAGCCGAAGGCAGAGGCTTAACCCACTGAGCCACCCAGGCGCCCTAGTCACTTCGTTTTTTAGATATCTACCTCACCATAAGGGTGTAGCTAAGGTTCTTTCCTGTCCTTAATTAAAAGAATTTTTAATTCTTTTTGACTTTTGAAGTACGTGTAGGAAATAGAATAAAGACTTTGATAAACAAATAAAAATACACAATGCATGGAAAATGACAAACATGGTAAAAAGATAATTGACTTTACCCATGTTGAGGGAGCTGCAAAGTAAAACAATTTGATATCATTTTTTGTCCATTATCTTGGTAAACATTTAAAAGCTACCCAGTTTTGACAAAGAAAAGGGGAAAAGTCTATCTTATATTCTACTAAAGGGAATATAAATTGACACAGCCTTTTTGTAGGTGGTGGTATTTATCAAATAACATTTGCGTTACTAGAAAGTCTTTCATAAAAATCAGCAGTGAACTCAGCACTGTATTTGGTGCCTTCAAAAATTCTGCTTCTGTTGATAGTGAGCTATGTTCTTTCATATGACCTTTGCAAGAAAAGCAATTTAAGTGAACACTTAACATGATTTGTGATTACTCAATCAAATTGCATGAAGTTGAACTTTATGTTCAAATGGAGAAATGTGTGTGGATAATCCCCAAGTTCCTTGTTTGCCTTTGGCATATGCATTTATGCTTGTATTGAAATAGAGTAAAATTACAGGTTCATAGAGAGAAGTCACATTAGTAATTTAGGAAGTGTTAGATTGCTTTCTTTTTGGACCAGTATTAGTTACTGCTCTTTTGTCTTTGAGAGATGGAGTTTCACTTTAATAGATGAACCTAAGTACTAGACTAGAGTCAGCTGTTACAGTTGCGTTGAGGGAGGCAATTAAGAGCTTTATTTTTAAGCTTACTTGCTGGATTTGATGTCTGTTAAAATAAGAGCAAAACATATGGTTATTTAACAACTTAGAATGCTCCTTGCTAAATAATATCATTTATTTTTTTGAGGTACTTTTGATCTTTCCACAAGATTTTGCGTTAGATATAGCATTTATTTGGTGAGTTTCATTGTAAATGTTCATTATTCCATTGATCTTGAACATGGTTGGTGTTTGTTTACTCAGGGTAACTTCTGTATCTGTTCTTTTTCATTGTTTATATTTTTTAATTTTTTGTTTCAAGTTTTTCTTTAAATTCTAGTTAACATATATGGTACAGATGGTTTCAGGTATAGAATTTAGTGACTCATCACTTACATAGACACCCAGTGCTCGTCACAACAAGTGCCCTCCTTTACATTTTATGTCAGTCACAAAGATTTTCACACATTAAAAATTGACAAGTGAAAATAATTACTGTACACAAAACACCCAGTTAGTGTTTATGTTTCCAATTGTTTTATAGATGTCATAACTGCTTTTTAACAAACTTTAATTTTTACCTTTTAATTTTTATTTGTTTATTTTTAAAGATTTTATTTATTTATCTGACAGAGATCACATGTAGGCAGAGAGAGGAGGAAACAGGCTCCCTGTTGAGCAGAGAGCCTGATGTGGGGCTCGATCCCAGGACCCTGGGATCATGACCTGAGTCGAAGGCAGAGGCTTTAACCCACTGAGCCACCCAGGCACCCCCAAACTTTAATTTTTAGATCCATTTTTGGTTTACAGAAAAATTGCAAAGATAGTACAGTCTTCTCATATACTCTACACCTGTTTCTCTTATTATTAACATTTTACATTAGAGTGATATATTTGTTGCAGTTAGTACACTTACATTGATACATTATTATTAACTAAAGTCTGTACTTTATTCAGATTTCCAGTTCTTAGTTAATGTCCTTTTTTTTCTTCTTTCATGTTTCAGAATCCTATCCAGCATACCCTATTACTGAATAATACCCTATTATTTAGTTGTCATCTCTCCTTAGGCCCTCTGGACCTAAAATGGTTTCTCAGACATTCCTTGTTTTTGCTTTTATTTTTATTTTTAATTTTATTTAGTGTTCCAAAATTCATGTTTATGCACCTCACCCAGTGCTCCATGCAGTACATGTCCTCCTTAATACCCACCACCAGGAGACATTCCTAGTTTTTGATGACCCTGACAGTTTTGAGGAGTACTGGTTGGGTGTTTTATAGAGTGTCCTTCTGTTGTGATTTGTCTGATGTTTCTCTCAGATGGGGTTTATGGCTTTAGGTGAAAGACAACAGAGGAAAGATGCCAGTTATAATCATCAAATCATTCATTTCCAGGGTGTCTAATATTAACATAACTTATCACTATTAATGTTGATCTTGATCAACTTGGCTGAGTTAATGTTTGCTGTGTTTCTCCACTGTAAAGTTAGCATGCGCTTTTCCCTCTTGAAGGGAAGTCACTGTGCACAGCCTATACTTTAAGACACCCACCTTGAGGGTGGGTATCTATGCAAATTCTTCTATGTGGGAGAGTTCTCTGTTTTTAAATTTATTCAACCATTTCTATCTGTATGAACTCATGGGTATTTATTTTATACTCTGGACTATACTATAATACTTCATTTTGTTGCTCAAATTGTTCCCAGCTTTGGCTGTTGGAAGTTTTTGGCTCATTTGTCCCTTTGGCATAGCTCCATCTTATTTTTTTTGTTTTGTTTTTGTTTTTAAGCTCTTCCTTACTTTCTGGCACCACAATATACTCCAGACTTACCTATTATATTTTGTGCCCCAATCCTAGAATTAGCCATTTTTCCATGGAGCCATGTTCTATTCATAACTATTATTTTTAAATAGCATCTTTATTGAGATATAATTTATGTACTGTATAATTCACCTATTTAAAATGTGCAATTTAATTTTAGTATATTCACAGAATTGAGTAAGTATACCACAGTTAACTTTAGAACACTTTCATCACCCCGAAAGAAACTCGGTGCCCGTTTGCAGTCTTTGGCACCGAGTTTCTTTTACTTAAGAATGCTTTTAAGGGGTGCCTGCGTGGCTCAGTGGGTTAAACCTCTGCCTTAGGCTTAGGTCATGGTCCCAGGGTCCTGGGATCGAGCCCTGAATTGGGCTCTGCTCAGCGGGGAGACTACTCCCCCACCCCTCTCTCTGCCTGCCTCTCTGCCTACTTGTGATCTCTGTCTGTCAAATAAATAAATAAATAAGTCTTTAAAAAATGCTTTTAAGTTTCACCCATGTTATAGCTTGTATCAGTACTTTATTCCTTTTTTTTTTTTAAGTACTTTATTCCTTTTTAAGGCTGAATAATACTGCGTTACAGAAGAAGGCATGTAATACGCAGTTGGGTCTGTTTTGCTGTTGCTCTTAGTCATCAGTGTTCAGCAACCTATAGCCTATGGGTTGTATCTGGTCTGTGGCCTGTTTTTGTACATCCCATGAGCTACCGATAGGTTTTACATTTTTAAGTATGGTTAAAAAAAAAGAGAGAGAGAAGAGTTAAAACAAAGGATGTATGTATGTAGGTCGCCTGCAAAGTCCAACATATTCACTCTCTGGCCCTTTTAAGAGAAAGTTTGCTGATTCCTGGCCATTGATGTTTATTACCCAGAGCTGTCAGTTCATTAGGGGCTGCAAAATGGTGATATTGTATCGCTCCCTTATAACTAGGTGGAATACTTCTATAAGTCGAAACTAACTTTTATCAACAATTTAACTGCCATAGAAACAATTTGATTTGGAAAAATGCATATTTTGCTCTTATATGCCATTTTTCAAAATAATTATCTGGTTTTGTAACAGTCTCCAGAGGTGATCAATTTGTTTTATTTTGTGTTTTTTGTTTATTTGTTTTGTTTTTGAGGTTATTGTGAAGTAATGGAATTCAACATATTCGAATGTTTCAATTTATTACTGTCATTGTTGATGCTTAACTGTTCTATATATGGCCAGTAAAAACCTCTTGAGTCGTGTGATGACCCTAGTAGTCATTTTGATAGCTTTTTTGCAATTTCATCTTCTATTCCAGTTGCAGGCCTGGAATTAGCCAGTTTTTTTATCCTGTGGTTTTTTTTTTTTAAAGATTTTATTTTTTTAAGATTTTATTTATTTATTTGACAGAGATCACAAGTAGTCAGAGAGGCAGGTGGGGGGGGGGCGTAGGGGGGAAGCAGGCACCCCGCTGAACAGAGAGCCCTATGTGGGGCTCGATCCCAGGACCCCAGGATCATGACTGGAGCGGAAGGCAGAAGCTTTAACCCACTCAGGTGCCCGTAGCCAGTTTTTTTTTTTTTTTTTTTAAGGTTCTTTTGTGTGGAAAATGAAATTTAGAGCCAAAGTCTTGTTGTGGAGAGTACTTAATCGCACTGGCTTTGTCATTGTTTACTAGGCCTTTTCAGTCAAGTGAGCTAGGAAATACATATTTTTTAGACAAGTAAAATACAAATTCATATTGGTACTTAAGATTAAAACTGAGGGATAGGTGGTTTTTACTTTAGCTCATTGATTTTTTTTTTTTAATAGTGATTCAGAACTTCCATATAACACTTGGTGCTCATCACAAGTGCAATCCTTTATCCCCATCACCTATGTCAACCATCCCCCCCACCCCCCAACGTCCCTTCTGGTAACTACCAGTTTGTTCTCTGTAGTTAAGAGTGCTTCTTGGTATGTCTCCCTCTCTTTTTTCTCCTTAGCTCATTTTTTAAAAAATTTTTTTAAATTTTTAAAATTTTTAAAATTTTGACGGATTTTAGAGCATTATATTCTATAGCTCCATCCATGTTGTTGCAAATGGCTAGATCTCATTGTTTTAATAGAGCTGAATATATATATGACTTCTTTATCCTTTCATCTATTGATGGATGCTTGGGCTGCTTCCTTATGTTGGCTGTTGTAAATAATGCTGCTGTAAAGAGAGGTGCACGTAGCCCTTTGAATTTGTGTTTTTGTATCCTTTGGGTAAATACCCAATAGTGGAATTGCTGGACCAAAGGGTATTTCGATTTTTAACTTTTTGAGGAAGCTCCATACTGTTTTCCTGAGTGACTGCACCAGTTCTCATTCTCCGCAACACTGCACAATGGTTCCTTTTTTTCCCACATCCTTGCCAACACCTTTTGTTTCTTGTGTTGTTGATTTTAATCATTCCAACAGATCACCTCATTGATTTTACATCTATATTGCTTTTCTTCCACACTGAGAATCCTGGTTTGTTTGTTTGGAGAATCCTGTTCTTCATGACCTTAATGAAATTACTCATTTGCTTTATCCTACAACACATACACACACCCACCAGTCTCAGAATAACATTACCAATAGTAACTACAACAAAATGGCTATAAAATAGTCAAAATCTTTTGCAGTTCCTTTGGTCCTTAGGGCGTATTTGACTAAGTATAGTTTGGTTATTTTGTTCTTAAATTGTCTTATGATAGTTCCTGTCTGGGTGGTCATAATGACAACTAGAGATTTAGGTTTGTTTCACCACCACTTTCAATATTCAGGGATTTCTAAGATTTAGTTTTGTATTTTAAATTTATAAAACATCCAATCCCAAACTTACACGTACAAGTTCTATTCAGAGACATCTAGCTTCAATTCCTGTCTCCTCTAACTGTATTTCATCCCCTTGTATGGGTTAAAAATTACGTGTGTATCATCTGTTACTGTCCCATCTCTCTTAGATAAATACACCGACTTCTCTCCAATGTCGCTTTTTCACTTAATTTATTCTAGGGATCACTCCCTGGTAGAAGATGAAGTTACTCTCTTGCCTCGTTTGTAGCTGCACGGTACTCACTGTATCCGTGAACCACCATGTGTTCAGGGCTGTCTCCCTGCTGCTGCTTCACATAGTGCTGCAGTGGTTTCTCTTGCTTGTACCTATTTTTGTATTTTGGTCAGTGTATTTTTGGGATAGATTCATAGACATAGGATTACTAAGTCAAAGGGAAAATGCAGTTATAATTGTGCTAGATATTGCAAACTTTCCTCTCTAGTGGATATGCCATTTTACATTCCCCTTAGCCTGTTCCTCTGTACTTTGCCTGCAGAGTATGTTGTGAAACATTTGTATTTTGGCCAACATGTTAGGTGAGAAGTTGTATCTCAGTGTAGTTTTAATTTGCATTTCTCTTATTATGAATGAGGTTGAGTATCTTTTAAAATGGTTAGGGACCATTTGCATTTCATTTTAGTAATGAATTCTACATCTGTGTGAAAATGGTATGCAGTTATAGAATGGAAAAGTCTTATTTTACTCTCACAGATGTATTTACAACTGCCTGGTTAATACATGGTTTCATTGTGAGTGTCTTATCCTTCTGATACTGTTAACAACTTTCATGGATTTTTAGGTCTCCCTTTCTCCTCCCCCAAGGATTATTTCCTATCAGAAATATGTTATCAAGAGAGTAAGAACTCAGTGAATGAAATGTGAATTTGTGACTTAATATGACAGCTTACTAATGTAGGCTTGAATTAGCTTTAGGTTAATCAGGCTTTACCAAGTTTTTGAATTCAGTTTATTTCCATCATTAAATATACAGTTGAACAGAATTCCAGAACCTGGTCTATAGACCTTGTGAAACAATGACATGATCTTTCTGAAACATCTGTTTACTTTGCATTGAGAGCTTATGCATACACAGCTTTCTTTGCAGAAAATAGCTCTGGTATTGAAAGATTCATTATTACGGATTCTTGTGTTCTTCTCTTTTGCATATATTTAAGTTGTTAGATTGTCCTGTGGGATTTCATAAATATTACTTCTGTTAGTAAAGCTGCTGATAGCAAAAGGTTTCAATAAATTATTCATGTGCCATTTGTTTTCTGTGTTCAAGAATTAGCATCTTTACTCAGAATTTTTTTTAGCCAAACTTGGTAGCAATTCGTAAACATATGGTGGTATAGTCACATAAAATCTGTAATGCTTGTTTTCCATATGAGAAAAGTACTCTATTAGCAGTATTTAAAGCAATATCAGCTCTCTAAAACATAGCTGATTACTGAAGAATAATGGAAAAATCGCCTTAAAAAATGTGAAATAATTACTCAAAAAATTGCTGCACTTTAAAGATGTAGACCACTAAATTTTATGTTTTGCTTGTTCTTTGTGTACTTAATGTTCACTTTCATTCATCAAAAACTTTAGGTCTTGTTTTACAGTCTTCTCTATTGCAAGTCTGTCATTGTTCTGCAAACTGTGAATGTCTGCTTGACTTACTTTCTAATACCATCTTCAGTTCTTCACCTTCTTTATCTCCAGTGACTTCTCTTTCATGCCACTTCAAATACCAGTTTCCAGAATTGCACCCCAGCCCTTGTCATCACTCGGCAGTGCTGAAATATCATTAAAATAGTATCACGGTCTCGCCACAGTCTCCTGTCCTTCCACGTTTCTCACATTGTGCCGGCACCACTCTTAGCCATGTTCTATTCACTCTTGGGTATTCCTTCCCTGTCTGTCTTAGATTCTGTTGACAGCCACGTGCTGGTGCCTTCATCTTCAACCCTCTTCATTTTTACTTGCCACTCACTACTTAGGAAGCTTCAGTTTTAAATGTCTGTGTTCTCGTCACTTTATAGTCTGCAAATCACGTTCTCATATTTGCATTTCTTTTAAATACAGTTAGCAACCTCACTGTGCTGTCAGTATGGGCAGAACAGTAATCCTGTTCTCCTTTTTGGTGTTCCTGTTCATTCTCACTACAGCTCCTTCAGATGTTTACACCACGTGCAAAACTCTGACCCTTCCTGACAGCCCAGCCTGCCCACACCAGCAACAGTTGTGTTCACCTCCTACTTTAGTGACTCTACAAGCAATTAACTATGACTCCCATAACTAACACCAGGCTTACTCATATCCTCATCTTTCCTTCTTGTTAACAACAAAAGAAGTGTCCTTTCTCTGATCCAGAATTAATTGTCTGACATTTTTGTTTGTTTGTTTGTTTTTATTAACATATAATGTATTATTTGCCCCAGGGGTACAGGTCTGTGAATCATCATGACATGCTTTTTAATTTTTATTTATTTATTTATTTATTTTAAGATTTTATTTATTTATTTGATAGAGAGAGATCACAAGTAGACAGAAAGGCAGGCAGAGAGAGAGGAAGGGAAGCAAGCTCCCTGCCGAGCAGAGAACTCGATGCGGGGCTCGATCCCAGGACCCTGGGATCATGACCTGAGCTGAAGGCAGAGGCCTTAACCCATTGAGCCACCCAGGCTCCCCAACATGCTTTTTTAAATATGGACGTTTAACGCTTGACATTTCCCTCAAAGCATTGCTTTAGTCAAATTGCACAAATTTGACATGCTGTATTTTCATTTTCATTAGGTTGAAAATAATTTGTAATTTCTCACGTGATTTCTTCTTTGATCTGTGAGTTATTTAGAAGTATGTCGCCTAATGTCCAAATATTTTAGAATATTCCAGCTATCGGTTACTGACTTCTAGTTTAGTTCCATTGTGGTTAGGAGATACACTTTGTACAACTTCAGCCTCTCATATGTACATTAGTGGTCATCCACGTATTCAGGGGGACTCTTATTGCCAGACTCCAGAGGTCATGTGCATCTCTTTCTATCTCAGCAGCTCCTCCTCTTTTGTACTCTGCAAATTGTAGTAACGTTGGCCTCCTCAACTCTGATCTGTTTCTTTGACTGTGAGATTTCAGAGGTCTCTGTGCTTTCCCTTTCTCATGCTGAGGACTGGAAGGGATATCTGCAGGGTAAATGGGGTGATTTTATGGCTCATCTTGTTTGTTTCCTATCTCTCAGGGGTCACAGTCCTGCGTTTTATGTTGTCCAACATCTGAAAAAACATTGTTTCATAGATTTTTGTCCAGTTTTCTAGTTGTCTGAGGCAGGATGGTAAGTTTAGTTTCTGTTACTCCTTAATGGCCAAAAGCCTCGATCACAGTCTTTTGGGCTGAATATTTGATTTCACCCTCTCTACTGGTTCTTTCTATCTTTCAACATACTCCAGTCTGTTTTCCATTACAAAGAATATAAAAGAAGACCAAGCTCAGGTTTTCTTGATTTACCAGTCTCTCTCTCCTCTGCCTTTTCTAGCTGTGGTAATGAGTCTCTTTCCCTATTCTTGGTTTTATTTCTAGCCTTCTACCAGGGAAAGCAGGCCTTAAAAACAGAGAGACGGTGAATTGCTGGGAAGAGTATATAAAAGGTAGGATTAGGAGACTAGGACCTTCACAGAGCTAGTTGTCAGAGAAGGCCTCTGTAGAAGTGACAGTTGGTAGAAACGTGGAAGGTGAGAGGAAGCTAGCTAGCTGTGTGATGGAAGGGTAGGTGCAGAGCCAGTGTTCAGGCAGAGGGGACAGCAGAGGCAAAAGCTGTAAGATGGGAAAGAACATGGCTTGTTCAAGAACTTGAAGAATGTGACCAGAGCTTGTTGAATCGAAGGGAGCATGATGTGAGATTAGGTTGTAGAGAGGTAGGGACCAGATCGTTCAGCCTCTTCTGAATGTCATGGTAATGGATTGGATTTTGCATTTGCAGTAATGAGGGAGCTGTTGAAAAATTAGGCAGAGGAGAAAGATGTTTAGACTTGAGTTTTAAGATCACTTAATATTATATGTAATTGTCAAAATGTGATTAGAAGTTAAAAAAAATAATGGTCCATATTTTGCATAGCAGTTTCTAAAATGGGATTGGCGAAAACTAAGGTGCTAGGTATTAGCAGTTTGGGAGAAAACATTGTAGGCTTTTGAAATTTTTCTTATGGACTTGTTATCTGCCAGGCAGTAGGATAGGAGCTTTATACCTGTCTTCACAGAGATTTCCTTGAAAGGAAGGCATTATTTTTCCTGTTTCACAAGGGAGAGAATTTTAGACACAGAGAAATTAGCTAGAATAGCGAGCTAGAATTCAAAATTATGTTTGCTTGACTTCATTTTACAGAAGAGTTTTCCACTGTGGCTGTTTTTTTGTGGGAGCAGGGAGAGGAGGGAGGCTGAAAATTGAAGAAAAGGAAAGCATTCTTATTATAACAAATGTTTCTTGAATAAACGATTTCAGATATTTTTCACTTGGGGGAAATGGTTGGGAAAGTAGATGCTATAAATTAGAATAATCAAATTGAATTTCCCTAATAGGATATTAGTAGTCTGAAAAATAATTTCAGCTCCAGCTTTGGCTAGAAGTTGACATCTACTGTTTTATGGTATACCCGTACCATGGTAGTTTTTCATGGTATGTGTATATCACGCAAATAAAATCATCCATATAATATTAACAGCTAACCACATGCCTTACTTGCAATTCCAGGAAAGGAGTTCTGCATCTCTTTAGATTCAGTCTTTGGAGAAACTGGCTGTGCAGGGCAGAGAGGGGCTGAGCTCTGGAGCTGGGGACCCTAACTGTTATGCCGCAAAAGAAAGTGGAAAACATTTAACTTTAAAGTATTACTTGTTCTTAATCAGGAATGTGAATATATTATCTTTTTGAGTACTTTGAATTGAGTATTATTTTAACTTTCTAATTTTTAGACTTTTTGATTTTAAATTGAGAACTTGAAACCAGAGACAGTAAGCTATATGGCAAGAGTGGACACCAAAGGCTCAGGAAGGATAAAACGTAGAATTTACGGACCGAGTGGATAGGATAGGGTAGTCAAAAGTAAAGTTATTAGGGAGTAAAAGAGGTATGAAGTCCTCTGGCAGTAGTTTCTTAGCTTATAATGAAGACACAATTATTAAAGGATGAGTAACATTATATATAGAATGCTTATATTCATATGTATGTAAAAAGGCTGGCTTATCTTTCTGTCCTGCATTTCTGATGCTGTCAAACTTTGAACCTCTGTGGGCAGTAAGACAGATTTCATTTTATTTCTGCCAGTATTCAAATACTGTATGTTATTTTTAAATTCTGGGCATGATAAAATTTAGAATTATCGGCCATGTTGGTGTGCAGTGAGTGATATGATTTGTTGATATTTGGGGGTGGGGGAATTACAACTGAGATAAGTTTCCTGTGGCTATTTTCCTTCATAAGATGGAATTCTATCAAGAAGTGTGAAGTATTTTATCAAAAAGTGAGGAATAAAAAAAAAGGTGAGGAATAGTCTATCAAGAAGTGAGAGCTATTCCATTAAAAAGTGAGAAATTTGCGGAGACCGGGGAATGTAGAAGAGATCAGACAGGATCGTTAAGCCTGTTTCAGGATAGTGGATATCGTGACTGTGGTCATAGTAAACTAAAATTAAGCAAATTTAAGTGGATAGGGAATTAGGAACCTGGTGGGAAACATAGGCCAGTTTTTATACCAAGTCAGCCAAGGAGTGAGTGTCTGATAACTCTTCTACTGTGACAAAGGAAAAACGGTTAAAGAAGCGGAGATAGATCTGAGTACTGGGTGTTGTAAGTGATAAATCATTGAATTCTACTCCTGAAACCAATATTGCTCTGTAAGTTAACCAACTAAAATTTAAATAAAATTTTTTTTTTCCAAAGAAATGGTGATAGATCTTTTTTAAAAAAAAATCTTCTGTCCCAAGAAAGGATTATTTATTACCAATAACAAAAAGTTACTTTGTTATTAAACAGAAATAAATGACCAGAAGAATGCATAGCAGTTGTTCATATTTTAAGAAGTAAGCAGTGCAGAAATCCATGGAGCAAAAAGCCTCCACCCCGCCCCCATATGCTGTCCATCAGTAGCTGAATCCCACTAGTACCCCAGGAGAAAACATTGTTAAACTGTCCAGTGTTTATTCTTTTAGCCCTTTTTCTACATTATTATTTTTTTAAAGATTTTATTTATGTAATTTTTTAAAATTTTAAGACTTTCATTATGACCCTATTTATTTATTTATTTTTTTATGTTCAGTTAGCCAACATATAGTACATCATTAGTTTTTGATATACGCTCCATGATTATTTTAAGAGAGGATGTGTATGAGCGGGGAGGGGAGGCAGAGGGAGAGGGAGAGAATCTTAAACATACTCCTTGCTGAGCTCAGAGCCTGTTACGGAGGCTCAATCCCACCATCCCAAGATCATAACCTAAGCAGAAATCAAGGGTCAGACTTAACATACGAGCCACCCAGGCACCTCTTCCCTACATTATTTACATTTAAATATATGCATACACACATATATGTATATGTATATATGTTTTTATGTAAGTGGAGTCATACTATATGCTTTTTGAACTCGAGTGTTTTTTATTTAACAGGACATATATTTTAACAATTTTTGAATATTGGCATGTGAATATGCCCCAGACTTTTCATATTGTCCCTCTCCTATGCAGACTGTATATGAAAATAGCTTTATTTCTGCTTGAACAATACTGTTTCATGTAAAATATTCACACAGTAGCAAGGTGAAAGAAAAAATTAAACATCAACTGAAATCTCACCACCCTGAGATAATCTACATTTTAATGACTAGTATTTTAAAAATTTACCCCGTTAGGTATTTGCACAAGTGTGAACATACACCCACACCTACCACAAACACGTGTAATATTTATAAAGGGGATTATACACACAAATTGATTTTTGTTATGAAATTATTTTCTATGTGCTTGAAGATTTTTATCCACCCACCTCCTCCATCTCCTCCCACTAAATCGGTGGTAACAGCCTGGTATACTTCTACTTTCTCAGTGCTCAGTTGTATGCACATGACATTTTATTATTTATACTTGTCTGCATTGTTCATTTTTCTTGGAGTTCATTCCAGATCAGCTGATATGTGGCCCGTTTATTTTTTCCTGGCTAAATATTCTAAGACAGGAGGAGTCAGTAAACCACAGTCAATGGATCAAATTCTTCTTGCTGCTTGTTTTTATAAATAAAGGTTTATTGGAACATAGCCTTAACCATTTTTCCTGATGTGACTTTTAAAATTCTTTGTGGTGTGTGATATATTTCCTCTCAGTCTTGTCATATTTTGCTTTGTTATGATATTATTGCCTTAAAGTTTTAAAAAATTAAATAGAATGAAGTGAAAAATATCTTTTCTAACTTTGAAGTTCCCCTTTTTTGATTTGAAAGGTTACCTGACTCCAGGGTTATCCTTGTATTTTCCGAAAATCTTTTTAAAAAGATTTATTTATTATTTATTTGAGAGACACAGAGAGAGAGAGTACAAGCTGGGGGTGGGGGGTGATGGGGCAGAGGGAGAGGAAGAAGCTGACTTCTTGCCAGTCAGGGAGCCTGACTCGGGGCTCCCTCCCAGGACCCTGGGATCGTGACCTGAGCTGAATGCAGATGCTTAACCAGCTGAGCCACCTGGTGCCCCCTAAAAGTCTTTTACGTAGTTTTTTTTTTTTTTTCCCTGTAGGTCTCAAATGTATTTTTCTATATGTATATGAAGGGCATTATAGTGTAGTGTGGTTAAGATCACAGACTGGTTCTGTTACTTACTTCCTGTGTGACCTGGGACAAGGTATTTAACATTTCTGTGCTTTAGTTTTCTCCTCTAAAATGAGGATCATAATAGTACCTATCATTAGATTGTAGTGGAGATTAAATGAGTAGTTAGTATGTAGAGAATGTTTAGATACATAGAAACGTGTTAAGTGTTTACTGTTATTACCTGTTCAAAGTAGGCTTCTGTTTTTTCCCTCATGTGGATAATCAGTTGTCCTAGAAACATTTATTGAGTAGTTCATCCTTTTCCCCAGTTGACATAAAATGCATTCCCTGTTGCATATTAAGTTTCCAAATATATGTATATCTGTAGATATATATGTATATATGTATATACATATTTTTGCATATTAAGTTTCCGAATACATATATTTGGATATGTATTTATAAATTATATATATTTATAATACATATAAATTTATATTTGGATTTATATTTATACATTGAAATATATATTTGAATATATATTCTATATCTATCTATCTATGGCTCTATTTTGTGGCTCTCTAGCTTATGGAGCTCTGTTTATCCCCGCTCTAGAGCCATAGTGACTTAATAAATACTGAAAACTGATTAATGCAGTCCCTTTACTTTGTTCTTCTAAATTATTTTAGCTCTTCTTGGCTTTCTTTGGTGTTCTTTATAATTTTTTAAGGACTCATCAAAACTTACAAACACCTGTTTGTTAGTTTTATCGTAGAAGAAAGTGATACTAATTGGCTAGTATTGGAATGGAACCTGTGGTCTCATTGATACTTCAAGCAGTGGAAGTTCTTAGAGGTTGTCTGGTTGTATCATCTAAAGATTAATACCATCCTTTCCTAAACTCTATCTCAAGATGCCCCAAGGCACCTTGACACAACTACCAGGGATATGTTAAGCTTTCTAAGGAAATGAAGTGACACCTGTTGGACACTGTGCAAACTTTGAGGTGAAGGTAGTTTACAGTTTCAACATTTGATTGTACTACCTTCATTTGAGTGCTGTGATGTTTATGAAATTGGGTTTTGGTGGTTGATGGGATAAAAGCCAAATACCATGCAAAAATCAGTATGGAACAGGAAATGAGGATGGCAGTATCCAATTTGATTTCAAGGTTTGAGAACTGATGCAGTGTCCTGTTAGTGCACACATCCCATAATAACTAGTTGTTTAAAAGTTAAAATATTTCAGTTTGTCTGCATTATTTTTTTCCAATAAGATACTAACTTGTTAGGTTCAAACAAATGAATCAATATTTATGTCCTAACTATTACATAAAACTGTTAGGTATTTCTTTTAGCTTAGGGAATTGGTGAAAAAATTTTAAAAATAAGGGCTCCTGGAGCCAAGAAATTTTGAGAATTTCTGTGCCCTAACAAACAAGTTAATACAAATATTTAAAGATTAAGAACATTTGAAGTGCTGTGTAGGTACTGTGTGCCATGCTGGCTTTTAACAAGGTGGAACTAATCTTGTCTGGGCACAGAGACAGACAGCATTTCTTTTTTTTTTTTTTTTTTTTTTTTTTTTTAAATTTTTTTTTTTTTTTTTAGATTTTATTTATTTATTTGACAGATAGAGATCACAAGTAGGGAGAGAGACAGGCAGAGAGAGAGAGGAGGAAGCAGGCTCCCTGCCAAGCAGAGTGCCCGATGCGGGGCTCGATCCCAGGACCCTGGGATCATGACCTGAGCGAAAGGCAGAGGCTTTAACCCACTGAGCCAC
Organism: Meles meles; assembly: GCF_922984935.1. Classification (NCBI taxonomy): domain Eukaryota; kingdom Metazoa; phylum Chordata; class Mammalia; order Carnivora; family Mustelidae; genus Meles; species Meles meles. The sequence goes on along the minus strand of NC_060071.1, from coordinate 35,289,359 downwards.
CCAGGCGCCCCGACAGACAGCATTTCTGAGAAAGTAGTATTTAAGCTGAATTTGAAGGAAGACTTAAAGGGGGAGGGATGGTGGGAATAGCGTGTGCGAAGAGGGCAGGAGCTGTGGGAGGATGACGGATGCAGCAAGCCTTAGAGGGTGAGGGGAGAGTGATGCTCGGGGAAGGCTGGAGAGTAGGCAGAGGCCAGATCCCATAGTGACCTGGAAGTCCACTTAGGGAATTTATTTAGTTAGTAAATGACGGTGGCAAGCCTTTGAGGGATTTTAAGCGAAGGAACAGTACCTTACGTCACTGTGTATTTACTGAGGTAATAAAATACAAAGATGCTATACATAAATACTTAAGTAATGCTGTATTCTAAGTAATGAGTGTATATTTGTGGTAAAATTTTGAAGGGCCTTGATTTTCAGAGGCATTTGTAAACTTCCCTGTAATTAAAAAAATTTTTTTGAAGGCATATACTCTTGTTCAACTTTGTTGATACGGACTTTTAAAATGCAAGAAAGTCAGGGTGGCTTGGTTGGTTAAGCATTTCCATTAGGCTCAGGTCATGATCCCAGGGTCCTGGAATGGGGCCCCACATGGGGCTCCCTGCTCAGCGGGGAGTCTGCTTCTCCCTTTCCCTCTGCTCTTCCCCTGGCTTGTTTTCTCTCTCTCTCTCAAATAAATATAAAATCTTAAAAAATAATCAAAAGCAGTATAGAATAATATTAAGTTGTGAAACATTTACATTTATGTACTTAATATTTTTAAATGACAAAAGCTGTCAAATTTTCAAGTGAATTTTTTATTAATAATTATTTTAAATTGATAATTTACATTTTTGACTGCCAGCCTAATACATTTATCTCTTAAGTTCCTGAATTGTTTAATTTGGGTGGTATAATAAAGATTTAACATTACACAGGAATGGTATAAGAGTAATTTCTCTTAGTTTAGCTATCATTTTGTATTGCCCTGGAGTTGATATTTTTATTTATTTTACCATAGTATCAATGTAACATTTTTTAATGTTAAAAGCAAATCAGTAATAAGGAAATCACTTCAGGTTACTTCTGAAAAATTCCTAAGCTCATTTGAGTTACTTCTGAAAAATTCCTAAGCTCATTTGAATTTTAAGACTCAAAGAATCAATTTCATAATCATCAAATAGGGATGGAACCCACCTCGTGGTGTTTGGAAAAGGAAGATTAGTCTGTTTGGAATTTGATTCTCATTGTTAGAAACATTTAAAACAACTGAATATTACTCTCCTCCCTCTGCCAATGTGTTTCATATTTATTTAGAACCACTCTTTCATTATGTATTAAAGAACTAGTGTCATTCTTAAATTCATAGTGTAAATAAATTATAGGTAGGGGGTGTGTAGATATATTTTTAAAACAGTCTTGGTTTCATCTATTAGACTAAGCCTCCCTAATTGTTCACATGAAGAAATCTGATTAGAACTGATTACAGTGTGATGACAAGGGAGTTGGTCGGTACTCTTCTTAAAAGAGGTAAAGCTTTCAGTTGGAAAGTTTTATCTGGCTGAGAATATAAGATTTATAGAAATTTTTTTTAAAACATTTTATTTATTTATTTGACAGACAGAGATCACAAGTAGGCAGAGAGGCAGGCAGAGAGAGAGGAAGAGAAGCAGACTTCCTGCCAAGCAGAGAGCCTGATACTGGGCTCCATCCCAGGACCCTGGGATCATGACCTGAGCCGAAAGCAGAGGCTTTAACCCACTGAGCCACCCAGGCACCCCTAGAAATTTTTTTTATTATGTTCAGTTAGACAACAAATAGTACATCATTAGTTTTTAATGTAGTGTTCAATGATTCATTCATTGCATATAACACCCAGTGCCCATCACAACACCTGCCCTCCTTAATACCCATCACCTGGCTACCCCATCCCACACCCCCCTCCCTTCTGTAACTCTCAGTTTGGTTCCCAGAGTCCAGAGTCTCTCATGGTTTGTCTCCCTCTCTGATTTCTTCCCATGCAGTTTTCCCTCCCTTCCCCTATGGTCCTCTGTGCTATTCCTTATGTTCTGCAGATGAGTGAAACCATATGGTAATTGTCTTTATTTGGTTCACTTATTTCACTAAGCATAATCCCCTCCAGTTTCATTCATGTCATTGCAAATGGGGGTATTCATCCTTTCTGATGGCTGAGTAATAGTCCATTCTGTATATAAACTGCATCTTTATCCATTCATCTGTTGAAGGGCATCTCGTCTCCTTCCACAGTTTGGCTATTGTGGGCATTGCTACTATGAACATTGGGGTGCATGTGCCCCTTCTTTTCACTACGTCTGTATCTTTGTGGTGAATACCTAGTAGTGCAGTTGCTGGGTCATAGGGTAATTCTATTTTTAGCCATTGAAATTCAAATCAAAACAACAAGATACCACCTTATGCCAGTTAGAATGGCAAAAATGAACAAGACAAGAAACAATAAATGTTGGTGAGGATGTGGAGAACCTTTTTACACTGTTGGTGGGAATGCAAGCTGGTACAGCCATTCTGGAAAACAATATGAACGTTCCTATAGAAAATTTTTAAAAAAATTATGTTCTTCTCATGTTCATGGAACTGGCCAAGGACTTAGAAAAATTAAACTGATCCCTCCTGTGCTATTTATAGCAAAATGAATTCTAGGGGCACCTGGGTGGCTCAGTTGGTTAAGCGTCTGACTCTTGATCTCAGCTCAGGTCTTGATCTCAGGGTTGTGAGCTCCCTACTTAAAAAATGAGTTACAGATGAAGATTAAATGTAGAAAATGAAATCACGGAAGTAATAGCACAAAACAAAGCTGAAATTTTTTTATAATCTTGGGATAAAAATCTTTTTAAGTATAACAGATTTAATTTTATGAGTTAAAATTTGCTTTCTTATAATAAAAATGAAGTCAAAGTGGAAAAAAGAATATTTGCAAACATGGTAGCTAGGCCCAGAGATTGCAAGGTCAATAGGATGAGTAATCCACTAGAAAAATGGACATAGTGTATTTATGGTGAATTTATGAAACAAATACATACCTTATTAATAACAAAGAATCATTTCAATTTTGTGCTTTTATGTTTCATAGAAAATTTCACTTTGAATAAAATAATTTTAAATAGTTATAAATCCCATTGTAGGGAAATAAAACTTTCATTAGATATTCATGTAATCTAACAAATATGGGTTATCTCATCTGGCAGGCCCTTTTTTTCATCTTTTAAAGGGGTCATATTTTGATTTCCTAGTAAAAGAAATTTTATTTATTGGATACTTATAGTGAAATGACTTTCATGTATCATATCCAAACAGTATAATTATTTAACAATAACTTTTATACAAATTATATTTTCTTACAGAAATAGAAGAAGAAAGCTTTGCTTAACTTTGTTCTTTTTATTATTTTTGTAGGATCCAGCATTCGAACATTCACTCCGTTTTATTTTCTGGTGGAACCAGTGGATACACTCTCAGTTAGAGGCTCTTCTGTTATATTGAACTGTTCAGCATATTCTGAACCTTCTCCAAAAATTGAATGGAAGAAAGATGGAACTTTTTTAAACTTAGTATCAGATGACCGACGCCAGCTTCTCTCAGATGGGTCTTTATTTATCAGCAATGTGGTGCATTCCAAGCACAATAAACCTGATGAAGGTTATTATCAGTGTGTGGCCACTGTTGAGAGTCTTGGAACTATTGTCAGCAGAACAGCCAAACTCACAGTAGCAGGTATGTTTTTTAAAAGTAATTTATTTGTATTTTTAAATTTTTATAAAAGGTATATATATCTTCATAAAAAGTAGTATTGTCCTAGAGTTTTCATTTAACTGGTGACAAGAAATGTACTCATTTAACAAGTACCAGTTGAGCATCTGCTAGGTGCATGGCATTATGCTAAGACTTGCTTAGTGCCATAGGGAATGAACTCTTTCTGTCATTTAGATGGCTTATAGTTGCAATCAGAAGTATTAAGTCCATTCTTTTCTTCTTTTTAACTTGGAAATGATGGAGGAAGTCGTATAGGAAAATTGATTCCCTTTGATTGCTAACTTTTATCCTCCCCAGCATAACCACTTATATGGCTTTGTAAAACTTGCAGTGTCACCAGAATCTTGGTTTCCTTACACCCCAGCCAAGGAAATGACGTTTAATTGGATTAATTATTTAAAAACCTGTGGGATGTGGGTATTAAGGTGAAGAGCAGGAAGTTGTAAAGAGACAAACATTCACTCCCTTTTAGAGCATTCTTATTTGAAGAATAATGGAAGTGTAAGCTGAATAAGTCATACCTGCCTTGTAGTACACACTGGTCTTCTTCAGGTCAGTGTTTCTTCACTCAAGTATTAGAGGAAGTAGTTATTGTTAAGGGTCACACTGTACAAAAATTGTCTTATGTTTAAGTCTTATATTTATATTCAGATTGGTAAAATGCTGACATGTGAAAAAAGAACATGAGGAACAGAGTATTTGCCATCTCATTGCCACTGTAGGGTGATGGCTTCCCATTTCCCACTCACTCCAGGCTGTATCTGCTCATTTGTTCAGAATATGATTCATTCAGAGTATGATCACCAGATACTCGAAACTGAATTTGACTGTGATATAAAGCTACTATAATTATTCCCTAATCACAGACCGAGGATAGAAAAAGAAAAGGGGAAAAAAGTCACTTCTTTTGATAATTAGCCTTTCCCCCCCCCCCCACCCCCTTTCTTCTTTTCCTTTTTTCCTTTCTCTTCTCCCTCCCTTTCTTCCTCTGATCTGCTTGCCAGGCTTTCTCCAACATGCTGACAAATAAGTTAGCATTGTGACTGCCCCTACAGTGTCACTTAGGTAAGCTGTTTATCATTTATGTTCTTAAACTTGGCTTTAATCGTGACTCCTTCCTTTCAGCAGTCTTGCACAGCCATTCACCAAATCCAGTGAATTCTGCTTCCTGGTTCCCGTGTATGTAGTCCTGAGGCTTGTCCTCACCATCCCTCACCACACACAGCCTGTCACTGTCCGCTGCCTCATTCTTTCCCTCTTCCAGTCCAATGGTCAGGCTCTCTCCTCACTCTTCAGTAGCTCCTCAGTGACAATATGAAGTAGATGACTAAACTCTTGAACAGGCCTCTAGGTCTTTTCATGAGCTGGCCTTCACTTCTACAGTTTCCTGACTAACTGACTTCCTCTCCCCCTCCCTTCCTTCTTCCCTTCTTCCCTTCCTCCCTCCTTTTTTCTTCCCCCTCCCTTTTAAAATATTTATTTATGTATTTATTTATTTTAGAGAGAGAGAGAGGAGTGGGGAAGGGCAGGGGGAGAGGGAGAGAATCTCAAGCAGATTCCCTGCTGAGCACAGAGCTTGATGTGGGCCTATATCCCAGGACCCTGAGATCATCACCTGAGCCGAAATCAGGAGTTGGATGCTTAACCGACTGAGCCGCCCAGGCACCCCTCTCCAGCTTCATTTCTTAGCACTCTGCCCTGTCTCTGTCCCTGCCCTCTTCCATTAGCAGCAGCAGGACCACTTTCATCGCATTTTAAGCTCTGCTAGTACCAAATATTTTCAAATCCCTTTATTCTCTGTCTCTGGCCTTTGCTCATGGCTTCCCCACCGCCTGTTACACCTGCCGTCTGCTTTTTCCTCTCTTTCTACTCTGCTGGGTTTGTCCATCCTTCTTTTTAACTTTCATATCCTTCAGGAAGCATTTTTTTGGTCTAATGTCCTAGTTAACAGCCAATTTTAATACAATATAGTCAGTTCTTTGGCTGCAGACAAGATTCTGTGGGAGAGTTATTTAACTCACTCATGGCCTGAGTATCAGGAGGAAAGAAGATCTGAGCTAAGAGATGAATAAAATTTCTTTTAATAGTTGCATAATGTCCATTGTATAGATATACTGTGATTTATCCAAAGATTCCCTTTTAGATGAACAGTTACATGAATAAAAATTGTTTTATGTTAAAGGTAGTAGTATAGTAAACAGTCTTTTATAAATCTCTGTAGAAAAGATGATCAGAATTGGTAATTGTATTAATTGCTGGATCATAGAATATACTTTGTGCGTGTGTATATTTCAAAAAGAGCATTGGACTGTTTGACTGCTCCTCAGAATTTTAACCATCAAGTTACCCTATGACCGAGCAATTCCATTTCTAGGTATCAACCCTAGAGAAATGAAAAGACAGGTCTGTACACCAATTTGTACATGAATAATTATAGCATCATTATCCATAATAGCCAAAAAGTGGGAATAGTCTATCAAGTTTGGCTAACCAAACTGTGGACTATTCATACATGGAATGTTTTTCTGCAAGAAAGAGGAATGAAATTCTGATATGTACTGCAGTGTGGACCAACCTGAAAAATATATGACTTCATATACATGAAATGTCCAGATGCAGCAAATATAGGGAACCAAGAAGTAGATTGGTGGTTTTCTAGGGCTGAGGTAAGGGCACAAGGGGTTGGGCGGGTGAATCCAGGGAATGGGGGATGTCTGCAAGTGAGTACACAGTTTCTTTGGAGGATGATGAACATTCTCCAGTTAGATTACAGTGATAGTTGCACAACTTTGTGTGTATACTAAAAAGTGTTGAATTGTGGACTTTAAATGATAAACATGGTATATAAATTGTATCTCAATAAAACTAATTTTTTTTCAAGAAGATACTGCCACATTGCCATTCTAAAAGAACATTGGTTAGTGTTTTTTCATTGCAGGCGATAGAAGCTGATTCTAGCCAAGTCAACTAAGAAGGGAAATTTTTGAAAGAACACAAAATAGGTAGTAGCTCATAAAATTAAATAGAAGTGTCATCCCTGCACTCATTTCTCCACAGTAGAAATTTTTGTTTTACTGCCTGGGCAGTAGCCTGGCTGGAGTGTTTTGTGCCTAAAGGTGGAGGAATTGGATGGTCTGAATACAGACATAGTTATTCTCTTCTTGTGACGCCGATGTCTGGCTCCTCCTAATCCATCTCTTTTCGGTAATTCTCTGGAAGCAGCAGGACAAACTGGCCTCCTACTTGTGAGCAGAGGAAGCTGCAGCAGTTTCTGCCGTGATATGTCCGTACTGGTTCCTCCTGCTTTCTGTGGTCAGAAACTTGGAGAAATCTCTTGTCTGCCAATGCCATTTATGTTGTTGTATCCCCTTGATATAAAAAATGAGTAAAATTTGTAAGAAAGCTAGATAACTTGTATGTTATTTCTATACGGACTAATTCACCATCATAAAGCTACAAAACCTGGAACTGTCTCTCATAATTTACTATGTTTGCTAGTCTTTAAAGAAACATTTTGTTGTGTTCTCCACATCTCAGAGTCACCTTTTAGATGTTACTGCTAATAATAATAGCAGCTACTATTTGAATAATTGTTTTTCAGATTTACTTATTTATTTTAGAGAGGGGGAGAGAGAGAGAGCATCGCAAGCCGGCTTTGCGCTGACTATGGACCCAGACACAGGGCTTTATCCCAACACCCTGAGACCATGATCTGAGCCGAAACCAAGAGTTAGATGCTTACCTGAGCATGCCACCCAGGCACCCCTACTATTTGAGTTTTTATATGCCAGGCAATGTGTTATGTATGAAGTATTTATGTTAAGTATTAACCTTTTTAACATCATAGGAGGACTCATATTGTTCTCATTTTACTGATGGAGAAACTGAGGCTTCGAGTTTAAGTAACTTGCTGATGTCACACAGCCATGAAGTGGTAGAGCTGGGATTCACGTTCAGGTTATGTGACTCCAGAACTTAGGCTCTTAACCACTACATTCTGTAGCATCTACATTTTTCTTAATATTTTTATTTTGAAATAATTTCAAACTCATATAATTATTGCAAGAATGAAACCAAGAAATCCCATATATTCTTCACTCAGATTACCTAGTTGTTAACATTTTACTATGTCTGCCTTATAACCCCTCACAAACATACCCAAATCTGTTTTTTTGTTTTTTTTTTTTTTTTCTGAATTATTATGGCCAAGTTGCAGGCATTACCCCCACCTAAATACTTCCATGTATATTTCCTAAAAACAAAAATACTCTGCTAAATAACAATCCATCAATTTTAGGAAATTAGCCTTAATACACTACTACCATAGGGACCATTCTGATTTTACTGGATGTCTCAATAAAGTTCTGTTTTGTTTTTTTTTTAAAGAGTTTGTTTATTTATTTGGCAGAGATCACAAGTAGGCAGAGAGGCAGGCAGAGAGAGGAGGAAGCAGGCTCCCTGCTGAGCATAGAGCCCAATGCGGGGCTCAATCCCAGGACCCTGAGATCATGACCTGGGCTGAAGGCAGAGGCTTTAACCCACTGAGCCACCCAGGCACCCCATCAGTAAAGTTCTTAATAGCAAAAAACAAAAGCAGGAATTTGCTGCTCTGCCGCTCCTTTCTGGTTCAGGATTACATGTTGTGTTGAGTAGTTCAGGCTGTTTTGATCTCAAACCATTCTTTAGTTTATCCTTGTCTCATTTTGTGTTTTCTGAGTTTCCCCTATGAATAGACTCAGGTTTTGCATTTTGGGAAGGAATATCACAGAAGTAAGAGATGCTGTGTTCTTCTTAGTGCATAATATCAGGAAGTGTGTGATGTTTTGTTTCCTGGTGATGTTAACCTTTATTACTTTGTTAATATGGTCTATGCTCTGTTTCTCCACTGTAAAGTTAAATATTCTGTACTTTTATTAATTAGTAATAAGTATTTTGGGAAGAGCTACTTTGAGACTCTCTCTCTATCCTATTCCTCATCCAACTTTCACCGGTGAGTTTAGCATCCGTTCATTCTTTTGTGCATCAATTATTATTATCCCAGTTTTAGCCAGAGGAAACTCCCTTCAAATGACTTCTGTGTCCTTTTGATATGTCCATATTGCAAATGGCATTGATTTTGGACTCTCTCTGGACAGAGCCAGGAGATTTATACATACATATATACATATCTATATGTATGTAATGTATGTATATATGTATGAAATGGCTGTGTATGAAATGTATATATATTTTACATATACATTTATATCTGTATATGTGTTTAGCTGTATTTGTGTAATTATATAAAACTAAGTTTATACTGATGCCTCAGTTCTACCAGTACCATGGGCTTTATTCTACCCTTCTGCTTTTCCACATTTGTACCTTGCTTCTCCAACTGTGAACAATGTGACTCCAGTTATCCTAGTACATTTACTTATTTGACCTGTATCCCTGTTGTAGCCAGTTTCCTGACCCATGGACCTTCTGCTTGACCATACATATGACCACGTGGGCTGACTTGCTCCTGGTTCCTGTGACTACATTTTAAAGTAACATTTAACTACATTTTATTTCTCCTTTTCCTTTATTGTCCAGGTCTTCCAAGATTTGCCAGCCAACCAGAACCTTCTTCAGTTTATGCTGGGAACAGTGCAATTCTGAATTGTGAAGTTAATGTAGATTTGGTCCCATTTGTGAGGTGGGAACAGAACAGACAGCCTCTTCTTCTGGATGATAGAGTTATCAAACTTCCAAGTGGAACACTGGTTATCAGCAATGCTACTGAAGGAGATGGGGGACTTTATCGCTGTATAGTGGAAAGTGGTGGGCCTCCAAAGTACAGTGATGAAGCTGAATTGAAAGTTCTTCCAGGTATTTATTATCAGGACTTGTGGTTTATGTTTATTAATGGATAAAAATTGTACTGTTAGAATTATCTCTTTTAATAAACCCTGTTAAATATGTGGTGTGACAAATTAATGTCAGCATAAGGAGTCTCAGTTTCTCACAGGCAGAGAAAAGAAAATGTGCCAGAAAGATTCACTCTTAGGTGAATACTCTTAGATGGTAAAGTGTATTTAATATCTATGGCATTCTTCTTGGGCCAAAGACACACTAAGTCCATGTTTTGTCTAGCCTCCATCTGTCTTTCCCTAATGGGGTACTTCATATAGTTAGATCTCTTGTCAGAATCCGGACTCATTCCGGCTAGCTCGTGGAGGGGATGGGCAGAGTAGTAAGTGATGCAGCAGCTCTGGAGACACCAGTAAGCAGGGTTCTCAGATCTTTATAGAGCTCCCCACTTTAATGTAAACTCAGCCCCTTCCTCCCTCCGTTTGTGGGCTCTCACTCTTTCTGCCCCTGCTGACTCTCCTTCTCTGTTTTGTGTGTCTTTTCTGAGCTGTGTAACTTCTGCTTACTCACAACTTCCTCTCACATGTTGCTCACATGACAGCCTCTTCCTGTCTCCTGGCCTTTCAGCTTCTGTTCCCAGTGCTGGGTGCCAGATTCCATATTTCTTCCTTCAAACCTGAGTTTATGAATATAATGGGACCATCTTTACGTTGTTTTGGCAAACTTTTTTATATACAGCTACTTCATAGGCTAATTTTTAGTCTGTGGCTTGGCTTGCAAGATGAGCCCAATGTTGTGAGCAGTGATGCCTGAAGGTGTTCCTGATGGGCTTTGAACTGATTTTTTTTTTTTTTTTTAATGTAGTTTCTTTCTTTGTCATCATCATCCATGCCTTTGTCATTCCTGTCCCTGTGTGTTTTCAGCTTGGCAGCCACAATTATTTTTTAAAATGTTTATTAGATTGTAAAATAAAGTGTATATTAGGTCATGTTACATCTTTGCTCAAAACCTGATAGTTTCTCATCTTAGAGTAAACATTAAAGTTCTTGGCCTGTCAGGCTTTGTATAATCTTAATGCCACCTCCCTCCCCATCTTTCTTCTTCCATCTGGTACTCTGCTCTCCCTCACTCTGTGATTGTGGCCACCTTATGTTTCTAGAACACTCCAGACATTAGTAGAAGACAGTATCTTCTACTCTCCTTTTGCTCTGCCTGGAATCCTCTTCCTCAGATATCTGCCTGACACAACCGTCTTACTTCTCTGCTCAAATATCACTTCATTGTTAAACCTTCCTTGGCCACTGTTTAAAATAATAGTCTTCCATATTTGTCCTGGTGCTTTCCTCTTTGCCTCTTAATTTTATTTCAGAACATATCCATTGTCTGATACACAATGTCTTTTATTTCTTGTCTCTCTTCAGCAAGGGTAGGGAATTTTGTCTACTGCCATGAGTGGTAACTGGCACATAGAAGCCAGTAAATATTTGTTCAAATTTATGTGTTTCTATCAAAATATGATTAAATCTAGCTAAATCCCAATGGAAAAAAAGAAAACTATTGCCATATTGCAGTGTCCCCCAGCCCACTTCCTGACTTGCTTATATATGGCAGAGGTCCTATTTCTTCTCTGTACCTGGGGTACATTCAAGGAAATCCTCAAAACCAGATCCAGGGAAACAAGATTTTCAGTTTCAGAGGATGAACCACCACTCCATATCTGAAACAAAACCAAAATACTGAATGTTTTATTTACTTCAGTGAGGGAAAACCATAGTTATTAAGCATCACTTTCTTAATGCAAACTGATGATCGCGTAAAGAATTTGGGGGAAGACGTATTTGGTGTGTTGGTTAAGGAGCAAGAGTGGGTTGATTGTCAGCCATAGAAGCATGTTTTATGGTTGGTTACAGAGATGAGAGCAAGTTAATGCCCACTATAGAAGCAAGTGATTCCACTGCTGAATGACTGACTTTTAAAGCCTGAAGCTGTCACTCATTGGCTGGCTTTCAAAGCCTTGTTCACTGAAGCGAGCTGTCACTCATCCATTAGACAAAGTTTTCTTGTTACCGTGGCTACAGAACTGTTATTCATTAGTTACACATGTTTAAAGCCAGGCCTGGTGGTCGTTACCATGGCTGTAGAACACCTTTTTCTGAGATTATGGGAACAAGAGTCCTATTTCTTTACCTGAGAACGGACTTTTCCCCTCAAAACTGAACCCTGGAAATACTACTCCATCAAGTAGAGAACCCTGTCTTCTAGTCATTGGAGTGTGGCCTTCTCAGATGTTCATTAGAGGAGTAGCTGTATAAAGTGAACACACACAGTGGCAGCCTAATAGTCATATCATTATAAAAATCAAGGGATTGACAGACTAAGTGAATGAGTTAAAGAGATGAAACTCAAGAAAGATTTTCAGAAGTAACACACAGATGTAGGGATGGAAAGGAAACCTCTTAGGAAATCCCTGTGAATGGAGAGGGTGCTGTTAAGGATCCTGAGCTTGCACAGTCTTTTCTGTCTTTGTACCACTCATGAAACATTTACTTCTTTCAGTGTTTTTAATGTGAAGGGGATTCTTGTTAAATATGCCTCAGTTGACCAGTAAGCACCTTAAAGTTAGGAGCTACAACTTCTACATCCTTGAGGTCCCCAGAGAGCCTAGCACGGTGCTTTAAGTGATTAAGGAAATGTTTGCTAATTTACTTTTTAAGATTTATTTATTTTATTTGGGGGGGGCATGGAGAGAGAGAATCTCGAGGAGACTCACTGCTGAGCTCAGAGCCTAAAGCAGGGCTCAGTCTCATGACCCTGAGATCATGACCTGAGCCAAAATCAAGAGTCAGATGCTTACCCAACTGAGCCACCCGGGCACCCTGAAATGTTTGCTAATTTAAATGGACTTTTTTGGTGTCACTTTTGCTTAAAATATTTTGTTATGCAAAACCACATAGGGTGCCTGCATTGCTTAGCTGGTAAAGTGTGCAGCCCTTGATCTTGGGGTCATGAGTTCAAGCCCCACATTGGGGATAGAGTCTACTTAAAATAAAATAACAAAGCCACACAGACTGAACAGGAATTTGCCATCCCTCATCATTAAAGTAGTAAAGTGCTTTCTTAATTATTGTCTTTCATTTTTTAAATTTTTTAGATCCTGAGTTCACTTCAAACTTGGTATTTTTGAAACAACCTTCTTCCTTAGTCAGAGTCATTGGTCAGAGTGTGGTGTTGCCATGTGTTGCTTCGGGACTTCCTACTCCAACCATTAGATGGATGAAAAATGAGGAGGCACTGGACACAGAAAGGTAATGTCTGCCTAAAAGCTTTTTAGCCTTGGCTTGAGACTTGGGCTAATCTAATTGGGGACTACTGATTAATAATGAAAAAAGAAAAGGTTATCTATTTTTATTTAAGCACATTATAATGCTCATTTATCTTTCTTGAAATAGTTTATATGGTATATATGATTAGCATGTTTAAAGAAAAAATTGCTTTCAAAATTTCAAAATAAGGGGTAATTATTCTGTTTGTTCTTTCTAAGCTACAGTATACTTAGCTTAAGGCTTCAAGACCTCCTTCCCTAAATTGTTGGAGGAGTTTCTGGTCCTGACTAGCTTGACTTCTCATTCCTTTTCATGTGCTTTTTTGTTCACAATAGTTTTTTCCTTTATTCTAACAATAAAAGAGAATGTATTCCTCATCCTTCTGTTTTTGCCTTTTAAAATCATACCATCCTTCCTCTTCCACAAAAGCCATTTCTCTTAATGTCAGCCATCCTGTCATCCCTCATTACTTCCATGTGTAATGGATACTTGACATATATAATGGGTGCTTTTCTCTGTTGTATTCTGATAAAAGAACCAAGGTGGTGGTGGTGGTATTTAGGTATATTTTGTTTCCAAAGCAAAGTCATTTTATGTGTTGCAGGATGTTTAGTATCTTCCTTGGCCTTTATCTACTGTATGCTAGTAGCTCTCCCAAGTTGTGACAACTGAAAATATTTCTAGATGTTGACAAATGTCCCCTTGGGGGACAGAATGGTGCCCAGTTGAGGACCATTGTTGCAAAGCAGTGCTGTCCAATAGAAATCTGATTCAGCCATGTATGTAATTTAAAATTTTTGGTAGCTAGATTAAAAAAAACAAAAACCAAGATGTAACCCCCCAGTACTAAATACAATAGTAATAATTTATATGATGCACCAGTTAAAGTGAAAAGTAGTTCTACCAAAACAATAAAGTTGTGGTTAGTGTTGCTTCAGCTTTTACATTTAAATAAAAATTAAATAAAATTCAGAGTTCAGTCTTCAGTCTTTCTACCCACATTTCAATTGTCAGAGATCGTGCTCGCTTCAGCAGCACATATACTCAATTGTCAGAGACCACCCGTGGCTAGTGGCTGTTGATTTGAACTGAGCAGGTCTAAAGATTCCCAACTGAGTAATCCAAAGTAAGCCGACAGTCTTAATTTGTGTACTGAAGTAACCAAGACCTGGGAAAGGGGTAACTCTCTAGTTAGCTTGGTGATCAACCTTCGGTGATAGGTGGGAATGATAGAATGCACTAAGGTGTTCCATTAGCAAAACTGATGGTATCATCTCTAGTATCACCTTTTCTTTCTCAGCACCCACCCAGTCACTAACTGCTTCTGCCTATATTTTACTTTCTTTCTTCCCACTCCTTTCCCCAGGTAAATATTATGCAAAGAATTTATATAAGACTTCTAGGGAATATTTAAAACTTGTGCTAACTGAAACATAGGGAACCTTTTTTTTTTTTTTAAAGATTTTATTTATTTATTTGATAGACAGAGATCACAAGCAGGCAGAGAGAGAGGAGGAAGCAGGCTCCCTGCTGAGCAGAGATCCTGATGGGGCTTGATCCCAGGACCCTGGGATCATGACCTGAGCAGAAGGCAGAGGCTTTAACCACTGAGCCACCCAGGCGCCCCCATAGGGGACCTTTTAAAAGGGGATAAAAATTTGAAGCTCTCTTAGGGTAGAAATTTTTTTTTTTTTTTATTTGACAGACAGAGATCACAAGTAGGCAGAGAGGCAGGCAGAGAGAGGGGGAAACAGGCTCCCTGCTGAGCAGAGAGCCCAATGTGGGGCTCAGTCCCAGGACCCTGGGATCATGACCTGAGATGAAGGCAGAGGCTTAACCCACTGAGCCACCCAGGTGTCCTAGGGTAGAAATTTAAATTGGCTACATGTTAGAACAAAATCTATCAGGAGTAGGGAAGCTGAGGCTCCTGGGTGGCTCAGTCGGTTAAAGGTCCAACCCTTGACTTCTGTTCAGGGCATGATCTCAGGGTGATGAGATCCAGCCCCGCACTGAGCTCCACACCCAGTAGGGAGTCTGTTTGGGATTTTCTCTCTCTCCCTCTCCCCGCCCCACCCTGCCCCTTCCCCTGCTTGTACACACATGTTCTCTCTCTCTCTCAAATAAATACATCTTTAAATTACTTTTTAATTAAATTTTATTTATTTGAGAGAATCCAAGTGGGGAGAGGAGCAGAAGGGGAGGAAGAGGAACAACTAGATGCTGCACTGAGTGCAGATGCTGACATGGGGCTCCATCTCAAGACTCTGAGATCATGACCTGAGCCTAAACCAGGAGTAGGTCACTTAACCACCTGAGCCACCCAGGTGCCCCAGAAATAAATAAATCTTTAAAAAAAAAAAAAAAAGAGTAGGAAAGCTGAAATAGGTTCTTTTTAAAGTTTTTGTATTTTATCATCATAGAAGGAAATTGTGAAGATAAGCAGATCACAGGTGCTGCAGAGGGTAGGGAGCCCTGATTATGGAGAGAAGTGAGAGAGAGAGAGGAATACACAGGAGATCGCACAAGGAAAATTCTGCACTCTGCAGAGGCTGCTTTTCATAGGCAAGTGTGCCTGAGAACCAGAGCAGCAGTACTCTCCCCTAGAACACCAGCATAAAACCCCTGCATGCACCAGGTCTACTGACTATAGAGCTCTGCAAAGCTTTAGCTCTAGTGGAAATAGCATTAGGTATCTCTTAATAAGCAGACAAATCAGAGCACACCTAGTTAAAAACCACCACACTCTGGCCGAGGTCCAAACACTTCCCACTGCAGGCAAGGAGAAATTCTGCAGAGGACTGACCTGAGGGAAAAAGCAGCCAAAACATAGCAGCAGAGTGCATACAGCATAAACCAGAAACACTTCCTGAAACACCAGACCCTAGACAGTATATGACCTCTTCCTCATAAAGCCATTAATCTCAGCAGCAGGAAACAACATTCTGGCTTTCCTAACACACAGAAGACAGACACCTAGACATAATGCCAAGATGGAAGAATTCATGCCAAAAGAAAGAACAAGAAGAGGTCATGGCCAGGGATCTAATCAAAACAGATAGAAATAATATGCCTGATCCAGAATTTAAAGCAACAATCATAAGGCTACTAGTTGGGCTTGAGAAAAGCATAGAAGATACCAGGGAGTCCCTTTCACAGAGATAAAAGACATTAAAACTAGTCAAGCCATAAAAAATGCTATAACCAAGTTGTAAAACCATCTGGATATAATGACCACAAAGATGGAAGAAGCAGAGGAATGAATAAGTGGTACAGAAGATAAAATTATGGAAAATAATGAAGCTTAAAAGAAGAGGGAAAAAAAATGGGATCGCAAATGTAGACTTAGGGGACATGGTGACTCCATAAAGCATAATAAAAAAAAAAGCATAATAACATTTATATTATAGGAGTCTTAGAAGAAGAAGAGGAAAAAAGGCGTGGAGGGTTTATTTGGGGGGAAATTATAGCTGAAAACTTAGCTAACATGGGAAAGAAAACAGACATCCAACTCCAGGAGGCACAGAGACCTCCCATCAAAATCAACAAAAGCAGGCCAACACCCAGATGTATTGTAGTTAAATTTGCAAAATATAGAGATAAAGAAAAAAATCCTAAGAGCAGCAAGACAAGAGACATCCCTAACTTACAGTGGAAGACAAATAAGATTAAGAGCAGATTTCTCCACAGAAACTTAGCAGGCTGGACGAGAGTGGCATATATTCAACGTGCTGAATGGGAAAAATATGCAGATAAGAATACTCTATCCAGCAAAGCTGTCATTGAGAATAGAAGAGATAAAGAGTTTCCCAGACAAAAAAACTAAGGGAATTCATGACCATTAAACCAGCACTGCAAGGAATACTAAAGGGGCCTTTTTGAATGGGAAAGAAGGACCAAAATCTTCAAAGACTAGAAAGAAACAGAAAATTCCCATTTTTAAAGCACTAAATTCCTATCTGTCAATAATCACTCTGAATGGGGGTATGGAGAGGGTGGTTGGATTATGGACATTGGGGAGGGTATGTGACATGGTGAGTGCTGTGAAGTGTGTAAGCCTGATGATTCACAGACCTGTACCCCTGGGGCGAATAACACATTATATGTTAATAAAAATAATTAATAAAAAAATCACTCTGAATATAAATGGACAAAATGCACCAATCAAAAGACATAGGGTGTCAGAAATGGGAAAAATTACTATATGCTGCCTCCAAGAGATTTATTTTAGACCTAAAGACAGGAGCAGATTGAAAGTGAGGGGATGGAGAACTATTTATCGTGCTTAGGGACATCAAAAGAAAGCCAGAGTAGCAATACTTATGTCATACAAACTAGATTTTAAGCTGAAGACTGTAACAGGAGATGAAGAAGGGTACTATACCATAATAAAAAAGCCCTAGTCTTCCAGCAAGAAGACCTAACAATTATAAATATTTATTCTTCCAATTTGGGAGCACCCAAATATGAGTAACAAACATAAAGGAATTCATTGATAATACAATAATAGTAGAGGACTTTAACACCCTACTTACATCACCAGACAGATGATCTAGGCAAAATCAACAAGGAACAGTAGCTTTGAATGACACACTGGACCAGATGGACTTAAAGATATGTTCAGAACATTTCATCCTAAAGCAGCAGAATACACATTCTTATTGAGTGCACAGGGGACATTCTCCAAAACAGATCACATACTGAGTCACAAATCAGACCTCAGCAAGTACAAAATGATTGAGATCATTCATACCATGCATATTTTCTGACCATAATGCTATGGAATTTGAAGTCAACCACAAGAAAATATTTGCAAAGACCGCAAATACATGGAGGTTAAAGAACAAAACAATGAATGGGTCAACCAGGAAATTTAAAAATAAAAAAAAATACATGGAAACAAATAATAATGAAAACGTGATGGTCCAGAACTTTTGGGATACATTAAAAGCTGTCATAAGAGGGAAGTATATAAGAATACAGGCCTATCTCAAGAAGCAAGAAAAATCTCAAATATGCAACTTAACCTCACACCTAAATGATCTAGAGAAAGAACAACACATGAAGCCTAAAGCCTGCAGAAGAAGGGAAATAATAAAGATTAGAGAAAAAATAAATGATACAGAAACATACACATGATAGTAGAACAGATGAATGAACCTAGGAGCTGGTTCTTTGAAAAGAGTAAAAGTGACAGACCCCTAACCAGATTTAACAAAAGAAAAGAGAAAGGACCCAAATATATAAAATCACAAATGAGAGAGGAGAGATCACAATCAACACCACAGAAATACAAACAATTGTAGGAGAATATTATGAAAAATTATATGCCAACAGATTGGGCAATCTGGAAGAAATGGATAAATTCCTACAAACATATAAACTACCAAAACTGAAACAGGAAGACATAGAAAACTTGAGCAGACTGATAAACCAGCAAAGAAATTGAATCAGTAATCAAAAATATCTCAAAAACAAAAGTCCAGGGCCAGATGGCTTCCCAGGGGAATTCTACCAAACATTTAAAGAAGAATTAATACCTATTCTCAAACTGTTCCAAAAATAGAAATGGAAGGAAAACTTCCAAGCTCATTCTACAAGGCCAGCATTACCTTGATCCCAAAACAAGATGAAAATCCCACCAAAAGGGAGAACTACAGGCCCCTATCCCTAATGAACATGGGTGTAAGAAGTCTCAATGAGATTCTAGCAAATCAAATCCAACAGTACATTTAAAGACTCATTCCACGATCAAATGGGATTTACTCCTGGGCTGTGAAGATGGTTCAGTATTTGCAAATCAGTCAGTGTGATACAACACATCAATAAAAGAAGAGGTAAGAACCATATGATGCTCTCAGTAGATGCAGAAAAAGCATTTAATGAAGTACACCATCCATTCTTGATAAAAACTCTCAACAAAGTAGGGATAGAGGGGATGTACCTCAACATCATAAAGACCATGTATGAAAGATGCACAGGTAATATCATTCTCAGTGGGGATACACTGAGGAGCTTTTCCCCTAAGGTCAGGAACATGACAAGGATATCCACTCTCACCATTGTTTTTTAACCTAGTACTGGAAGCCCTAGTCTTCAGCTGTCAGACAACAAAAAGAAATAAAAGGCACCCAAAGTGGCAAGGAAGAAATCAAACTGTCACTATTTGTAGATGACGTGATAATCCATGTAGAAAAATCAGAAGACTCCTAACAAAAAACTGCTAGAACTGATACATGAATTCAGTAAAGTCACAGGATACAAAAATCAGTGTATAGAAATCTGTTGCATTTCTATACACCAATAATGAAGTAGCAGAAATAGCAATCAGAGAATCGGTTGCAATTACAGTTGCACCAAAAACCATAAGATTTCCAGGAATAAACCTAACTAAAGGGGTAAAACATCTATACTCTGAAACTATAGAACGCTTATGGAAGAAATTGAAGAGGACACAAAGAAATGGAAAAAATGCTACGCCCAAATATTGTTAAAATGTTTATACTGCTCAAAGCACTCTACACATTTAATGCAATCCCTATCAAACTGCCCACAGCTAGAACAAACTCTTTCACAAACTTTTTTCATAGAGCCTAAAATTTGTATGGCACCACAAAAGACCCTGAAAAGCCAAAGCAGCCCTGAAAAAGAAAAGCAAAGCTGGAAGCATCATAATTCTGAATTTTAAGCTATATTATAAAGCTATAGTCATCAAGATATTATGGTAGTGACACAAAAACCGACACATAGATCATTTGAACAGAATAAAAAACCGAGAAATGAACCCACAACTGTATGGTCAACTAACCTTCAACAAAGCAGGAAAGAATATCCAATGGAAAAAAGACAGTTTCTTCAACAAATGGTGTTGGAAAAACTGGACAGCAATATTCAAAAGAATGAAACTGGATCACTTTTTTATACCGTACACAAAAATAAATTCAAATGGTTGAAAGACCTAAATGTGAGACGGGAAACCATCAGAATCCTAGAGGAGAACACAAGCAGCAACCTCTTTGACCTCGACTGTAGCAACTTCTTACTAGATATGTCTCTGAAGTTCTTAAAAAACATGTGCTCTCTTTAGCCAGAGGACCCGGAAAGGGAAAGCATCGCAAGACAAGAAGTGTAATACTAAAATCACTCCTATTTTAACCAAACACTACAGAAGAACTGCAGCCCTACCTTCACCTACATGAGCATAAGCCAAGTGGGAAGGCTAACCTTCCACCCTTACCAGCTTGTAATGAAATCCGGCAACCTGTATGGTATTAGAGGCTAAATAAGGAACCCTCTCTTTTGCTGTGTTAGTAGAAACCATATAGGGACCATGGACTTTAATCCCACCTGGAAGTAGAGACATTCCTTCCCTTCCCCCCCAGGGATAGTATTAAAGAGGCTCTGTGGAGAGTCAGAACTTTCATCATCATATAGTATTGAGGGCCCCCCTCCATGGTGTCAGTGGACACCATGTGGGGAATGATAGTGAGGTATTCCTACTGCACCAGTCAGAGGAGAGTATCAGTGAAAGCTCGTGGGGACTCAGAACTCACAACCCTGTTAAGGAATAATGAGAAATCCACACCTCCCCTTGGGTATTAAAATGAAGACTGAATAGGGAACTGGACTTCCACCTCGCTCTGACAGTAATGAGGTGGTTCCTCCCCCTTCCTCTAGAGCAGTATCAGAAGCCACCTAAAATGAAAGATTTGTTAAAAATGCTGTCTTTCCTCCATTGACCTGCTTTCACATTTTTGTCAAAAATTAGGGATTTTTGTCTGGTGAGATCCAGAGTCTCATAATATACCCCAGATATCCATATTTCAATTTAAAATCACTCATCATACCAAGAACAAGGAACATCTCAAATGAGAAAAGACAACAGATGCCAATATTGAAATGGCAGTTTTTAGAATTATCTGATATATTTTAAAGCAGTCACCGTAAAAATGCTTCAACAAACAATTATAAACACACTTGAAACAAATTTAAAAAACAGAATATTTCAGCAAAAACGTCAAAAAGTCTTCTCAAATAAATAGCAGATTTCAAGAACCAAATAGACAATTTTGAACTTAGATAATAAAAAAATAAAGAAATACATCTACTGTATGATCTCACTCATATGTGGAATTTAAAAAACAAATAAGGTTTTTTAAAAAAAAGAAACCAAGAAACACACTCTTAACTATAGATTTTTATTTTTTTTTTTAATTTATTTATTTTTTTTTTTTATTTATTTGACAGAGAGAGATCACAAGTAGATAGAGAGGCAGACAGAGAGAGAGAGAGAGGTAAGCAGGCTCCCTGCTGAGCAGAGAGCCCGATGTGGGACTCGATCCCAGGACCCCGAGATCATGACCTGAGCCGAAGGCAGCGGCTTAACCCACTGAGCCACCCAGGCGCCCCCACTCTTAACTATAGAGAACAAGGTGATGGTTACCACAGGGGACGTGGGTGGGGGAATGGGTGAAACAGGTGATGGGGGTTAAAAAGCACAATTGCCATGATGGAAAAAAAAAAAAAAGAAGAAGAAGAAGAATCTAGGTTATAAAGCAGAAATTAGGCACCAGGAAACAAGATTGGGTTAATTCAGACCAAGGCAGCAGAGGACAAAGCCAAGCCAGCATAAGCCAAGTGTGTTTTGAGAAGGGCAATTCATAGTCATTGAAGAAAAGACATAACCTGTTACTGCTCTTATTTTCTCTTCCCGAAGGCTGCTCTAACCTCAAGTCTCATTGAAGAAGAATTAAAACAGCTTTAATCCTTGAGAATAAGGAGGAGGAATGGAGAACATTCCTGGCCACTGGGAACAAACTGGATGGCCATCCTTCAGAAATGGAGGAAAACTGCCCAAGATGATCTTGGCTGTTTATAATGAACAAATGCTCAGAAATAACTTTATGCAAAGGACTTTGCATTTTTGGAATTCTTGTTTATGAAGCAATTCTAAGCATATAAGTGTGTATCTTCCCATTTAAATTTTGGAGAAAAAAATACAGATGAATGGACCATAAAGAGAAAATAATTTGTATTTCTGTATACTAGCAATGAACCTGTGAACACTGAAGTTACAGATACAATAGTATTTACTGTCACTCACAAAAAATTGAAATGCTTAAGTTAAAAATCTAACAGAACTTGTTAGATTTGTATACTAAAAGGGATAAAATGCTAATGAAAGACATCAAGATGATCTAAATGAATAATAGACCTTCTGTGTTTTTGGATTAGAAGACTCAGTAGTAAAGATACCAGTTCTTCAAATTGATACACAGGTTAACTCAATTCCTGTCAATATCCCAGCAGGATCTTCTGTAGATATTGACAGGTTATTATAAAATTGAGATGGAAAAGCACAAAGGAACTGGAATAGTTAACAGTTTTTTTAAAAAGTGAGAAGAATCAATCAACCTGATACCAGGACTTCATATCTAGCTACAGTGATCAAGACTGTATGGCTTTGATGGGGGGATAGTCACATATATATCATTGGGGCAGAATAGAGAATTCAGATTTAGACCAAACAAAAATCCCTAACTAATTTTTGACAAAGATGTGAAAGCAGGTCGATGGAGGAAAGAGAGCATTTTAAACAAACGCTACCCGTCTCAACCTGTGTCTCACACCTCATATAAAAAATTAACTCATGGACCTAAATGTAAAACACAAAATGAAATTTGGGAGAAGAAATACAGGAGAATAATAGGATCTAGGGTTGTGCAAAGAGTTACTAGATTTGACACTGGAAACACAATTTATAAGAGGAAAAGTTGAAAATTGGATTTCATCAAAATTAAAAACTTTCACTCTATGAAAGACCCCATTAAGAGGATGAAAAGATAACTACAGAGTGGAAGAATATATTTGCAAACCACATCTTCAACAAAGAAGTAGTATCTAAAATGTATAATAATCTTTCAAAACTCAACAGTACAAAAGCACATAATCTAATTAGAAACAGGCAAAAGACATGAATAAATGTTTTACTGGGAAATAGGTGGAGATGGCAAAGAAGCGCAAGAAAAGTTGTTTAACTTCATTAGCCATGAGGGAAACGCAAATTAAAATCACAGTAAGATATTGCTATGCGCACCTATTAGAATAGCCACACTTTGTAAAAATTGACAGCATCAAACACTGTTAAATGGGATCAGTCTGACATTGCTGGCTGGAATGTGGAAATGGTACAGCCACTCTATGACACTGGCCTTTTCTTTAAAAGCCTACCATGTTGGAACTACCATATGACCCAACATTAACACTTTGGGGCATTTATCCTGTAGAAATGAACTTCATGTTCCACACAGGTCTGCCTGTCTGTATTCACAGCAGCTTCATTTGTAATAGCCCCAAACTAGAAACAGCCCATATGTCACTGATTGAGCAAATGGTTAAACAAACTAAGGTATAGCCACACTGTGGAATTCCTGCCAAGCAATAAAAGGAAGGAACCATTGTTATGTGCAACAACCTGGATGGATCTTTGGAGAATTATATGCTGAGTGAAAAAAGCCAATCCCCAAAGGCTATATACTGTATGATTTTATTTATATAATATTCTCCTTGAAATGACAAAATTACTGAAATGGAGAACAGATTAGTGGTTGCCAGGGATTAGTGAGGAGGTGGGAAGAAAAGGAAAAGGGGTGTGGCTATAAAAGGGCCACAGGAGGGATCCTCGTGGTGATGGAAATGTGAGTGTTCTGGTTCTGATGTTGTACTCTACAAGGTTACCATTGGGAGAAACTGGGTAAAGACAACGTACAGTAGGTCCCTGTATTAGCTTTTTTTTTTTTTTTTTTAAGATTTTTATTTGTCAGAGAGCACACATGGAGGGTGAGCACAGTAGGCAGTGGGAGAAGCAGACCCCCCAGCTGAGTAGGGAGCCGATGTGGGACTCAGTCCCAGGACCCTGGGATCATGACCTGAGCCCAAGACAGATGCTTAACTGACTGATCCACACAGATATCCCCCCTCTGTATTGTTTTAAAAGAAGAGATGGCCTTTTGTGCTCTGGATCTTACTACTTTCCATTTTCTCCAGCACTTTTATGAATCTTCTTTTCAAATTTTTCTCTCTCCATTGGCTCCTTCTCTTTTTCCTATAAAAAGGCTTACCTTTCTCTCACTCAAATAACAACACACAAGAAACTAAATTAAGCAAATATCCTTTTGTTTTCCCTTTCACACATACTACTCTAACCTTAAGAATCTTCCTGGACAGGGGTGGCTTAGTGGGTTAAAGTCTCTGCCTTCAACTCGGGTCATGATCCCGGGGTCCTGGGATCGAGTCCCACATCCAGCTCTCTGCTCAGCTGGGAGCCTGCTTCCCCTTCTCTCTCTGCCTGCCTCTGCCTACTTGTGATCTCTGTCTGTCAAATAAATAAAATCTTTAAAAAAAAAAAATCTTCCTGGACATGAATTTCTTCCTCAGCTTCTCTATCTAATCCATGTATAAGATCTGTCATGGAACCTCCTAACCATCTCTGAAAACCACCAGTTACCACAGAACTCTCCCGTTCTTCGCATACTTACTCTGGCTTCATTCCAGATACATCTTCACATTCCTGCCAGAGTGATCTTTTCAAAGCTCAGATCTCATGACATCGTTGTCAACCCCCTCCCCACTTTTAAAAATATTTAATGGATTTTCATTGTTTTTAGGTTAAGGACTCAGATTTTTAAAATGACTTTCAAAATCTTGTATGGTCTGGCTCCATCCTCATCTTTCTCTTTCTTTTTTCTCTCTTAAACTTGGCCACACTGGTTATTTTCAGATCCTGAAACACTGGTACTTTCTGCCACCATTCTCTTGAATATGCTACTCTTTCTTTCTGAAATCTTTTTCTCCTTCTCATTCTTCAGATCTCAGTCCAAGGGTTATTTTGGTCAGAAAAATTTCATCCCTAATTTCCTGGTAGGTTCTTCTGGTATAGTATTTTTGTGAAATTATCATCTTTCATGTGTATCTTTCCCCCTGAGTTGCACAGAAGCACTGGTTGTATTTTTGCTCACTGTTGCATCCCCAGCTGCTGTCTGACACAGAGAGGCACAGCAGTAAATATTTGCTGAGTGGATGAATCCCTCTCCTTACCTTCATCATCCATTGTTTTTAAGAGTTGTCAATACTTTTTGCCATCTTTTTACCTCTGTTGTAACTGTCAGAGTTCATCTTTTTCTTTTTAATTCTGGACCATTAGTATAATTTCACAATCAAAGTTTCTGCTTCTAGTCTTTTTCCCATTCCTCTTGTCCTTCCCTAAATTGTGTGATTTATCTCCTTCAAGGCCGTTCCTTTGGCAAAACAAGCAAACATAAAGTCTCCTTAGCACACCAAGGTCTCCTAGACTGACCCCTGACTGCCCAGGAACAAACATACTTCCTTTGTCCAGCAGCACTCAACCTAACTTGGGTCCAGTGACCATGCTTCCTTTTCACATACTGTTCCTTTTGCTATATCTTTGAATTTTGGAGTTCTAAAGACTTGATTGCCATCTTATGGAAGCTATCACATCATCATGTGAACAGGTTTAATGAGTTCTGTCAAACTAACAGCCATTCCTCCTCCCAGGCCTCTTTCAAGGGAGTAAAATCAATTCAATTAAGAAAGATTGACTTATGTACTGGCACTCAGTTATGGCAAATTTGAAACAAAGCAAGTATCAGGAGTATTTTTTAGTATAATTATTAAATAGAAATTACTATATCTCAGTTCAAAAGTACCATACCAAATAATATTTCAAATTATGTTCCCCTCAGCTGGGTATCACTCGTGGGCATTGTTTTCCATTTCTGAAGACTAGTACTAATTTTTTCTCATGAAATAGAGGATTTTAAATTTTGTAAATTTCTCGTTTTGTGAGGCATGGAAACCATGTCTTCTCTCTCCATTTTATCCTAGTAGTTCTTGCTCTGTTCCATGATATGTTCATTTCTTCTCTATCTCATCACGTTCAGTTGGGATTTGAGGTCTAATAGAAGGCCACTTGATAAAGTTGAGTCAGGATCTCTTGCAGGGTATTTCATAGAGAAGCCACCAAACCTGATTCTGGTTTTCCTCTTTCATTGTCCAGAAACTTAATCTTGTTTATCAGTTTTGGGAAGCTCAATTACTCAGGTTCAGAGTATACTGAAATTTAAGCCAGAATAGCTCTTTACTTAGGATGAGAATTATAAGTGTGGCACAGACCAAATAGTCATTTCCTCTCTTTTTTCCCCATCAGGAATTCTATATGAAAAGCCATATTTTTTGTTAAGTTTAGATACAGATACGAAATATGACAATATTAAGATTTGAGAGAAATATCTGCCTATCAAAGCTAGTTTAGACATAGAACCTCCAAATAAAAATAAAATTATAACTCCACAAACTTGGATCCAAATCAACTAAACTTGTTTACTTTATAAAAACTTGATGAGAATATTGATTTCTGATTTTTTTTCCCTTATGTTATAGGATCACTTTTTTTCTTTAAATAGTCTTTTTAAAAGATTTAAATCACTATACAGATTTAGGTTATCATGGTCGGTGTCCTTGTTGATAATGGCATGGTAGCATGTTCTTACCTGGTAACCACACCCAGGTTGCTGCTCTCTGCCAACTCTGTTCTCTCCCTTCCCTGTCCCCTTTCCTCCCTTTCCTAGCCTAGCCACCATAGGAAACTTTCAGTAGGCATGGTGGCCTCACGACTTTGTGTTTCTGATCTGACATTTCACCTTCTCCAGTAGTCCTCTCAGTGTGGCATAGCTGTAGTGGAGTGACAGATTGATTCCAGACTTCAAAATTAAATCATTTGCAGGAAAAAAATGGGGAGATCTGGGAGGCAGGGATGGATTGTGGGGAGTGGAATTGGCTACAAAACTTGTATACCTTTGAGAATAATTAGATGTGTTTAGAGATAGGGGTGCCTAGGTGGCTCAGTCGGTTAAGCATCTGACTTTTGATTATGGCTCAGGTCACGATCTCAGAGATGTGAGATCCAGGCCCACTTTGGGCTCCACACTGGGTGTGGAACCTGCTTAAGATTCTCTCTCTCCCTCTCCCCTACCCCTCTCCACCCCAAGCTTGCATGCTCTTCCTCTCTCAAAAAAAGTAAATGTTAGAGATAATTCATTGTAACATTTTGATTTGTATTTGTGATTATTTATGCATGTTAAATACGAGCAGAGTAAATTGGACTAAATTTTGTTAGTCTCTCTGTAGCCATGTAAATAATAATGCATTTTAAGTGTTTTTTCTGTTTTATGTGACGAGTTTCTCAGTTATTGTTTTCCTAGTTCTGAAATGTGCCAATATTTTTTTATGCAGCTCTGAAAAACTGGTGCTGCTGGCAGGTGGTAGTCTGGAGATCAGTGATGTTACTGAGGATGATGCAGGGACTTACTTTTGTATTGCTGATAATGGAAATGAAACAATTGAAGCTCAAGCAGAGCTTACAGTACAAGGTATGTCATTATTTCCTGTATAAATAAATTCTGTGTACTTTATGGGTTTGCTAATTGTTTAACATTAAAGTAGAAGAGACAATACAGTATAATAGTTAAAACCCTGAGCTTTACATCAGATTGCTTAGGTTCAATTCTTGGTCTTATATTTCCTAGCTATATAACTATAGGAAATTTACTTAACCTCTCTGATGCTCATTTACCTATCTGTAAAATGGAGATAATAAGAGTACTTACCTCATTGGGGTTGTTTAAGGATTAAAAGAATTAATACTTGTAAACTCCTAGAATATGTGTCTAGAATATGGTAAGAGCCCAGTTAATTATTGCTATTATCTGTAGTGGTAGTATGGGGAAGGCTGTGTTCTGGGGCATCTGGAAGGTTCAGTTCACCTTTCTTCTCTCAGAGAGACTTCTTACACTCTGACCTAGAACCATTTATCTCCTAAGCATTGGTGTTCCTTCCTTTCAGGAGAATAGATCACCCAGGATGGAATGCACTATGTCTCTCAATGTAACATGGTCATCTCTTTGATGACTTGATGATTTATCTCTTCCTGTTCAACTAATATTGGTCCTCACAGCATCTTCCCTTACAGGTTCTCTGATTTAGAAGTCAGAGAAAATGAACATGGCATTATCTCTCCTTTATCTCCATGTCCCTTGCCCTTCCTCCATATTGAAATGTACCGTGAG
This sequence comes from Meles meles, assembly GCF_922984935.1. NCBI lineage: Eukaryota > Metazoa > Chordata > Mammalia > Carnivora > Mustelidae > Meles > Meles meles. The sequence goes on along the minus strand of NC_060071.1, from coordinate 35,261,293 downwards.
AAGAATATTTGTTATCTCTCCTATAATTTATCTACACCCTCATTTTACCTTTGTTTCAACTAAAAAGTTTTAAGACCTCTCCTATTACTTTCAGGAAATCCAACTTTGCTTGGATATGTAGAGGTGTATTTTGGCTCATGATATTCATTATTACCTTGTCTCAGATTGTATTATATTTGATAGAATACTTCCTAATCTGTGGTTTAGGGTTATTCCATATTTTTATGAAAGTTTGTTTCTCTTGGCTCACTGGTGGGTTTCAGAGTAGGAAGTGTGATAGCCACACTTATACTTCCAGTAGTCACCAGATGACTCAAATGTTTTGTTTTATATATAACATATATATTTGTTTATTTTTGCTAATAAACATGCAGCTTGAACTTATGACCCTGAGATCAAGAATTGCATGCTCCACTGACTGAGCCAGTCAGGCACCCTTCAAATTTGTTTCTGATAGGAATTGGGGAATAGACTGCTTGGGGTTCTCCTATGCTGGCAAAAGCACAGAATGTTTATGTTCTCTGTTGCTATTTGTGGATGGATTCATCATCTCTGAAAATCAAAAGAGCAAGCCTTAGACTATAATTATTACAGTTAATTACATAACTATTGCCTCATCTGAGCTCAACCATCATTCTTGGCTAGGTGGAATGTTGGCTATGACCAATTGTAGAATGACCAATTTCTATTTCTATTTTATTTATCTGTTTATCCATTTTATTTCTTTACCTCTGTGTGTGGGTGGGATTATACAAGTAAAATACTAGTGAACTCCATCTTATTTGGTCCCTGTGCCTCCCTTACTAGATGTTTTCTCTTGTTTTTACCATTAGTCAGATTCTTGGCCTAACACTCTCTTCCATTTCTTACCTGTGCCTCAGATTCCTCCACTGTAAAATACCTTGTTAATTAACCTCAGATGTGAGGCATAGTGTCTGTCGTATATGTTGGTTGCATTTGTCCATCTGGTGGTTTTCTGCTTTTTAACTTTCATTTATTGTATGGAATTGAATTAAGACTCTTCTAGTAACTTACTATGTTTTTTTTTAGTTGTAAGATAATACATAGATATTTATAGTTTGTACCTAGTTCCATCTTAATCTGTGCCTCTAATTTTCAAGAAAGTGCCCTTTAAATGAGTATAGTCTAGAAAACTGAGGAAAGAATAAGAGTAAAGAAACCTACATATTAAAAATTATCATGACCTTCTCTAATTAAACAGCATGGTATTGGCCCAAGAGTAGGCAACCAAAAGGAGTAAAATCCAACTGTTATAAGTAATTCTAGAACTTAAAACTATTATCAATGTAGCAATTCAGTTCGGAGGGGAAAAAACTTTTATTTACTAAAGGGTATTGGTAGAATAGATTTTCAAGCAGGAGAAAATAAAGTTGGTCAAAATATAAAAAATGAAGAACATATGGGTTTAGTGTTTGTATTATCTATACTGGAAAAGATAGTCTGAGAACAGGAAAGAACATGTCAAGCAAAAACCAACAAATGTTGACAACATACAATTTTTTTTTAAAGTTATATAGAGTAGAAGAACACCTGTAAATGCTAAATGCAAATGATAGACTAGGAATAGTTGTAACACATAACTGAGAAAGGGTGAGAATCCTCAAAATAGAGTTTCTAGAAACTGATTATAAAAAAAAAATCTGAGGAAAATTGATAAAGAATATGAACAGTAAGTTCACAAACAAAGGTTTATTAACTGTTTGCATTTCTTTATTGGCAGATATTCAGCCATACTACTAGTGAGAAAAATACAAATTTAAAAGGTATCATGCTTCTCAACCATTATATTAGCAAAAATTGAAAAGATTTTGACCTCCAGAGCATGTGGCAGGGTGTTGAGAACTGAGAATTATTGTTGATAACATATCGCCAGTCAAAAACATTGCCCCGTTGGTACTAGATATTGTAATCCTCAATGAAATTTAGTTTTTAGTTGAATTAGCTTTTTTGACCCTTATTATAGGAACAACCAAATTCATTTCTTAACCAAGTCTGACCAGCTGTCCACTGATTCTTTCTCTTCCTCCCCAACCTCACTTGCTAGGTCCTTTCATTTCTTGCCTCCTGGTGAAAACACATCCTATCTGCTAACTTCTCTATTTCTGACATAGTTTCAGGTCGGCTTGAGGCTAATAGTTGTACATGTGTGTTTGAGGGTGCCTGCCATGGTCTTTGATCTGCAGTAGAAGACTGGGGAGTTGTGGTGCTTGAAGATACTTAGAGGTCAAAAATGTTGGTGAGCAGAAGAGCTATAGAGGTTTTGTTGTTGTTGTTTTTTAATTTACTCGAAAGTTTACACAGTGCTTTATAAATCTATGGTTAATAAAAAGTTAGAAAAATAAAATGTGTTTTCAGAGGTATGAAGGTAGGGTTGTTATGCATGTCCATGAAAGAATTAGGAAGCACTTATCATTACTGTCTAAACTAGATGCCCCAGGGTAAATTTTATGGTTATACAATATTGTACTAACAAATTTTAATTTTTCATTTTGCATCACATTTTTTTAAAGATTTTATTTATTAATTTGAGAGAGAGAGAGAGAGAGAGGGCGAGCACAAGACAGGGGAGGGTCAAAGGGAGAAGCAGACTCCCTATTGAGCAGGGAGCCTGTTGCGGGACTCAATCCTGGACTCCAGGATCATGACCTGAGCTGAAGGCAGACACGCAACCCTCTGAACCACACAGGTGCTCCCTGCATCACATTTCTGAACTGGATTATGGTGGTTGAAATTGAACAGAAGTTCTGCACCGTTGATAAAGAAAAGAGTTTCTAGGCCGGTTTGCATTTCCTATCAAACTAGTCCCAGCTCTTGACTCCTTCACCCAAGATCAGCTCTGAAGAAACTAGAGGAATAAGAAGGAAGTGTGGGGAGAATAAGGCTCTCATGAATCTGTATGTATCTTGGTGGCATATGTGTGGAGGTGGTGGCTGTAGCCTGGGACTGAGGACTGCTTGAGGAAGCAGTGAGAAAATAGATTGCTATTAAGTTCTACTGTTACTCCTCTCTGGTGTTGCCTGAAACTGTCTTTCCCTGTTCTTTCCCCACAGAAGTGAGCAGCAGTGGCTCAGGCCTCCATGATTATTCAAAAGATTTGCTAAGGCTCTGATGCCATTAATATAAATGGGGATGGCCTGACTAATTGCCCGCTAGGGATAACTACCTTTTTTCTCCCCTCCCAAATTCCCATTGGTGTGTTTCAGCCTAGGAAGACTCTGTGCCCAGTGTTGTTTCCCCGAGTTTAAATGAGAGGAAACGTATGTGGAATGCCCAGCAAACTGGAGTAAACAGCAGTAGTTCTAAGGTCCCTGGGGCTCTTTGCTCTGGGGATCACTCTCCTCTCTTGTTAATTTCACCAGGTGGGATACAGTAAGGTCCAGTAACCATATGTTACTAGACAGAGTGACTGGTTCCCCAGGAAAACATTAGTTTATAGCCAGACTAGTCACCTGGATAGAACAGTTACTCTCAAAGACAACTAAGTGAATAACATACCATCTGATGGAGAATTTTTGAAAAAGATTGATCAAGAATTAAAAATAAACTTAAAGGTATTTCAGGAGATTAGAAAAATATAGCAGTACTGTGCAAAAACAAGAAAACATAACAAAGTAGAACAAAGTAGAAATATTAGTTATGAAAAATGTAAAAGTAAAGAATAGAGTAGACTGGATGGTGGTCGAAGGTGTACAGTTGATAAACTCATGAGTTGGAAGATGATGCTTTTGAAAAACTCTGAGAATACAATATTAAATGACAAAGAGAACACATAGAATAAAAGTCAAGAGGCATGAAAGTTAGATGTAGAAGAGTTTCTTTCCTGGTAAATAGGAATCCTAAAAGAGAGAACAGAAAGGGAGGAGAAAATATTTGAAGAGATGATTAAGATCAGTTTCTCAGAATTAAAGAATAACGGAAGACCTTAGTCTAAAAGGGCTTAAAGACTTCTGTGTGTAAGTGGGAAGGAAAACCCAGCCTTGGACCCATGTAGTTACAGATAATATCAAAGACAAAGATAGAATTCTTTTTTTTTTTTTTTAAGATTTTATTTATTTGACAGAAATCACAAGAGAGGCAGGCAGAGAGAGAGGAAGGGAAGTAGGCTCTCCACTGAGCAGAGAGCCTGATGCGGGACTCGATCCCAGGACCCTGAGATCATGACCTGATCTCAGGTTAAGTATCTTAAGTATAAGCCGAAGGCAGCGGCTTAACCCACTGAGCCACCCAGGTGCCCCAAAGATAGAATTCTTAAAGCTTCCAGTGATAAAGAGCAGATCACCTATAAAGGAACAAGAATGATATTGCACCTAATAACAATTTTGAGAAATCTGATTTTAAGAGGAAAATGGAGTAATGTTTCTTAAAGTGTTAAAAGAACATTGAATCCACATGGAATTTATATCCATTCAAAATGTGAGTTATAATAAAAATCCTCATCACGTAAGACCTCAGATGGTTTGCTGTACAAAGATACACACTGAAAACATTTTGGGAATACATACTTAAATTAGAGAAAATGCTGCTGGAGATACAGGAGTTTTAAGATGTAGCCCTCAAATTCTTTGGCAGTCCTCCTAATGAGTATTGGGCTTTATATCCCTTGCCCTTGAATCTGAGTGGACTTGGAACTATTTACATAAACAGAGTATGGCAGAAGTGGTGTCATATGACTTCTGAGGCTTATAAAAGGCCATGGAGATTCCTCCTGGTTCTTTTGGAATTACCACTCGCCAGTCACTTCTTGGGATCTCCTTCTCAGAACCCAGCTGCCATGCTGTGCAAAGCCCAAGCCACAAAGAAAGACTGCATTGTAGACACTCTGGTAGACAGCTCCACTAAGCCCAGTTTGTTGGTCATCAAATCAAGGGGCCAGATATGTGAATGAAGAAGTCTCCAGATGATTTAGAGTCCCCAGCTTTCTAAGTCAACCTACACATTCAAGTTTTTATAGACATTGGGGAGCAGAGATAAGCCATTCCTGCTGGGCTGTCTTAATTCCTCATCCAAGGATCTATGAGCATAAGAAAATGGTGGTGGTTTTATGCCACTAAGTTTTGAGCTGGTTTGCTGTGCAGCAGTAGTAACTTGGGAAAGTGCAAAACGTTTTTTTAAAAAGGCTAGAATCAAAGTAAAAATATATCAGTGATAACCTAGAACTAAAAACTTTGACCATAACAAGTGTGGGGATAGAATAATATATTCCATTTGATGGAGAATTAGTGGAAAAAATAACCAAGAATTAAAAATAAGTATGATAAATATATTTCGAGAGATTAGTAAGATATAAGCAATATAATTGATACTTATAGGATTTTACTGCACCAAACAAATGAATAAACTGTTTTTTTTTAAAAATAGGGCCTGTGAAACACTTACTAAAATATGCCACATATAATGACCACAGAACAATTCGTAGCAGATTTTAGAGAATTGAAATTCTACAGATTTGACTACTGAGAAATTAAGTTTGGAACTAATTACGAAAAAGTAACTTTAAAAACTGGTAATTTGAAGATCTGGTGTTTGGGCATTAAGTGAATGACTTTGAAATAATCCATGAATCAGAAAAGAAATAATGATGAAAGTTAGGAAATAGTTTGAACTAATAGAGATATGACCTATCAAAACTTATGGGATACTTAGGAAAAATTTATAGTCTTAAGTACAGGTATTAGTAGAGAAGAAAGACTGAAAAAAATCAGTGACTTAAAACACCTATCTCAAAAAGTTAAAAAAAAAATAATAAGAAAAAGAATAGCGAACTTACCCCAAAGGAAATAGAAGAAAGGAAGTAAAGACAAGAGCAAAATTAATAAAATAGGGAAAACGATTCAAAGTAGAGAGTCTCAGCAAAGCTAAGGGTTGGGTGTCCTTGTAAAGCACAACAGCATTGTTAAACACCTGACAAGACTTAAATGCAAGTCTTGATGAAGGTCCTTTTTTAGATGAAGAGTGCAAACTACAGCTCATAGACCAGATCTGCCTGACCGCTTGTATTTATATAGCCTGTGAGCTAAAAATAGCTTATATGGTTTTAAATGGTTGAAACAGGAGAATAATATTTAGTGATATATGAAAATTTAATGAAATTCAGTTTTATTGTCCATAAATGAAGTTTTATTGGCACATAGTCATATTCATTTATATATTGACTGCTTCATTTATATATTGGCTGCTTCTATGGAGTTAAGTAGTTGTGAGAGGCCTCATAACCCACAAATTCTAAAATATTTACTCTCTTTGGGTACCTGGGTGGCTCAGATAAGGTTAAGCGTCTGTCTTCAGCTCAGGTCATGATCTCTAGGTCCTGGGATCAAGCCCCATGTTGGGCTCCCAGCTCAGTTGGGAGTCTGCTTCTACCTCTCCCACTGCCTCTGCCTCTCCCCCTGCTTGTGTTCTGTCTCTATCTCTCTCTCAAATGAATTAAAAAAAAAATCTTTAAAATACTTACTCTCTGGTCCTTTTCAGAAAAAGTTTCGACTCTTGATGTATACCCTATAAAGAACTCTTACAGATCAACAAGGTAAACAAAGACAGATAAACCAGTAAAATATCATCAAAAGACATGAGCTTCTACCTCACAGATCTCCAGGTAGCTATTGAATAAGTGGTTATCATCATTAGTTCTCTGAGATATGCAAATAAAAGCCACTCTACCAGAGTGGCTAAAATTAAAGAGGCTAATCACAGATGTTGGTTAGGAACACAGTGAGGTACTACTGTTAGGACTATACATTGATAAAATCACTTCAGAATAGTGTTGGGCAGAACCTACTGAAACTACATACAAACATATATTATGATATAATGGTTGTATTTGTAGGAGTATGTGCACCAGAAGTGTATAAATATATGCATCAAAAATCACACAGTAATGTTCTCACCAGCTTTATTCACAGTAAATCAAAACTGGAAACAGTTAAAACATCCATCAGCAGTAGAACTGATAAGTAGTGCTCTAATCCTATAGTGGCATATTATCAACAGTGAAAACTGACAGAGCATTGCTGCATTCAACCACAGAGATAAAACAAACATCATTGAAGGAAGGAAGCCAGTTACAAAAGAATACATACTGTGTGATTCCATTTTTATAAAGTTCAAAAATAGGCAAAATTAATCTATGGTTTGAGAAATCAGGATAGTGATTACTTTTGGACCAAGGCAGGGTAGTGACTGAATGTGGAACAACAGGACCTCTGGTGTGTTCTGTTTCTTAATCTGGATGGTAGCTAAAATAATTGAACCTGTACTCTTAATGTGTCACATGAGGTCTTTTCTTTTTTATTGTTTACAGATAAGAAGTTACTATGTACAGTGAAAGTTTGGAAAATTTTATTTTGAACTTTGTCCCATAACCTAAAGTATTTTCCCTTTCAAACAGGGAAAGCAGTTTATGAGAAATAGTTGGAGATTACACACACACACACACACACACACACAGCGTTTGTATAGTTATTTCTGTATAAGTGGTCATACCTATCTGACTTCTGTTATTTTTTTAAGAAGTTATAGCCACGGGAAATGCCATAGTGAGTGTTAATGCAGAAAAAGGTTATAAGTTCATTCTTCATCTGTTAAATATTTCAAATTTATTGTTTTATCATTAACTCCTGGGATTTCTACACATGCTGTGACGTGAATTAGCCCACCGTGTATTTCCTGTCATCTCAGATTGCCGATAACACCCACTGGTCATGAGTTGTTGTTTTTTTTTTTTTTAAGAGGAATTTTTCCTTTTCTCTTACAACATTCATAACAGTCTGTGATACACATCTCCACTCCCTCCCCACACACAAAAAGGAAGAAAAATTTCCATATGTATTCTTGTGGGATAAATTGGTAAATTTGAATTGGCCACCACCTTGACTTTGTCAATACTCATAACAGATTTGTAACTGATTCTACAATCTTCCTCTGAAGTCAGAGCCTAATGTCATTCCACATTTACCCTTCTACTCTGTCTGATCTCTACTTACATTAAGACATTGATCTCGCCTTTTCTGCTAGTCTTCTGCTTGATTTCACTTCCTTTTAATTCATGATGAATTACAATAGTCTTCTCTCATTTGTTAGAACTCTCCGTTCTCTATAGACATAGGAAAGAGTTCTCTGCATGAGCTTCTGGAGGTCTCAAAGCATCTCATCACAGGGGCATGGGGACACTGGCTGGTGGAAACAGGAAGAAACAAGGCCTCCATAGACACCGAATAGTTGCCCTTCCTGCTGGGGAAGAATCAGACTTCTCTGCGTGCTGGGAGATCTGCTGTAAACATCTGTAACACTGGGACTTTTACCACCAGTTATAAGGTCTTTGTCAGAAATTAACTGGAAAAAGTAGCATCAGTTAATAAAGTTCCTGGGACCATGTAATTCTGTTTTAGTTCTTATTATGGCTATTTGTGGGGGGGGGGGGGGATAAAATATACAGAAGATTTACTATAAATAAAAAGATCTCTCTGTTTTCTTGGCTTAGGATAAAATAAACTCCTATGGCTTATGTATAAAACATAACCAGACCCTTCAGATAAAGGCAACTTTTTCATTGTTTTAAAGATTTTATTTATTTATTTGACAGAGAGACACAGCAAGAGAGGGAACACAAGCAGGGGGAGTGGGAGAGGGAGAAGCAGGCTTCCTGCTGAGCAGGGAGCCTCATGCAGGGCTAGATCCCAGGATCCCAGGATCATGACCTGAGCCAAAGACAAACACTGAACCACTGAGCCACCCAGGTGCCCCACCTTCTTCATTGTTAACTGAGAACCGGGGTAGTTCAGAGCAGTCTTTGGACCCGGCATGCTTGGGTCTCTCTTTATATGAACATGAGCAAGTTATGTAACTTACCTTTGTCTTAGTTTTTTTTTTTTTTTTTTTAAATCAGTTTAGTAAGTTGTTATAGGGATTAATAAAATATACTGGCACTGTTCCACCTGAATGTGGGATAGAAATGAAGGGGATCTTTACCAAATTATATATAGCTTCCTGAAAATACTGTGCTATTTGATGCCTCTGTTCCGCTATATCCTCATACCCTCAGTGAAAATTTTCTGATAGTCCAAGATTAGTTCTAATCTTAATCTTGCTATGAGGCTTTTTGTAACCATCCTCTCACCCTCATATTATTATGGTGTCTCTTGAAATAGGTCTTCTTTTTTACCAGTAGTGTTTCTCATTGATTTGTTTATATGTCTTTTCCCACTACTACTGATCTGAGGTTCTTTTTTTTTTTTTTAAAGATTTTATTTATTCACTTGACAGAAATCGCAAGTAGACAGAGAGGCAGGCAGAGAGAGAGAGGAGGAAGCAGGCTCCCTGCTGAGCAGAGAGTCCAATGTGGGGCTTGATCCCAGGACCCTGGGAACATGACCCGAGCCGAAGGCAGAGGCTTTAACCCACTGAGCCACCCAGGCACCCCAGATCTGAGGTTCTTATCAATAGGGACTGGTACCAGGGCACCTGCTTGGTTCAGTCAGAAGAACAGGTAACTCTTGATCTCAGGGTCATGAGTTCAAGCCCCATGTTGGGTGTAGAACTAAAAATAAATAAACTTAAAAAAAAACAGGGACTTGTATTAACTATGATTTATCATAATAGATTATCAGTAAATAGTTACTGAATGAGTGAATGAAACTTTGTAGTGAAATTGTGAACTGTGATAATAGGAAAAATCGTTCCTATTATCACAGTTCACAATTTCACTACAAAGTTTACATTTTCCATTACATCACATTTACATTAAATCAAATGTTTATGGTTACTTTATTACTCATGTTTTCCTTTGTACCTTGTTTTTCGTAGATTTTTATGTAAAAGAAATTGGGATTAAAAAAAATCTTCTAAAAGGTTAATTTTGGAGGAAGATGAGTCATACCCTAACTTATAACTGAAGTCATAATTGCTACATTCATATATATGTATGTTTATAAACAGGGCTTTATCATCTTTATTAATTGCCATTCTTGACCCTTTGATGCCTCCCATAACCAACATAAAGCTTAAACAAAAGTACTGAAGCCATGAAAGATGAGCTTTCTTTCAAATGGCTGCTTGAAAACCCTTATATTCTTTGTTTGCTATCGTAGTTCAAGACTGTGTGCATTGAATCCCTTCATCTTTACTTCCAACCCCACGAGATGCTGCACTGTTGTGTCTTGGTGCTCCACTATATTATCCTGTTTCTCCTTTTATTTCTGTCCATTCCTCTGCTCCTCTTTTATGAGGATCTTTTCTTCAACATGCTCATTAAAATATTCTGTCTTCAACTGACAGCTCTTCATGCTCATGGTTTCTGGTATAATTTACATAATGATAACTCCCAGATTCCTCGAGCAGACCCATTGCTGAGCGTTAGGCATTTCCAGCTGGGTGTCGTATAGGTCCCTCAAACATCACGTGTCCAAAGTTGAACTTAACTTTCTTCCTTTAAAATCTTTCTCTAGTTTTCTGTATCTTAGTGGTGTTACTGTCTACTGCTTCCCTTGTGCTGGAAACACAAGAATCATTTTTTATCATTTCAGTCTTTGTTTCTTCCCACTTCCAATTCAGGTTCTCTTTCTTCTTGTCTTTACTCCCCTGGTTCAGCAGTTTAGTTAATATCCTTCCTAGGCTACTTCATTAGTGTCCTAATTGGTGTTTCTTGTTCTAACCTGGTTTTTCTTCAAACCATTCTTCAGAGTGGCAGAAATGAACAAAATCCTTCTGTTAAAAACTTGAAAAAGGGGGCACTTGGGTGGCTCAGTGGGTTGAGCCTCTGCCTTTGGCTCAGGTCATGATCCTGAGGTCAGGTCCTGGGATTGAGCCCTGCATCGGGCTCTCTGCTCAGCAGGGAGCCTGCTTCCTCCTCTCTCTCTGCCTAACTCTCTGCCTACTTATGATCTCTGTCTGTCAAATAAATAAATAAAATCTTTAAAAAAAAACTTGAAAAAATAATTGGCACAGATTAAAGTTGAGTTTATAAATTAAAAAGACCAAATGAGTGCCTAAGTTGAAAAAAGGGGAAAGAGAGAATAGTCTGTTCACATAAACAAGATAAAAATGGAAAATTGACCTGAAAAAGTTCAACTTCATGAATAGTAGAAGAAATGCAGATTAAAGTAGCCCTTTTTTTGGCTCATAGATAGAGTTTTAAAATAATAAGCTACTCTTGGCAAAATTACAGTAAAATTTGGATTCTTACATTGTTTGCTGGTAGTACAAATTAATGTAACCTTTTTGTTAGGGCAGTTTGGTAACATAATCAGAAGTCTTAAAATTTGCACATCTTTTGGCCCACAGTTCTGCTTCTAGTAATTTCTTTTAATGAATTATCCAGAATATATGCAAAGATTTATGCATAGAAATTGCAATGATATATTTGTTGGAATGATACATATTTTTAATGAGAAAAATTATGAACCATCTAAATGGCCAACAATAGGTGATTGGTAAAATAAATTCTGTCCTATCCATATATCAGAATGCTATGCATATGACAAAAGTCACATTTTAGAAGACTATTAAATGGCAAGATTAAGTGCTTTGAGTATATTAAATAACATTATTTGTGTCACAAAGTTATGATACAAATTGGGCCATGTCCTTTGACTTTCTTTTACAAATTACCACAAACTAATTAGCAAGAAGCCTTCTATGTCTTCCTTTTGAAGTCTCAAAGTCTTTGAATTCAAAGTCTTTGAATTCTCAGAATACTGGATGTTTACTTGTCTTGATGGGGTCATTTTTCTTCTAAATGTCAAGCAGAGAGAGAATTAAGAGTCTGAATCTGATCAGTCCAATAGAGCCGTGGCATCTTTTTTTAAAATACAGATTTATTTATGTATTAGAGAGGAAGAGAAAGCACGAGTGAGGGTAGAGGAAGAAGGAGAGAGAATCCCAAGTAGACTCCACGCAGAGCCTCATGTGGGGCTCAGTCTCATGATCCTGAGCCGAAACCAAGAACTTAACCAACACGCCACCCGGTTGGCCCTTTCCATTGCTTCTTAAGGTATTTTAATTTCAGCAACAGCTGGCTTCTTAGAAACCTTATTTAGTTCTTTTGTTTGTGCTGTCCCGTCTGCCTGGAGTCTCTTTCGACCAGCTTGTCTGGCTTTCCTGGGAAATCTCTGAAGCTCTTGCTCCCGTTTACTCCTGTTGCTTATACTGATCTTCTCCACACCTTCTTTGATTTTGCTGATACACTTCATATATCTTTCTTGCTTGACTTGTCATCCTTAAGGTGTTTTTTTTGTTTTCTCAATTTGTTTATCTTTCTCTCCTACCAGACTGAGTTCCTTTAGGACAGGCCTGTGTCATGTCAACTTTTTGATCCATAGCACCTAATACAGGGCCTGACACTACATTTTTGACAACAAATGGATAAGATATTTGGACATTTTTGTAGTTCGCTGTCTATATCCAGGTTATTTCATAATTTCACTTCATAGATGTTTCGTTTTTTAAGCCATTGCTGTAAATTAGAAATTGTTTTACAGTTGTTTTATAATCCTGTATTGGGACCTGAATCATTTTAAATTGGTTTGCAGTTCTTCTTGTATTTTTTATCACATCAATGGTCATGTTAGCTTTCAGGTAAATCCCATATTTTATGAGCTTGAAATAATTTTCTAATAGTTATGTAAATTTATTCTGACATACAATAACCTCATTTCCATGGTAACTAGCCTTCTTCAGGAGATAACCTGCAGGTATTCTAGAAAACAAGAGGAGTATCCGCATGAAATAAAATGAAATATGATGTAAGGTTAGAACCTAGCTTTATGTGGACTACAGATACATAGTTTCTGACCATGAAAATGCTGGAAAATGTAAGAGCCATTCATATGCCTGAAGATCCTGCCTGTTTGTTGTTCGTGCATTAGTCAAAGTGCAGCCTGAGAAGAAGTCAAGTGACCCTAATCAGGAGGAAGCTTTGTGGGACAAATAAGCAGGAATCATGGAGTAGAAACGGATCCCTGGTTTCTCTAAGACCACTAAGAGATCAGCATTGCGCCTTGTAGGAATATGGTATGATGAAGAGAGCTCTGTTTTTTGGACGTGTGTCCCGGTTTCCTAGTCTCTGGCAAGTTAATCCATTTACTTGAGGTTCATTTTTCTTATTTCTAAAATGGAAATGAGAACGCCTTATTTGTGATGATGATATAAGATGCCTGATACAGTGCCTGTGCTCTGTGGGCATTTAGTAAATGTGCCTCAACTAATGTCCCTGGGCTTCAAAGAATCTTTTCTTTCTATCTAAATCCTCTTCACTTGATTCTTTCTTTGATTTTTTGCCTATTTACCCCGATTCTGCTTCCTCCTTGGATCATTCAGTTGGACATCTCAGATGACATTCTATTTTGGTTTTGTCGCATGCCATAACCAGCAGATATGCTTGGCTCCATGTTTCGTTATCTGTGAGGCAGGCCAGCCATACTCCACTTTTATGGCCAATCCATCTTCTTGGGCTCTCACCTAAATCCATTCATGCTGTGCTCCTACTTGTCTGCTCTGGCAGATTGGACGAAATATTAGTAAACACTTTTCAGTATTTATTTGAGAAATAAGAGGATAGCAATATGGGCAAAGTCATGCCTTTTCCAGCTCAGAAACCAGTGAAAAGGTTTGACTGTCATCCTTGGCAGTAGTCTACTTCCTAGTAAAGTTACCTGTCTTGACCTCAGAATATCAAGTTTTGCTTACCTGGTGTCTCTTATTCATTAATTTTAGCTGTCTTTTCCTGACTGTTATATATTCAGTCTTCGAGGAAATGTGTTCCATATAATATTTACTATTTTACTTCTACTAACTGTATTTCTTTTATCTCAAGGGATGTTATTGAATTTTCCAGATTTGGTAAAGAGATTCATGCCAAAAAGTATTTTAGTAATTTTAGTCATATTGGCTATAAGTCTGATAATAAATATATTGAATCGCTTAAACTTCCCATTCTCTTAATTTTAGTTATCTTCCTCTTTCTTCATTAAAGAGATGATAGCCAGGATTAGGAACAGAAGGAAAAAGGGAGCAATTTTATGAATTAAAAAATGTCACCTTTTCACTAAAAATTGAACTCAGAAGCTCCAGAATGGTCAATGGAAAGATAATCTCCTAGTGGGAAGAGGAGCCAAGACAAGTTTCTTCTTTAGTATAGATTTCTTCGTTGTTTACCCACTCCCACCCCTTTCCATGAAGTGTTTATTGATGTAACACTTTCAGGTAAACCCAGTATACACACAGGAATGGGATCTTGCCCCAACAAGAATATCTTATCAATTCAGTGGTTACCCTCAATGTATCTGAAAGCCAACTGCCCTACATTGATCTAAAGTCTGAGCATCGCTGACAAAAAGCTAAATGAAACAAAATCTCTTCCGCTTTTTTCCAATCCCCATTGTAATGATAATGAACAATTTATTGGTCTTTTTGTCCAGAGAAATTTCTAAAGGTGAGATCATGTCACCTTTAGACTTTTTTGTGTGTAGATGGTGGGGTGGGGGTAGGCAGAGAACTCAAGAGCTTACTTTGTAAGCAAGAAATGTAAAATAGATAAATGTGGAACTAGTCCAATGGAAGCTGAGTAGGATGGGGACAGTCTCCATTCCCCTTCTTCTCCATTCCTTGGGTTAATAGTTTTCTTACCCGTGATTACAAATACAGCATTTCAATGGCTATCTTAAAAGTAATACCAGAGATAGTTTTCAGTAAATATTTATAAATATTATTCTGTACATAGTGCAAGTTAAGCAGAAGGCAGAATCTAGTATTGCTGGAGACAGAATGGCAAATATGGTGCAGTCTTCATCCCCAAGGGTGCAGGAGGTGTGACACAGTGAAGTAATTAGGCATTTTTAGCCCAGGATGATAAAAGCTTCACTATTTTGTGTCTGCTTTGTCTCCAAGACTCATTCTTGTGTAGTTGATTTCAGTGATTCTTGGTCAGAAAGTAGAAGAAGAAAAATGACACTAGTAGTTTTTAACAGATAAATGTATTCCTTGAATTCTTGACATCAGAAATAGATAATCAGCAGACTTTATTTAAACATTGTTTTTTGCCATTTTCAACATGGATGAACCCTGAGGGCATTTTGCTAAGTGAAATAAGTCAAAGAAAGACAAATACCATATGATCTTATTGATACATGGAATCTAAAGAAAAAACACAGCAAAAACAAAACCTGAATTCATAGATGCAGAGAATAGATTGGTCATTGTCAGAGGGGGGGTGTGTGTGAAATGGGTGGAGGTGGTCAAAAGTCATAAACTTCTAGTTATAAATAAATCCTAGGGATATAACAGATAGCATGGTGACATAGTTAATAATACTATATTATATATTTGAAAGTTCCTAAGAGCAGATCTTAAAAGTTCTCACCACAAGAAAAAGATTTGTAGCTATATGTGGTGATGGATGTTAACTAGAATTATTGTGGTGATCATTTCTCAATAATACATATATCAAATCACTACCTTGTATACCCAAAAGTAATACAAGGTTATATGTCAGTTTTACCTCAATAAAAACATTATTTAACAATGGCATATGTATGTAAAAGATAAAATTCAGTAATGATCACAGACCTAAATTGTTTTCTTTTATAGTTTTGAAGCAGAATTTTCTTGGACAGAATTTGTCTTATAAACTTTGAAATACTGAGAAATGACTACAGTCAGCTAGGTGTTCTGTGTCATTGTCAAAATCATTTGTCAAGATGCTGATCTTTTTTTAAAAGATGTATTTATTAGAAGAAAGAGTAAGCACCTGAGTTGGGGGAGGGGTAGAGAGAGAGATTCTCAAGCTGACTCCTTGCTGAGTGTGGAGCCCAGAGTGGGATTCCATCCCCCTACCATGAGATCATGATCTGAGATGAAATCACAAGTCAGACACTTAGCCAACTGAGCCACCCGGGTGCTCCAAGATGCTGATCTTGACTACCCATTTCTACTTCTGTCTTAAAATGATAATACTTTTTTTTCTTTTAGTACTCTTAATCATAGTAATTTCCTTGTTATATGAGTGATGGGGTGTTGAAGAATATCTTTTTCCTAAGAAAAAAATCTTTTCCAATTTTTTCAACATTTCTGTGTGTTGGAAAAATTTTATTAAAAAAGTTGAAGGAATTTTACAGCAAACACCCACCACTTAGAGTATTCAGTTGACATTTTACTGTAATTGCTGCATCACATGTCTGTCACTCTATCCATCCATCTTAATTTTTTGATATGTTTTAGAATAAGTGACAGATGTACCCAAATACTTCAGTGTTTGTATCATTAGCTAGAGCATAATATTTGTTTGCAGTTCTTTTTGAGATAAGATTTATATACTGTGATATGTACAAGTCTTAGTGTGCTATTAATGTGTTCTGATAGATACGTATTCCTGTATAACCAAAATCCCTGTCAAGATACAGAATATTACCATCACTGCAGAAAATTCCCTTATGTCCCTGCCCAGCAGATCCTCTCCTTACCACCCCAAAGGCATCGCCCTTTTTTTCCCACAGGGCACATTAGTTTTGTCTATTCCAAAGCTTCACATAAATGTAATCCTGTCATTGGTTTGTTTGTTTATATAAGGCTTCTTTTAGAAAGCATATTGTTGTGTGTATTAGGAATCTTTATCTTTTTGTTGGTAAGGAGTATTCCTGTTTTGCCTGATCTTTCCCCAAAGTGATTGTACCAGTTTATATTCCTGCCAAGAGTATACGTGAATTCTTTTTGCTCTACATCCTGGCCAGCATTGAGGGTTGTCAGTCTTTAATTGTGATCATCCTGTGTGTTTGTAATGGTATTTCTCTGTTGTTTTAATTTGCATTTCCCTGATGATTAATGATGTTGAATATTGTACTATCTGCTTATTGGTCATTTTTGTATCTTGCATTGTGAAGTACTTTCTAAGTTTTCTCACAGTGTTGATTTTATACGTAGATGATGCATCTACTTGTCAATCATATTAGAGAATTCTTTATTGTGTTAAGGAATTGTCCATTTATTGGTACCAGAAAGACATGGGAAATAGAAAAATTAGAATACCAGAGCGCCTGGGTTGACCAGTTGGTTAAGCATCTGGCTTGGCTTAGGTCATGGTCTCAGCGTCATGAAATTGAGCCTTACATCAGGCTCTGTGCTCAGTGTGGAGTCTGCTTGAGACTCCTCTCCCTCTCCCTTTGCCCCTCCTGCCCAATAAATGTTTAAAATATTTATAATAGGGGCACCTGGGTGGCTCAGTGGGTTAAGCCTCTGCCTTCGACTCGGGTCGAGTCTTGGGGTCCTGGGATTGAGCCCCGCATCCTTCTCTCTGCTCAGTGGGGACCTGCGTCCTCTCTCTCTCTGCCTGCCTCTCTGCCTACTTGTGATCTCTCTCTCTCTGTCAAATAAATAAGTAAAATCTTTAAAATATACATATATATATATAAAATAAAAATTTTAAAAAGAAAAATTTAAATTTTAATATAATTTCCAGCCTTTGCTTTTACATGTCCTTAGGAATAGTTAAATTTTAGCTATCATTACTACTTCCATTATTTTTGGATTTGAAATTTTTCTCAATATAGGTATATGAATTTCTCTTGAAGGAGCAAGAGAACAAATGTGCTATGAAATATCAGTAATTTACAATTCAGTCCCAAATATGTTTTCCTCTATAAACTGCTACTTCATGGTTTCTATGACCTAGGGTAAATAATTAATTTGGCCTAGTATATTAGTCTTCATCTAATTATAAGTATTTTTTAAAAATCTAATTATAAAATCTAGTCACTATATTAGCAGAAATAAAATACCATTTCTTCAAAACCCTTGAGAATTTTTTATTTTCATACTTGGATGGTAAGTTGTTTGTGGAACATTGGCCCTGAGCTCCAGACCAAAGAGAACTGTAGGATTTACACCAAATTACACTGGTGTGTTACAGTGAGAAAATAGTATGTAAGCAAGTTGTTACATTGGCCAGAATTGTTATTGTCAGCCCTTTTCAGGGGAGCAAGACTGATATTTAGTGATTGTATAACAGAATTATACTTAACGTATAAATGCACTTTATATTTTGAGACTTTAAAGAGACTTTATAGATAAAGTATATGTTCTAATACCTGACTCATAGCTAATACTCCAGAAAGTGTAGTTCCCTTTTCTCTTATAAAACTCTACAGGAGATGGTTACTAATCTACTGATTGATAAAACTTCTGAAAGTCCCCAAATGATATTTTCCTCTTCTGCCTTTTTCTTGGGATACTGAAAATAGCTTGCTGGTGAATTTTTAAAAATTGGCATAGGACAGTGGAATTATGAGATATTTTATTTGTCAAGAAATTTTATTATAGTAGAAACATCATCAATGGCACTAAATTCATATCTCTCAATAGTTACCCTGAATGTTAATGGGCTAAATGCCCCAATCAAAAGACACAGGGTATCAGAATGGATAAAAAAACAAAACCCATCTATATGTTGCCTACAAGAAACTCATTTTAGACACGAAGACACCTCCAGATTTAAAGTGAGGGGGTGGAAAACAATTTACCATGCTAATGGGCATCAGAAGAAAGCTGGGGTGGCAATCCTTATATCAGATCAATTAGATTTTAAACCAAAGACTATAATAAGAGATGAGGAAGGACACTATATCCTACTCAAAGGGTCTGTCCAACAAGAAGATTTAACAGTTTTAAATATCTATGCCTCTAACGTGGGAGCAGCCAACTATATCAACCAATTAATAACAAAATCAAAGAAACACATCGATAATAATACAATAATAGTAGGGGACTTTAACACTCCCCTCACTGAAATGGACAGATCATCCAAGCCAAAGATCAACAAGGAAATAAAAGCCTTAAATGACACACTGGACCAGATGGACATCACAGATATATTCAGAACATTTCATCCCAAAGCAACAGAATACACATTCTTCTCTAGTGCACATGGAACCTTCTCCAGAATAGATCACATCCTGGGTCACAAATCAGGTCTCAACCGGTATCAAAAGATTAGGATTATTCCCTGCATATTTTCAGACCACAATGCTCTGAAGCTAGAACTCAATCACAAGAGGAAAGCTGGAAAGAACCCAAATACATGGAGACTAAACAGCATCCTTCTAAAGAATGAATGGGTCAACCAGGAAATTAAAGAAGAATTGAAAAAATTCATGGACACAGCAAAGGCAGTCCTGAGAGGAAAATATATAGCGGTACAAGCCTTTCTCAAGAAACAAGAAAGGTCTCAAGTACACAACCTAACCCTACACGTAAAGGAGCTGGAGAAAGAACAAGAAAGACACCCTAAACCCAGCAGGAGAAGAGAAATCATAAAGATCAGAGCAGAAATCAATGAAATAGAAACCAAGAAAACAATAGAAAAAATCAATGAAACTAGGAGCTGGTTCTTTGAAAGAATCAATAAGATTGATAAACCCCTGGCCAGACTCATCAAAAAGAAAAGAGAAAGGACCCAAATAAATAAAATCATGAATGAAAGAGGAGAGATCACAACTAACACCAAAGAAATACAGACAATTATAAGAACATACTATGAGCAACTCTACGCCAACAAATTGGACAATCTGGAAGAAATGGATGCATTCCTAGAGACATATAAACTACCACAACTGAACCAGGAAGAAATAGAAAACCTGAACAGGCCCATAACCAGTAAGGAGATTGAAACAGTCATCAAAAATCTCCAAACAAACAAAAGCCCAGGGCCAGACGGCTTCCCAGGGGAATTCTACCAAACATTTAAAGAAGAACTAATTCCTGTTCTCCTGAAACTGTTCCAAAAAATAGAAATGGAAGGAAAACTTCCAAACTCATTTTATGAGGCCAGCATCACCTTGATCCCCAAACCAGACAAGGATCCCACCAAAAAAGAGAACTACAGACCAATATCCTTGATGAACACAGACGCAAAAATTCTCGCCAAAATACTAGCCAATAGGATTCAACAGTACATTAAAAGGATTATTCACCACGATCAAGTGGGATTTATTCCAGGGCTGCAGGGTTGGTTCAACATCCGCAAATCAATCAATGTGATAGAACACATTAATAAAAGAAAGAACAAGAACCATATGATACTCTCAATAGATGATCAAGCACCTTTTATTTTATTCACAAATATGATCTGTACTTTATTACATTTCCATGGTATGGGTATACCAGCAAATTCTTTAACTATCTTTGTATTAACAGATTTTTCACATGCAATGTCTTTTTTTTTTTTTTTTTAATTTTATTTATTTATTTGACAGAGATCACAAGTAGTCAGAGAGGCAGGCAGAGAGAGAGAGAGGAGGAAGCAGACTCCCTGCTGAACAGAGAGCCCGATGCAGGGCTCGATCCCAGGACCCTGGGATCATGACCTGAGCTGAAGGCAGAGGCTTTAACCCACTGAGCCACACAGGTGCCCCCACATGCAATGTCTTATATCCTTTGAAGAAAAAGTAATTTCCCTAAAGTCACAAAACATACTTGAAGGCAAAACTGAAATTAAAAACTCAGAACCTCTCTTCATAGTTGAGTATTCTTCAAGCAGTGTATGCCACTTCGTGAGGGTCGTTATTTTCTCCCAGTGGTTTTTAGACATTTTTAACTACTACAGATAGTAAGAAATAGATCTTATGCCACAATTCAATATATGTATATATTGAATATAATTATATTCAATATATAATATATGTTATATATATATTATATATGTGTATATATTAAATATAATTATATATGATTGGATCTTATATCTTTCTATTTATCTGTATCTATGATCTCTGTATAGAGATTATTATCTCCAAAGCAAGTGTTTTACACACTATGTGAGATGCACTATTTTCTTTTCACCCCACCCTATCTCTTCCTGTTCCATATTTTTAAAAATTGATTTCACGAAACATCAGTAGGTCAACTGACAAAGGAGGAATAGTCTGCTCTGTTGGGGAGGAGTCTTTTGTCACTGACATTGTTGAGTTCCTGGCATATGCGGGTAATAAAAAGCAGACCAATTTTAGCTTTAAGTCAGTTTGCTTATTGTTTTTAACCTCTATAGGCAGTGTCTTTTTTATTGCCTGCACCAGAGTTGACTGTGCCCACCGGACCACCCTTGGTATACTAGTGGGTCAGCAGTTTGAAAAACAAATATTCTGCTTTGTATTGAACTGCTGAAGCTTGTGATTTACTGAACGTCTACTAAGAACTAAAATGCTTATTTTCAACTGCTGTGTGGAATTTTCAAATAAACATGCTTTAATTTGCATATGGACAAAGTGTACAAAGATTTTTCTAAGGTAGGCCAATTTGGAGCGTTTTCATGACTAGTAAGGAGTGAAAAATAAATATGCCAGTAGTAGTTTGATAAATCAAGAACAAGTTTAAGAACAAGCTTTTCATCTTGGAGATGAGGAATTAGTTCAGAATAAGCTTAATGATCATTAACTGGGTTTGATTGGGTTATTCTTTGGGGAACTATATTCATTCATTCAAGGTTTCCATAATGAGGTTATAAAATTATTTCTTCAGAATGTAAATTGATACTACAAAAATAATTTTTTCACTTTTTTAGGTTATAAGGAATAATTGATATTCCCTCTGCAAAAGCAAAAGAAATCTGGAAAGTATAAAGAAGAAAAATAAAAAGTCACCTATAATTTCATCCACAATTAACATTGTGGTTAACATTTTAGTTGATGTATGTGTTTCAAACTGCTTCATGAAGTGATACCATTCACTCTGACTTTTGCATTTTTTAAATTGGGTATAATGATCACATATTTCTGTGTCAGGATATACCCATGTACATTATACATAGTAGCCTTTAGCCATCAGCAAACTTCTTCTTAAAGGAGTAGATAATAACTGTTTTAGTCTTGTAGGCCTTTTGGTCTCTGTCACAACTACTTATTTTTGCCATTGTAGCAGAAAACAGCTATAGAACATACCTAAACTAATAAGTGTAACTGTGTTCCAGGAAAACTTCATTTGTAAAAATGGAACACAATTTGCTGACCCCTGCTGTATAGTATTCCAGGGTTTGCATTTGTTTATCCAGGCCCCTACTAAAATATCTAGATGGTGTCTAGTGCTTTACTATCATAAATAACACTGCTGTGATCATCTTAGTACATACACATTTGTACACTTTATCTTTTTATGATAATTCCTAGGACCCTTATTGCTAAAATAAAAGGTATTCATGTTTTAAATACTGATACCTCGCTAGGTTGCCATGCAGAAAGGTGGCATCACTTTATCTACTCACCAGTAGTATGGGAGTACTGGTTTCCCCACACCTTACCTTGTATTGGAGCCATCAAGTTTTATAGTCTGCAAATAACGATGGGAAAAAATATTTTGCTTTTTTAATTCTTTGGAAGTTTGTCATCTTTCAGATTTTTATTGACAGTTCTTATTTTCTTTAATTGTCCCTTCTGGTTGGACATTGTTTGAATTATCTTTTATTGACTTGTAGAATTTTTAAATATATTCTGAATATCAGTTCTTTGACATATGAATTACAAATAATTTATTCAAATATTTCACCTTTTTTAACAGCTTCGTTGAAATATAATTGACATAAATGTACTGCGTGTATTTAAAATGTGCAGGTGGTAAAGTTTATGTTTACACAAGCATGAAACTGTCACCACCATCTAAATAATTAATTTATTCATCACTCTGATAATCCCTTCCACCTGGCCCTTCATACTCCCTTATCTCCAAGTAACCACTAATCTGCTCTCTTTTGTTACAGATTAGTTAGCATTTTCTGGAAGTTTATGTATATGGAATTGCATGGTACACGCTCTGTTTTTGTCTCGCTTATTTCATTCAGTGTACTCATTTAAAAAAATTTTTTTTTTTAATTTTCAGCGTAACAGTATTCATTGTTTTTGCACCACACCCCGTGCTCCATGCAACACGTGCCCTCCCTAATACCCACCGCCTTGTCCCCCCCCCCGCCCCTTCAAGACCCTCAGGTTGTTTTTCAGAGTCCATAGTCTCTCATGGTTCACCTCCCCTTCCAATTTCCCTCAACTCCCTTCTCCTCTCCATCTCCCCTTGTCCTCCATGTTATTTGTTATGCTCCACAAATAAGTGAAACCATATGATAATTGACTCTCTCTGCTTGACTTATTTCACTCAGCATAATCTCTTCCAGTCCCGTCCATGTTGCTACAAAAGTTGGGTATTCATCCTTTCTGATGGAGGCATGATACTCCATAGTGTATATGGACCACATCTTCCTTATCCACTCGTCCGTTGAAGGGCATCTTGGTTCTTTCCACAGTCAGCATACTCATTTTGAGATAGGCCATGCTATTGCATGTATCAGTAGTTCATTCCTTTTTTTGCTGAGTATTATTCTGCTGCACAAATATACCATAACTGTTCATTCATTTTGAAGGACATATGAGTTCTTTCCAAATTTTGGCAACTTAAAGCTGCCATGAACATTCCTGTCTTTTGTCTTTTAATTTTAAAGTGTGTTTTATCATACAGAAAATTTTTATTTCTAGGAAGTCAAGTATGTTGGGATTTTTCCTTTTGGAATTGTATCTTGCTCCCCCTTATTCAAAAAAATCTTTTCCTATTTTCTTCTATTACTCTGTAGTTTATTTTTACTTTTTGGACTTTGACCCATCTGGAGGGTTTTTTTTTTTAATGGTACTATTTCCCCAAATGGATTAACCTTTGACCCAACATTCTTCTCACCCCCCAGTTATTTGAAATATCACCACTTTATAATGCAAATTTCCAAAATTGTATAGGTCTTAATTTTAAACTCTGTTTTACTGATCAATTTGTGTATTACCACATCAGTAATATACTGTTTCACTTACTGTTTTGTTACTTTGTTAAGAAGATCCCCTGTTTTTTCTTTACAAAAAATAATTTTTCTCAGCATTTTTGTTTCATCTCGATTTACTGTGGAATTGGCTTGTCAAATATTCTTAAAATTCTCTTAGGATATTAAATGGCATTTGAATGAATTTGCAGATTGACTTTAAAAGAGTTATTACTGAACATTTTGCACCATCAGGTCTGCCTAGCCAGTGTATGTATGTCTTTCCACTTCTATTATTTTTAGCTAAAGATTTTTAATAGGTAATATGTGTAGAAGATAAAAAATGATAAATGATGAAGTATTACCCAGTGGCCTGGTCTCCCTTTACAGAAGCAACAGCTAGTATTAATTTCCTTTATATCCTTACAGCGATAGTCTGTGCCTCTTCAAGCAAATATGTGTACAAAAATTGCATTAAGTTGTAACAAGCAAGTCTAGCTTCTGTGGGGCCTGAAGTGAAAACTGAGGCCTTGTATAAGAAAATGAATGTCTAGTTAGATACAGAATGAATAGTTATTTGAAGTGAGAAAAGAAACCACAATAAATTAGTTTCTAAGAGAACTGACGAAAGTACAAACAACCCAGAAATCCAGAAAAATAACACTTCTTTTTGAGTGTCTTATATATACTTATATTTGTTTTAACTGTATTTTATTGGGTTGTCTCCTCATATGACAATGATTTTTAGAAGTCATTCTCCAACAAACCATAAGTGACTCTTAATCTCACAAAACAAACTGGGGGTTGCTGGGGGGAGGTGGGGTTGGGAGAGGGGGAGGGGGGTTATGGACATTGGGGAGGGTATGTGCTATGGTGAGTGCTGTGAAGTGTGTAAACCTGGTGATTCACAGACCTGTACCCCTGGGGATAAAAATACATTATATGTTTATAAAAATAAATAAATAAATAAATAAAAAGAAGTCATTCTCCATAAGAATAGAAAGTTAATTTGGTCTTTTTCCTCCACTGTATAGAAAGTGGTCCCGTGATATAACTCTGCCCCTTTGTGTCTCAGCTGTTTTTTTTTTTTGGTAGTGTAATTGAGATTTTTTTTAATTATATTTTTTTAGTTGTATAAGAATATGAGTGACAGTGAAAAATACGTTAATAATTTTTCTGTTTATAAAAATTTATATTTCTAATAGCTTTTCAGTTTATTAGTTTGGTTTTTATTTTTCTTTTTAAAATTATATAAGTAATAACATTATTAAAGCATCAACCATATTTAAAAAAGCATCAAACCATATCAACAAAGTAAATCTCCTCCCTCATTTCCCCTTTCCCATTCCTACCCCTTGTCTCAGAGGTAACTTTTATCATTAGTTTATTTACTATTTAATATTAATTTTTTATTTAAATTCAGTTTAGTTAACATAGAATGTATTATTCGTTTCAGGGGTAGAATTTAGTGATTCATCAGTTGCTTGTAACACCCAGTGCTCATTACGTCAAGTGTCCTCTTTCATGCACATCCCCATACCCCTCTCCCCTTCAGCAACCCTTAGTTTGTTCCCTATAGTTAAGAGTCTCTTACATTTTGTCTCCCTGTCTGTTTTATCTTATTTTATTTATATTACATATTATATTTATATTTTACTTATATCAAATGTTTCATTTCCTTCCCTTTCCCTATGTTCATCTATTTTATTTCTTAAATTCCACCCATGAGGGAAATCCTATGGCATTTATCTTTCAGCCTTTGTCACTAGAGTGTATACTTCTAGGTGTCCTGTAAAAGCATTTATATACATATACACCTAGAAATACATTGTTTTTGTTAACAAATAGGATCATACCATCTGTATTGCTCTGCAAATGGTTTTTGACTTTTTAATCTTTAGGTTTTTGCATGTTTGTATGTGTAAGACTACATCAGTATTTAAATGCTTGAAAGCATTGCTTATCAAACTTTCAATGTTCATGTAAACCACCCCCCAAGAGTATAGGAGTGAAGACTGAAATTTCCCAGTGAGATTTTCTTGAATGTTCTAAGTAGACAGACAGTCATTGCCATTGTATACTGGGGTGGGGGGTGGAGAGTAGCAGGGGACAATTTCTCCAACCCCACCCCTGTATTTATATTTCTTTTTTTTTTCTTATTTCATTGCATTATTAGAACTTCTAGTAGCATGTTGAATAGTCTCATTGATAATGATTCTCTGACAGGAATATAAAACTGACACATCTGTTGGTAATATTTACAAAATTTTTAAATAAGAAAACACCTTGAAGTAATTATTCCTTTTAGAAATCTAGTCTTCTGAAACTCTTAGACATGTGTACAAAGATTTATGTACAAAGGTGTATAAAAATGCATATTAAAACACTGCTTGCTTGTAATGGAAAAATTTAAGTAACCTAAATGGCCATTAGTAGGAGAATAAATAAATTGTGGCATAGTCAGACTATGGGCCACTGTGCTACTGTCAGAAAAGAGATGGTAGGGACACCTGGGTGGCTCAGTGGGTTAAGCCTCTATTTCGGCTCAGGTCATGATCCCAGGGTCCTGGGATGGAGCCCCACATCAGGCTCTCTGCTCAGCAGGGAGCCTGCTTCCCCCTCTCTCTTTGCCTCTCTGCCTACTTGTGATCTCTGTCTGTCAAATAAATAAATAAAATCTTAAAAAAAACAAAAACAAAAAAAAGAGATGGTCATAATATTGCTATGTCATGTTATTAAGAGAGAAACACAAGTTGTAGAAGAGTATTTATTGGCTGATTCATTCTTTATTTTAAAGTGCATGTGTGTGTGTGTGAGAGAGAGGTGTGTTTGAAGTACACAGAAAAAAGTTTGGGAAGCTTACACACCAAACATATTAATAGTGTTTATCTCTGGGGAGGGTAGTGGTATTGACAGGTATTTTGGGGCTAAGTATAGGGGAGGCTTTTCTCTTTCCTGTTTTCAGTTTCTTTTATGTATTGTTTACACCTTCTGTACTAAATACTTAGCTTTTAAAATTTGAAAATAATGAAAGTAGAGAGAAGGAGAAAAAAGCAAAAGACACTGCCAGTCAACAGAAAGAATTAGCTGAAAGAATACCAGGGAGAAGCAGGGAGCAGACAAATCCAAATCATCCAGTAGTCAGTAAAATTTTCTTAAATAGGCAGTCTATGAACCTGGAAAAAATCAAATGGTACAAAGGTGTATATGGTGCAATAAAATACCATCTCTCACCATTTAGGATAGCTACTCTCAAAAATAAAACAAGACAGAAAATAACAAGTTATAGATGAGGATGTGCAGAAATTGATTGGAACCCTTCTGTACTAATAGTGGGAATGTGTCGCTGCCTTGAAAAACAGAATGCTGATTTCTCAATAAATTGAAAATAGAATTGCCATATGATCCAGTAGCTCCACTCCTGGATATACACTCAGAAAGAATTAAAAGCACAGTCTCTAGGAGTTAACTGTACATTCATGTTTACAGCAGCATTATTCACAGTAGTTAAAACACTAGAAGCAACCCAGGTGTTCATCCATGGATGAATGGACAAGCAAAACATGGTACATACATACAGGGAAGTGTTATTCAGCCTTGGAAGGAAGGAAGTTCTCACACACACTTCATAACATAGATGCACCCTGACATTATGCATATGAAATAAGCCAGTCCCCAAAAGACAAAATGCCATATGATTCATTTCATATGATGTTTCTGGAATAATCAGAATCATGGAGACAGAAAGCAGAAGGGTGGTTTCCGGGGGCTAGGAGGGAAAGAAGGAAAGGGGTGTTACTGTTTAATGGGTATAGAGTTTCCGTTTTACAAGAAGAAAAGAGTTCTGGAGATGGATGGTGGTGATGGTTGCCCAAAAATGTGAATGTACTTAATATCACTAAACTGTACACTTAAAAATGGTTAAGATTGTACGTTTTCTATACTGTTGATTTTTTTTTTAAATATTTTATTTATTTGACAGAAATCACAACTAGGCAGAGAGGCAGGCAGAGAGAGAGGAGGAAGCAGGCTCCCCGCGGAGCAGAGAGCCCGATGTGGGGCTCGATCCCAGGACCCTGAGATCATGACCTGAGCCGAAGGCAGAGGCTTTAACCCACTGAGCCACCCAGGCGCCCCTCTATACTGTTGATTTTACGACAGTTTTAAAATTTGAGGGGAAGAGTCCAACTCTCTTTATTTACCAGTTTCCCAGTTACACTTGTGAGGTAACCACTGGACCAGTTTTCTGTATATTCCTCAGTGCATCAGTAGTTAGTTACAGCTCTTTCTTTTGAATTCCCATCTATAACAGTTACTAAGCATATCTTTATTACCTGTCTCATTCACAGCATCCACTGAAGTGTCTTTGTATTAGTAGCTGCTTACTGAATATTTGTTTAGTGATTGAACCTGTGAATGAATTGAGTGGTCCCAGAAGGCACAAGAATCGGAGAGCTCTCTGTGTATACGAACTGTGATGTATATAGTCCTCTCTTTCAGTGACCCCCAATGCAATGTTCTCCCACTTCAGCATGGCTGAGAATACTCTGAGACAGCTTGTTCAAGTGCAGAGTCTGTGGCCTCATCTTTTGCAATTCAAGCATGTGGTGAGAGCCCAACTACTCAACATTTTTCTAAGGCCCAGTACTCAACTTTGTGTATCTCTTCAAATAGTCTGTGGATCTCACTCAAAGAAACCTCATTCCAAGTCATTTGTATGCTCCTACAAGGCTTTACGAATTGAATTCACCTATTTAGGGAGCATTTCTAATGTACTTATGGTATCAAATAAAAGTAGTTGTCCTTGAAGCCTTCATACATTCTCTGTTGATGTGTGGTACAGTGTTCATCATAGTAATATTGTGGCACCATGCAAAGACTAAGTATGTTCAACCTTGTTAAGGAAGGAGAGCCTGTATTTAGTAAAGATTTTTGTGAATTCTTCAAAATAAAAAAAAATTACATGTAGAGCACAGTTTCTTAAATTTAAGGTCTTTAAGGATTATAAGACCCCAAGTTTGAGAAACATTGCTTTGGGATTGAATTCTGTGATTACAGAGTCAACTGGTAAACATGAATGCTAAAATCACATTCTATTAAAACTTCATGTTGTCATAAACATTTAAAAGCAAATTTTAAAACTCATGCAGAAAATTTACATATAATAAAGAATGAATTTATGAACTGTTGGAGAAACAATGGTACAAAACCTTGAATCTGTGAGAAACTTCAGAATCCTTGAAAAAATTCTTATCCTGAACATCTTTACTCTTATAGTTCTGATTAATGGAAGTTTTAGAATTAAAGTAATCATCTGTTTCAACAAATACACATTTAGCATCTATTATGGTTTAGGCCACTGGGGTTTCAGTAAATAGGGTAAATAGGGCAGTGATGGCCAAGAATGGGAGGAGAAGTGGGTCAGGAAGTGTTTTTTGGTTAAGATCTGAAGGATGAGTTAAGTTTTAGTCAAATTGAGGGATAGAGTTAAGGAAATGCGATTAAGCTGGACTTCCCCATCTCCAGCTTCATCGCAGAAGAACTACAGAACACTTATGAAAGAAATTGAAGAAGACACAAAAAGATGAAAGACCATTCCATGCTCATGGATCGGAAGAATAAACATTGTTAAAATGTCTATACTGCCTAGAGCCATCTGTACTTTCAGTGCCGTCCTCATCAAAATTCCACTGGCATTTTTCAAAGAGCTGGAACAAACAATCCTAAAATTTGTATGGAGCCAGAAGAGACCCCAAATTGCTAAGGAAATGTTGAAAAGGAAACACAAAACTGGGGGCATCACGTTTCCTGATTTCAAGCTTTACTACAAAGCTGTGATCACCAAGACAGCATGGTACTGGCACAAAATCAGATACACACCAGTGGAATAGAGTAGAGAGCCCAGATATGGACCCTCAACTCTGTGGTCAAATAAGTTTTGGCAAAGCAGGAAAAAATATCCAGTGGAAGAAAGACAGTCTCTTCAATAAACGGTGCTGGGAAAATTGGACAGCTATGTGTAGAAGAATGAAACTCGACCATTCTCTAACACCATACACAAAGATAAACTCGAAATGGATAAAAGACCTCAACATGAGGCAGGAATCTATCAGAATCCTAAAGGAGAACATAGGCAGTAACCTGTTCGACATCGGCCACAGCAACTTCTTTCAAGATATGTCTCCATTTTCAGGAGCAAGACAAACCATAAGAGACTCTTAATCTCACAAAACAAACAGAGTTGCTGGTGGGGAGGGAGAGTGAGGAGAGGGTGGTTGGTTATGGACTTTGGGGAGGGTATGTGCTATGGTGAGTGTTGTGAAGTGTGTAAGCCTGACGATTCACAGACCTCTACCCCTGGGCAAATAATACATTATATTTTAATAAAAATAATTAATAAAAAAAAGATATGTCTCCAAAGGCAAAGGAAACAAAAGTGAAAATGAACTTTTGGGATTCCATCAAATCAAAAGCTTCTGCACAGCAAAGGAAACAGTCAACAAAACAAAGGGACAACCCACGGAATGGCAGAAGATACTTGCAAATGACACTGTAGACAATGGGCTGATATCCAAGATCTATAAAGAACTCCTCAAACAACACACACAAAACAGATAATCATGTCAAAAAATGGGTAGAAGACAAGAACAGACACTTCTCCAAAGAAGACATAGAAATAACTAACAGACACATGAAAAATGTTCATTGTCATTAGCCATCAGGGAGATTCAAATCAAAACCACATGAGATACTACCTTACACCAGTTAGAATGGCCAAAATTAATAAGACAGTAAACAACAAGTGTTGGAGAGGGTGTGGAGAAAGGGGGGAGCCTTCTTACAGTGTTGGTGGGAATGCAAGTTGGTGCAGCCATTCTGGAAAACAGTATGGAGGTTCCTCAAAGAGTTGAAAATAGACCTTCCCTATGACCCTGCGATTGCAGTACTGGGCATTTACCCCCAAAGATACAGATGTAGTGAAAATAAGAGCCATCTGTACCCCAATGTTCATTGCAGCAATGGCCACAGTCACCACACTGTGGAAAGAACCAAGATGCCCTTCAATGGACGAATGGATAAAGAAGATATGGTCAGTAAATTCAATGCAGTATTATGCCTCCATCAGAAAGGATGAACATTCAACTTTTGTACCAACATGGACAGGACTGGAGGAGATTATGCTGAGTGAAATAAGTCAAGCAGAGAGAGTCAGTTATCATACCGTTTCGCTTATTTCTGGAGCATAAAGAATAATATGGAGGACACCAGGAGATGGAGAGGACAAGTGAGTTGGGGCAAATCAGAGGGGGAGACAAACAATGAGAGACTGTGGACTCTTGAGAAACAAACTGAGGGTTCTGGAGGGGAGGGGAGTGGGGGATTGGGTAAGCCTAGTGGTGGGTATTATGGAGGGCACATATTGCACGGAGCACTGGGTGTGGTGCATGAACAGTGAATTTTGGAACACTGAAAATAAAATAAAATTAAATTTAAAAAAAAAGATGAGGAAAATATTCCTGACAGCGAAGGTTAGCAAATTTTAGAAAATAGAAAGTTTATAGAATTTTTTAAAAAAAGATTTTATTTATTTGACAGAGAGAGAGATCACAGGTAGGTAGAGAGGCAGGCAGAGAAAGAAGAGGAAACAGGCTCCCTGCTGAGCAGAGAGCCCAAAGTGGGGCTCCATCCCAGGGCCCTGAGATTATGATCTGAGCCGAAGGCAGAGGCTTAACCCGCTGAGCCACCCAGGTGCCCTGGTTATAGAAATTCTTCTATGAATGTTATTAAATCTTCATCGTATTTCTTATTCTACTTATAATCTTGTCTGTACATGAATATTACTTAAAATATAATGTTTATTTTCCTATTTTGAATGATTCTGTCACTGGAAATAAAGCATTTAAATCTGAAAAAATATATAATTTCAGTCATTTGGCAACTGTGTTCAGAATGTTGCTTCATAGTTATAATTTCTCCTATTTCCTTCTGGAGATTAAGGAAAATGGATTCACCTTCATTGGAATGAAAAGCTTTCTTAAGAAATGTTGGAGGATGCTAATGTATTTTTGCTTTGTTAGTTGAGCCAGTACTTATAACAGACTTGTGATTAGATTGTCAAACAACGCGGTGAAGGGATTTAAGTTTGTTAAAATGCTATGTTTTATTGTTGGTCTTTTTTTTTTTAAGGACTTACATGTAATTTTGTAAATTGTTGAAAAGAAGCTTAAGAACAGCAAGTGTGCAGTTTAACATAAAATGGGTAGAATTGATTTATTTCTCTACTTAATGAGCTTTTTAAGAATTCCAATGCTTAAACCTTTAAAATCAAACAATAGAAATTCCAACAATGCAGAGCTAATGTAAATGAAAACTGTTATAATCTTCCAAATAGCAGCATAATAAAGTAACCTTGAAACATTGATGTTGGCCCTACATTGTTTTCTGTTTGAATTGAGTGGCAATTTCGAACATTGCAAAACAGTGATGGAATTAAGTGATGTGTTTCCAGTAAAAGAATTTTGCAAGTATAATATGTTTTAGTATTAAATTCTTACTTGTACATTTAGCAATTAAAATTATTCTTGTAATGATGATGGCATTAGAAGGAATAGGGAGCTGTTGAAGAGAATTTGAAGCTTAATTATCTCTTTGGTAACAAAATGCATAATCTTCCATTACAACGCTTATTTTCTTATGGTAATTGACTCATTTACTCTCTGGTTATCAATTTAACTTCCCCAACACAAACATCTGCTCTTACATTGTGTTTAATTGGTGTGAATACTAGCTACAGAGAAGCTAAAATCCCAAGAACATTTTAAAGGCAATATTTTATAATTCGTGAAAGGAAAAAGTAAATGATGAATTGAACATTGTTATCACTTATTTCTAATAGTCTTTGAAAATCTGTTTACTAAAAATGCATACTAATGTTATATTAATTAGATTTTTTTGAGAAGGGTTTTGCTGTATTTTCCAGGATCACTTACTCTGCATAAGGGGGCGTCTCAGTCCTTTATACTCAAGGATATAGCAAGCACTTCCTCAGAAACATGGTATCTAAGGGTTAAGATCGCAGGCTTTGGAGTTGTTTTTTCAGTATGTTACCATTTAATCTAAAGAAGAGGGACAGGGATGAATTGTGTGTGTATGTGTTTACAATCTGTAGAATGAAAAGCTAAACCTTAAAATTTTTAAATGGCTACCTATGGGACAGAACAGTGGGGAGAACAGAGTTAGAAGCAAGATTTGTTTGAATATACCTTGTGTTTGTGGACTTGAAATTTTGCAAAGTAATTCTAGAAAGGGGAGAGTAAAATGGAACAAATGACTATAAATGTGTATCTAGTTTGTAGTATAGCTACACAGAAAGCTACAATTCCAAGTGGAGGTTATTATTACAAATAAATTTAAAATAGTAATTGAACCATATATACCTAATGAGATACACTCTAAAGAAAAAACTGCAAAAATCTTCAACTGTTTTCTGTTATTTTTGGTGTGGAGATATTGGTGTAGTTATTCTGAGACTACTGAATAGAAGGTAAAACCTGGAGGTAATTAAGTTGGCGTCACTGAGAACGGATTTTTAGCATGAGAGAAAAGAGATACAGATGTAAGATTATTAAGATCCAGTTAAAACCTATAGCCCTGAATTTAATTGGATAACAGAATGAAATCATGATGAATTTTTTATTTAAAAAGTACATAATTCCTGGTTTTGTCCATAAGTAAGGCCTAAAAACAGTGACCAGAAGATACTAAAGACGAGTAGGGTCCTGTTAAAAAGGACTTGGGAGCTTTCAGTGGACTCAAGCTTCCATTAGTCAGAGATGGGATAGTTTGAGAATCAAAAGAATAATAACTTCCATGGATTGAAACAACTCAAATACATTTTAATCCATGAACTCATAAGAATACTTTTTAAAAAAAACCCTTCAGTGATTTCCTTCAGTCAGAATGAGAGAATCAGACCATTGTTTTGAAAATTGGTAAGTAAAGGGGAAAAAATCAAGCATTTAGCCTGTGCTTTCTATGAGAGGCATATTTAAAGATAACCAAATAATTGATAAGGGGATATTTCTCTTTATAGAAGGAATGATGGAGAGTAAGAGTATTACTATTTGGCAATATCTCAGACTGTTAACTTCACAAAAAGATAGTCACACATTATGAACTCTCCTGAAGGACCATGACACTACTTATGAAGTAGTCTTGAAAAAATAAAAAGAGCCTAACTCCGGGCGCCTGGGTGGCTCAGTGGGTTAAGCCGCTGCCTTCGGCTCAGGTCATGATCTCAGGGTCCTGGGATCGAGTCCCACATCGGGCTCTTTGCTCAGCAGCGAGCCTGCTTCCCTCTCTCTCTCTCTGCCTGCCTGTCTGTCTACTTGTGATCTCTCTCTGTCAAATAAATAAATAAAATCTTAAAAAAAAAAAGAGCCTAACTCCAATCAAGCTTCTACATTGAACTATTAAGTGCAGGACTAATATGTTAAATCCACATGGCATGCAGTCAGCAAAAGATAGAGTACAGGAAACTTTATAGGACAAATGACATCTACAGCAAACAAATTGCGAACAAAGACAGGAGATAAAGGAAGAACCTGTAGATTAAAAGAAGCATAAGAAATAAATTAATGAATGTACTTGGTTTGCCTAATTCAAATAAATCATTCCTTTAAAATGTAGATTGAGATATTGAGAAATTATTATAGATACCAACCTGATGATGGTATTATAGGTTTGTTTAGAAATGGGGATTTTTCTTTTATAGCGGAACTTCCTTAAAAACTTAAATATAAAATAAAGTAACACTGGGAATTTGCTTTCAGAGTAATTGGGGAAAGACATGGGTTTGGTTAGGATGTGAATGGTGCAGCACCAGCCATGAGTTGGTAATTGTCGAAGCTATATGACAGGTGCATAGGGTTTATTGTTATTTTCTCTGTAATAAAAAATTAGAGAACATAGGGTTTGAAGTCAAACTGCCTAGGTTCAAAATCCAGATCTGTTGCTAAGTTTTGTGACCCTGTGGAGCTACTTAGACTCTCTTTGTGTGTTAGTGTCCTTGTCTGTAAAATGGAAATAATATAATAATACCTAGATAATAGGGTTGTTGTGGGAAATAATGATAATAAGTGGAAAATATTTGTGAATGTTACCTATTATGATACACTAAATATGTAAACTAAAATCCTAAAGTTGCTGTTGGTTAGAGATCTTGGTGTGTTTAGGAATAGTTAAGTTGAGTTTCTTGTTTAGTGTAGGAGCAGACTGAAACCCATGGCCAGCAAATGTCTACTGGTAGAACCAGAACCAGAGCTCAGCTAGAAGTCTCTTGACTTCAGTCATTGCAGTGGCTTCACAGTAAATCATTATTGAATAATAATTCAAATAAACTTAAGTATCTGATCTTAAATAGGGAACATTTAGGATCAAAAATATATTAGTTTATAGACGGTATTATGCTTAGTGAAATAAGTCAGTCAGAGAAAGACAACTATCATATGATCTCCCTGATATGAGGAAGTGGAGATGCAACGTGGGGGGTTTGGGGGATAGGAAAGGAATAAATGAAACAAGATGGGCTCAGGAGAGAGACAAACCATAAGAGACTCTTAATGTCACAAAACAAACTGAGGGTGGCTGGGGGTGGGGCGGGGGAGAGGGTGGTGGGGTTATGGACATTGGGGAGGGTATGTGCTATGGTGAGTGCTGTGAAGTGTGTAAACCTGGCAATTCACAGACCTGTATCCCTGGGGCTAATAATACATTATATGTTTATTAAAAAATAAAAAAATTAAATTATATATATATTTTTTTCTGCTTCTAAAATTTATTGAACTTCAAATGAAAACTCAAGTTTGTTCTTGTTTGTTTTCTTTGAGAAGGAATAGATACATGTAAACAAAGATGAGTCTAAATTCTTCTGGTATTAAAAGAAAACTTATTGAACACTGTTTAGGAAAATTTTGAGGAAATAAAGGAGTAAAAGGAGAGTACTTGTTCTACCAAATATATAAAAATATATAGTTATAGTCATTAAGTTTGTGGTTCTGGTGCAGGAATAGACAGATCAATGAAACCACTTAGTATCCAGAAACAACTCACCTTCATGAGTATACTAGGATTTTAATATTAAAACTACCTCAAGGGGTGCCTGGGTAGCTCAGTCAGTTGGGCAGCTGCCTTCAGCTCAGGTCTTAATCCTGGGGTTTGGGGGTTGAGCCCCGCATCAAGCCCCGTGTTGAGCTCTCTGCTCAGTGGGAAGCCTGCTTCTCCCTCTCCCTCTGTTCTACTTGTGCTCTCTCTCTCCTTCAGATAAATAAATACAATCTAAAAAAACAAAAAAACAAAAAAAAACACCTACTTCAAATCAGGTACTCTTATTGGAACTACTGAGGTTGCCATTTAGAAAAATGTAAAGCTGGATATTTGGTAAAGTCCAGATTATTTCATTGATGTGCTACAAGAAAATACAAGTGAATATTTTTATAGTATGGAAGCAGGGAAAACCTTTGGAGTAAGAATAATAAAATATAGGTGCTAAGAAAAAGGAGAGGACTGATAAATTTTACCACATACAACTTGAAAACCTTGGTAGGATGGGTACCTTAAGTAAAAGACAAAAGAAAAACTGAGAAGAAATACTGGCAGCATTATGAGACCTACTCTATTAGTCCAGGGCCAGGCAAGAGCCAGAAATCACACCAGGAATTTGAACAAGGACAGTTTAATATCAATAATTATTAACTAGTAAAAGTGTTTTAGCTACTAAAAAAGAACAAAATAGGACTCTAAAGAATACAGAAATAGTAAATACAAGGATCAGATACTACCTCTAGAGCCAAAGGAGAGAATCAAAAAAGTGAACAGATTTGAACAAGGGCCTCCCTGTTTGAGGTTGCAGTTCAGACCTTGGAGAGGACATAGTTCCTGCCAGAGGACATAGCCATGGGCCATCCTTCTGGATTCCACAGACCTGAGCGCGTGTGTGGAAAGTTACCCACTGGGATGCCACAGACTGACTGATGATGAGCAGGAAGTTACTTCCACTCCTTTGGCTCCTACCACTTCCTGGGGTTCTACACACTTTCTATACTCTTGCTCTTCATTAGCCCAAATTAGAAAGCTTATCTGGACCTCTTCCCAGGACCTGCCCCACTCTGGCCAGTGTCGTAGGCAAGAAAATGAAAAAGAGGAAAGTAGATTGGAAAGGAAGAAATGAAACTGTCTCTATTCACAGACACCATGATTATTTATGGGGATAATCCCACAATTGTCTGTAAAAAGCTGCTAGAACTGATGAGTGAGTTTAGCATGAGCATAGGATAAAAAGTTAATATATGTAAATCATTTCACCTCTACATGTTAGCAGTGGACAACTGGAAACTTTAGAAAAAAATTAAGTACCACTTAACAGTAGCATCCAAAAATGTGAAATACAGAAACACCCAATAAAGTATGAACAAAATTTGTGTATTGGAAACTATGAAACAATGATGGGAGAAACTACAGAATGAAATAAATGGAGAGTTAACCCATGTTCAGGGAAAGACTGACTCAGTATTGTTAAGATGTCAAGTTGTAACAAGTACAACATATTCCCAATCAAAATCCCAGCAGGCTAAGCACGTTTTAGCTCTCAGCTATTGCTGCATTGTGATACAGGGAGGCTTATCATTTGAAACTTTGAAAGAGGGATCAGTGAGACCACTTGTCAAGGAAGTCCTATAGGAAATTACAACATTTAGTGGGAGTTTAGACTAGATGATCTGCTCTTACTCTTCTAACTCAAAGTCTTACTCTGTGATTTATAAGTCAGTGTTTTACAACTTTGGAGCAAGAAGAAAAAGAAATACTGGAATATTTAGTCTTTTCAAGCATATTTAGCTTTTCCCCAAAGATCCCGTCACTCTTTCACCCTTAAACACTATTACATGCGATGAGGGGTATTACAAATGGGGGGTGTTATATGACTGAACTCTGTAAGGCCTCTAATGTGACATTTGTATGCCTTTTTTAAAGAGTTGTTGTTGTTATTTATCAAGCTGATTGAAAAGAAAAATAATGTCAGCTTCCTCATTTTTTAAAAATTTTGCTTATGGTTCTTCCAAAATGATACAAGTCTTAGGGAAGTAGTCTTTTAATATTCATTTTTAGACAGCTTAGAATATTCATTTTGTCAATTTCTTCAACATAGTCAATCTAGTAAATATTTATCAACAAGGAAACTCAGAAATTAGAATTATCCTCCCAGTTAATTGTACCAGAATATCAATTCTTAAAGATACTATATTCTTATATATTTTAAATTTAAAAAAAAATGTTATTTTAAATAGACTCACACCCAGTATGGGGCTTGAACTCATGACTAAGATCAAGAGTTGCATGCTCTACCAATAGCGCCCCCCCAATATGTATTTTAAATATGTATTTGTTATATGCTTTGGTAAAAATATTTTTACTTAAATAATAAGTAAAAATCCTTTAAATTCTAGGATTTAAAAAATGCTTGAAATCTGAATAGCTATTTTTATTTTTATTAATATCCTAATTTCCTTTCTGTTTTAAAGCCCAACCCGAATTCCTGAAACAGCCTACTAACATATATGCTCATGAATCAATGGATATTGTATTTGAATGTGAAGTGACTGGGAAACCAACTCCAACTGTGAAGTGGGTGAAGAATGGGGATATGGTTATCCCAAGTGATTACTTTAAGATTGTAGTAAGTATTTTTCAAAGGACACTTATCTCTGAACGTTTAAATGTCTTTAAATATAATCACTAAGAGATCTGTTGTCTTATATACCAGATTATGCACTACAGAAGAAGACAGGAAAATACACATAGAATGTTGTCTCTTCATTAGCTGATGAGAAAGTTGAGCCTAGATGTATTTTGGTAGCTTATATACGATCACATAGCTAGTCAGTAGTTGAACTAAGCTTGATGTCCAGATCTCCTGACCAGCAGTCTGGTATTCCAACTCAAACATGCTAGTACTCTTATTAAACACCGTTGTCACTATTTTCTTGGTAATAATTATCCTATGTGTGCACCAGTTGTCTTCATAGGTCTCCATTCAAAGAACAGAAATCTGTCCTTCATACACTGATGCTCAGGCCTTTCAAAAGAAGTATGACTTAGGGTTGGATGATTGTTGTGACAATAGATGAAAAGATTCTGAAGAAGTAAATAATACCAAATGTTTAAGAATAAGCCATTATTGCTTTTTTATTTGATAGATGGATAAGTCCTTAGTAAACCTTACTATTATCATTATCTAAATGCTAGTAATAAAATTATCTAAGTTTTGGTAATAAGGGTTAATGTTTTAAGTTGTATACATGGCATTCATAGAAATAATCAGAAGTAATTATGGTTGTTACTGATGTAATGTCTTATAAATTTTTCATATAAGTAATTCATTCTTAGTAGGAATATATTTTCAATTATAAAATGCATAATCTCATGTTACAAAAAGTAATTCGCAAGTATATTTAACTCTAATTGAAAAGCAATGTGTTACAGCTAAATGAGCACTTTTACTCTTATCAGTTTCATATTCTTAAAAGTTTTAAAACTATATTAATAACAATATTTGACATTTATATCGTTCTTTATAATATAAGGGAAGCTTGTATATATGCATCCTCATTTAACTTCTTGTAGATAGTCTGTTAGAACTAATGATATTAGAGGTAGTTTTAGGAAAATGCCTTGAATTCACAAATTCAGACTTTTACTGTGGTCATGTGTGGTATTGTATGTCAGATGCTTTTCCAACCAAAGATAATAGGTCTGCAAAAACTGTGGGTAGTACTTTCCATAAGGATCAAGTTCTTAACTGGTTAGTTGTGTTTCCTCTTCTAGTCAGTTGTATCAGTATCTTTTCAATAAAATTGAGTTAACAGGTACGTTGATAGATAATATTTAGTAGCTGAATCATACAATTTGACTTACTTTTTCTCCCTAGAAAGAGCGTATCCTTGAGATTTTGGACTAATGTTCATCAGTCGAATCATAAAATTTTATTTATGGTTTTCTTTCTCAGAAGGAACATAATCTTCAAGTTTTGGGGCTGGTGAAATCAGATGAAGGGTTCTATCAATGCATTGCTGAGAATGATGTTGGAAATGCACAAGCTGGAGCCCAACTGATAATCCTTGAACATGGTAAGAGGGGCTGAAATAGTAAAATAAAAGAGACTGACTGTGTTTGAGGAACTAATATCTATCACAGTACTCTAGGATACCTCATGATTAATAACCTGTTTCTAAAGACCAGGATATGGCATAGCTAAGAGGAAAAGAAAGCCATCTAAGTATTTATTGTTGCTTAAAAGGACCTAGAAACACAATTTTGGATAATATTGAAAAGAAGAACTGAACTATTGTAGTCTTAGAGAGATGAATGTTCTTCATATTTCAGTCATTTTAATCCCACAAATATATTTCTGCTCTTTTAAAATAGAAAAACTTAAAGTACTTTTTGTTTTGCATTGAATTTTTCCAAAATAAAAATAACATGCCTTTTCTAATTATCCCACATTTTAAAATGCTTATTACGAATTCAGACAACATTGAAAAATAAAAATGGGGGGTGGGGAAGCCATAGCCTTTATCAGTTAGAGTCCATTCTGGGGAAATCACACAATAATGTGAATGGATAATCTTGAATATAAAGAACTATTAATTATAACAGGATTAGAGTAACAAGGGGTTGGCTGGCAAGAAGTAGAGACAACTCTAGTGAACATAAGAATGGCAGATGTAGGGGTGCCTGGGTGGCTAAGTAGGTTGTGCCTCTGCCTTCAGCTCGGGTCATGATCTC
Source organism: Meles meles (assembly GCF_922984935.1). NCBI lineage: Eukaryota > Metazoa > Chordata > Mammalia > Carnivora > Mustelidae > Meles > Meles meles. The sequence goes on along the minus strand of NC_060071.1, from coordinate 35,220,675 downwards.
AGGTCCTGGGATAGAGACCCGCGTCGGGCTCTCTGGTCAGCGGGGGGCCTGCTTCTCCCTCTCTCTCTGCCTGCCTCTCTGTCTACTTGTGATTTCTCTTTGTGTCTAATAGATAAATAAAATCTTTAAAAAAAAAAAAAAGAATGGCAGATGTAGAGAGAAGTCACAAGCTATAGGTCTGAGAGAGAGAGCATTAAGCTCCTCAGGACTGAAACCCAGACTGTGTTGGAGAGGGTGTGGCCATGTTTCACTGGACAACAGAGAAGTTGCTATGCTGTTGGAAACCTGCTCAAAACCCAGGGTCTGGTATGAATAACTGGTCACAAGGAGGTGTCTCCTTGAAGGCATTTGGCTACACAACCACCAGAGAGTTTGGTGTTGGGAGAAGCTTCTCTCCAGCTGATAAAATTTAAAACATATGTCTTCTGCAAAGAAAAGATAGATAAAGGGCCCATCTTCATTTCTGCAGAGCAGACAATAAGGGATGGATTTGGAATTGAGGGGCAGTAAATTGATAATGGCACACGCTCCAAACCCTGGTTCCTAGGAATACTACATATGAACATGCACTGATGTGTGTGTGGTTTGGTGATGCATTTTCTTGGAACAGCGTGCTGTGAACATCTTCTTATACATAGATCTGTATCAGCTTTTCCATTGCTGAACAGTATATTTGCACTTTGTTTTATGTAAGTGATTCCCTATTGCTTAACATTTAAATTGTTGCCCATGTTTTACTGTTACGAACGGTGTTATGCTAACTTCTTTTTATGATTATTTTCTCATATTAAATTACTAAAAGTTGAATTGGTGGATAATCTGTGTCCCATTGATAAGGATACCTGTTGGATGTATTTTTTATTTGTTTTAGCAAGAAGAGTACTTTTCATATTGTGCAGTTCTCAAGAATACATGAAAAAGATCATGCTTTAGACATGAACTCTGGTGTCTGAGTCAAATAAAATTCAGGTTCCAGTTTGGCCCCAGCTATGTAGCCTAGCTGCAGAAGCTAATCAGTGCAGATAGTGCCTACTCTGGCTTTCCACTAAAATAACATACAGGATTTTTATAAGCTCTTTCTTGAATATGTATAAAAAAAGGAATAAAAAACTAAAACTGTTCTTTTTTTCTTCTTACATTTATGATTATACCTTTACCTATTATTGAAAAATATTTATAGAAACTTGTCACTTTTCCTTCTTGGCAAATGCCTCAATATGATTGCCAAATCAGGCACTACAGTAGATAGGATTGTTCCTTTTTTTTAGGAGCAGTGATTTTCCTTGGTAAAATTTGTAGATCTCTTGGGGTGATTTACATGGAACTAAATAAAGGAATTTCAGTATATGTGTGTTTGGGATCACCATTATAGATTTAACTCTAATATTATAAATGATTGGCTATGCAAGGAGATCTCTAAACTAATCCTAATTGGATTTTCATCTGAAAATGTTTGGATAGCATAATTATAGTTGCAGTATGTGGGTTTTTTTTTCCTTTTTGAGGCAACATTTCAAAAATAGACATTTTGGGGTTGGCAGAAGTTTTTAGTAACTTTGTCAGGGATGAATTAAGAATGTGTAGATAGGTGGCTCAGTGGATTAAAGCCTCTGCCTTTGGTTCAGGTCATGATCTCAAGGTTGTGGGATCGAGCCCCGCATTGGGCTCTCTGCTTAGCAGAGCCTGCTTCCTCTTCTCTCTCTGCCTGCCTCTCTGCCTACTTGTGATCTCTGTCTGTCAAATACATAAATAAAATCTTTTTTTTTAAAAAAAAGAATGTGTAGATTATAACGAGTCATTTTACTAATTTTGCTGTTTTCATTTGCAAGATAAATATATGGGAAAGCTAAAAGGGAATATAACAGTTTATAAGCTCTGATCGCTGTCTTTCTGGAGCTTATAATATTGTAAAGGATGTAAGAGATGTGTACCATTTAATACCCAGTACATAATAAGTTTTATTCTTATAATACACATAAGGCAGCATACAGTTTGGGAGAGAGGAATTCTCTTTATCAGGGAAGTTTTTTCATAGAAAGTGTAATCCCTTTTGTAACAGACCTTGAAGGAAAAGATTTCCAGGTGTTAAAAAAGGGTTTGGGTCAGTATGGAAATAGAACACTATTTAGGAAGTTAGCCTGTGAAGGCTGAATGGGATCAAATTGATCATGGCCTTGGTTGTAAAGAGTCAAATACAATACTATAGTAAGGCAGTCTGATGATAAAGTCAGGTTTAATTAGAAGAAGTCCATTTGACAGGCACGTGGGTGGCTCAGTTAAGTGTCCAACTCTTGGTTATGATCTCAGGGTTGAGAGAGCAACCCCCACATCAGGTTCCTCGGGAGTTTGCTTGAGATTCCCTCTCCCTCTGCCCCTCACCCTGCTTGTGCTTACCCTCATTCTCAAATAAATATGAAATCTTAAAAAAAAAAAAAAAAGTCCACCTGAAACCAGTATAACACTAACTGGAATTAAAATAAAGAGCCAAAAAAATAAAAATACAATTATTACACACGCACACAAATAAAAGAAGGCAGACTGGAGGAGGCAGCTAGTTGAAGGAATATTGTTACAAGAAACCATTGTGAGATAAGTAATTATACTAGAAAAATAGAAAGGATTCTAATATATTCGTGATTTATCTAATCCAAACTTTATCGACTGATTGAATATTAAACACTGTTATAGAGAAGTCAGGGAAACTTGACAGGTTTTCTCTGGTTGACTGGAAGAGTGGTGATACCTTTCCAAAACAGAAAAGGGAGGCGAATTGAAGGGGAAGGGGACGTCTACTCATGTCAAGAGGGGGCACAGAACATCCCACTTTTACCTACAATGACAAGCTGGGTGATCTGCAAAACCCTAATTTCTCTGAGCCCATCAGAAAGCTCAGATTGCAAAGCAGCCAAGTAACATAAATTCCAAAGACTTGCACACCTCATTGCCCCATAGAATGGGTCATTAATTTGACCTTTGGCAGATCATGAGAGAAAGAAATGGCTGACATAAAAGTGGGTAAGAAGAAATCAACTAATGTTTTAACTGATTGTTAAAGACTCAGTATGAACTAGTTTGGAGTACCGGCAGGCCCCAGATGAAAGGGAAGTTCATACATGCTTGCAAATGCATTTCCCAGGAATTCCACAGAATACTCACTGTGAAAACTGGTGGCAAGGCAGAAACTTGAGAAGTCATTTTGGTGGTGAAGAGGTAAAAGAGGTAATTTATGGCACCTGGGAGATAGGTGCAAAGCCCCCCTCATTTATTCAGACTCCTTTATGCCTCAAACCAGTGAGGGAGGACAGAAAGCCTCATTTCATAAACTTCTGGGAGCAGATCAGAAGCAGACCTTTCTGTTTCTGGAGGGAAGAAACTTCTGGTATACAGGGCCTGTCTAATATTGAGGCTGGACAGGGACAACTGAAGATCTACTTGCCTTATCACCTAGTAACAGACAAAAACTTTTATGGCTGGGGAAAGGTCAAGAATATAGATCCCTATGTGGTAGAGGTATCCAGAAATGGTTGAAAGCTGAGAGGAAAACAGATAAATTGAGAAAAACAAAAATAAAAATTACGGCAGATATTTTACCAGAAGTGGTGTATAAGCCAGAAGACAATGGAGCAGCACTTCTAAAGTCTTTAAAGGAAGGAAAAAAAAAGTCAACCCTAATAATATAACCAGCAAAAATATCTTTAAGAAATGAACGTGAAATAGAGAACTTCTCAGAACAAGAGCTGAGAAAATTCATTGTCAGCAGACCTGTGCTGCAACAAATATAAATTTCTTTAGGCAGAAGTAGTGTGATACCTGATAGAAACTTGCACATCTTCACAAAGAAACAAACAGGCCAAAATGGTTTAAAAACAAAAAAGTAAACATAAAGGTTTTTCTTATTTTCATCACTTTAAGAGATAATTTACTATCCTAACAGGAGAGCACCAGCCTTTTCAGCAAAGGGCTAGACAGTATATATTTTAGCGACTTATTTTGCCTTTGTAGTGTCAGATCAGCCATATAAATCAAACTACCTTGACTTCCTGGAAAACCTTATTTGCAGAAAAGAGGGGACATGGCCTTGTTTGCTGATCTCTGATCTAAGGAAAAAATAGCTTATAGCATATGAAAATTAAAATATATGACAAAACAGTGAAGTTTTTAACAAAAACTTTAACAAAAAATTACTGTAGAATTGAAAATAGTTTATAACAAATATAATATAAAAATACAAACTCAGTATAATAGTTTCTCATGTATAAATATAGAAAAAATATATAAAATAGAAAATTAGTTTATAACATATAAAATTAAAATATATGGCAAAACGAGTTTTTAACAAAAACTTTTTTATTATGTTCAGTTTGCCAGCATATAGTGCATCATTATTTTAACAAAAACTTTTTTTTAAAAACAAAAAATTACAGTTGAGTTGAAAATAAAACTTGTAAGATCCTTATATCACAGATCATAATATTATATGAAGTAGACTGTGATCATTTAAAAATGCATATCATAAAACTTAGGAGACCTACTAAAAAGCACAAAGATTTAGCTGCTAAGTGAATAGTGGAAATACAGTGGAATCTTAAGAATTAATCTAAAAGAAGTAAGGAAAAGAGAAAAAAGGACAGAATAAATGGAACAAATAAAAAACAACTAACAAGATAATAGATTTGAATCTATATCTTTTATTGCATTAAATGTAAATCACTTAGGCCTTAAGTCTCAGGCATTTAATAGCATTTAAATCATCCAAAGTATATTCTTTGACTTCAGTGGCATTAAACTAAAACTCAGTAAAAGATACTGGAAAATCCTCAAATATTTGGGAATTAAACAGCCTTCTGAGTAATGTGTAAGTCAAAGAAACAAGTCACAGGAAATAAGCTGTTTTGAATGGAATGAAAATGGAAATACAACTTACTAAAATTTTTAGAATGCAGTTAAAAGTAGTGTTTTGAAGGAAACTTTTATTTATTTATTTATTTATAGATTTATTTCTCCAAGGCAAGGAGAGGGAGTGCACATGAGTGGGAGGGACGGAGTGAGAGGGAGCAAGAATCCCAAGCAGACTCTGTGCTGAGCATGTACCCTGAGATCATGACCTGAACCAAAACAAACAGTTGGGTGCTTAACTGACTGCACCCCCCAGGTTCCTTCCCTCGAAGGAAGCTTATAAAAGCTATATTAAAAAGAGCAAATCTAAAGCATTCAGAAGAAGAAAATTATGAGAAATAAATGAAAAGGAAAACAGTAAAAGAAACCAAGAGTTGGTCTCTTGAAAAGATCAATTTAATTGGAATATGTTTAACCACACTGATCAAGGAAAACAAAAAACTACCAAAATCAAGAATGAAAGGGTGGATATCGTTACAAATCCTGCAGACTGGAATATAAGTGAATATTAGAACAACTTTATGCCCATAAGTTTTAAAAAGAAGATAATAGAGCTGGTTTGCTCAGGACATAAAGTATCAGTTTAAGATGTGCTCGGTTTAGGTTATGATAGAAAACTAGATAAAAACATCTAGAGTCAGAGGGCAGTTCATGTCAGAAGGTCAGGAAAGAGATTGAAGAAGAAAACTACAGGCTTTGATTTTGATAGGTTTTAAGAGTTTTAACCAAACTCTTGCTACAAATTAAGGCAGCTAAATATTTTATTGTATGTAGAGAATATCGTGTCCCCAATTTTTATGTGGTAGTCTTTTTACACAATTGTAAATTAAAACTCCTTGGTCTCTCTTTTGTAAATGGAGTTAAAAGGGATCATATATTATCTAGTCTTATTTCTCTGCCTCATACGATTGTCTTAGCTAGAATTCATCCCTGCATACTGTCTTGAAGATCTGCATGGATACCATTGCTATAATCTTTGGATAAACTTTTTGCCATGTATTATTTTCCTTAATGGTCAAAAAATTCATTGTTTCTGCCTTCAATCACCATAGTTTTCTATGGTGGACTTACATCTCAACCTCTTATTTTATCTACTTAAAATAGTGTATATTCCCTTACTGTTTTTTTCCTTCTTAACATTTCCAGGTATTTAAATTATTTCTAATAGAACCTCTTCTGTTCTGCTGATTTAAAAAAATCTTCTGTATAATCCCATTCTTGTGCATATCGAAAAATTATGGTGGCCTATAAGAATCTGGGAAAAGAAACTTATATAGCAGAAATAGCACTTTATAATATTTGAATGTGTAAAAAAGTAGAATTACAAATCCATGTGGATTGAAAGAGTCCTACATTACATGATATGTGGACAATTGATAATTTATAAAGAATTAAATTATGGGGGCACCTGGGTGGCTCAGTTTGTTCAGTGGGTTCAGCTCAGGTCATGGTCCCAGGGTCCTGGGATCAAGCCCCACATCGGGCTCTCTGCTCAGCATGGAGCCTGCTTCCTCCTCTCTCTGCCTGCCTCTCTGCCTACTTGCGATCTCTGTCTGTCAAATAAATAAAAATAAAATCTTTAGAAAAAAGAATTAAATTATATATTACCTAGGTGTCAAAATAAAGAGTAAAATTTTTAAAAAGATTTTATTTATTTATTTGACAGATAGATCGCAAGTAGGCAGAGAGGCAGGCAGAGAGAGAGAGGAGGAAGCAGGCTCCCTGCTGAGCAGAGAGCCCAATGTAGGGCTCAATCCCAGGACCCTGGGATAATGACTTGAGCCGAAGGCAGAGGCTTAACCCACTGAACCACCCAGGCGCCCCTAAAGAGTTAAATTTTTAATTGAATCCATAAAAATGTTGAAAGATGGTAAAAGAGTATTGCCACTTTTACATATGAAAGAAGTAAGAGAGAATAAACATGGAAAATTAATATTTTAGGGTATAAAAATTTAATTCTTTTGTATATAGAGTATGATAAATACCTTAACTGAATTAAAGAGGAGACAAGGTAGGGAAGAAATTTAATATTCTGAATATATAAGTGTGCACACAAATGGATATGATAAAATAACATAAGGATACAGTTCACAACAAGCAAAGATAATTTCTAAATGTTCCATTTCACAATCAGAGATACAAAATTAAGGCAGTGAGATGTCATTTTTGCCTAATGAAGATTTTATCTTTTTATGAACATTACTTTGTAATGGGTGGTTAGGGTGTGGGGTTGTGCCTTTCTGTCACTCAGTGAAAATATAAATTATTACATCATTTACTAAAACCATTTTGACAATTATATATTAAAAATTACTCAATCTATTAATCTTTTGGGATTTTTTTTCCTAAGGAAAAAAATCAAAATTTGGACAGACTGTTGATATCAGCATTTGTAATTTAAAAAGAAAAAGAGAAGGATAAATAGAGAAAGAATAGGAAAGGACTTACTTGTCCCTAAATAGAGGAAATAGTTAAAATAATTATAGTATAATATTGTGATGGAAAAGTTATTTGGCCATTAAAAAGTTACTTCTTTTTTTTTTAAGATTTTATTTATTTATTTGATAGAGATCACAAGTAGGCAGAGAGGCAGGCAGAGAGAGAGAAGGGGAAGCAGGCTCCCTGCTGAGCAGAGAGCCGGATGTGGGGCTCGATCCCAGAACCCTGAGATCATGACCCGGGCCGAAGGCAGAGGCTTAACCCACTGAGCCACCCAGGCGCCCCAAAAAGTTACTACTTTGAACACCCTTTAATGGTATCAGATTTTCAGGGTATAATGTCAAGTAGAGAAGTAAAATACAAAGCTCTATATACAGATAATCTGAATTTAGTTTAAAAAATTATATATGCATATTAAGACATTCCCATACCAAAATGTTAACAGTGGTTCTCTTTGCATAGTAATGTTTTTTCAATTTTCTAAAATAATCATATATTCCTTATAATTGGTAAAGGTTTTTTCATAACTTAATACTAAAGCTACCTTTCAGTGCTGAAATTTAGAAAATACACCAAATATAATTTTGGGGACTTCCTCCCAAAAGCATCATAGATGGAAGAATTACAGACACTTCCCTTTCTAAGAGTTGGGTTGTATTACGGGAAGTAAACAGAGCAGATTCCAGGAGAACTCACTGCTACCCCTGATTTAGTGGGACAAGTTTGAGAGGCTTGAGCAGCCTGAAGGAGGAGGAATGGAAACGTGGCCTACTTTGAGCCCCTTTCCCTTTGCATTCACTACCATTGTGAATCTCCAAGAGTAAAATAGAATGTGTGTGTATAGCATTCCCAGATCTGTTTGACCATGGAACTTGTTTTTTTTTAAGTAGGCCCATTAAAATCTTAAAGAGCACAATTTGGGAAACACTGATGTAGAGATATTCAAAGGAGGATGGATAAAATAGAGGTTGGCAAATAGTGGCCTCTCTCTATATATATGTATATATACACATACACATATATATACACACACATATACACATGCATATATATGTTATATGTAATACATATATTAATATGTATATAATAGATACATTAGATAATGTATCTACTATATATAATTTGTATGTAATATATTACATGTAATATACTTAATGCATATAAATAGTATATTTATATATACTGTATACTATGTAATATATTTATTTATTTACCTTTCTTTATGGTAAAGTTTCATTGAGACACAGCCACATTTGTTTACTGATTGTCTATGTCTGATCTGTAGTTGTTTTCACACTACAATGGCAGAGATGAGTATTTAGACAGAGATCATATGACCTACCAAGCCTGAAATACTTGCCCTGGCCCTTTACAGAAGGAGCTTGTCAGATAACTGGCATAAATGATAGGAATCTTTCATCCCTGATAATTTGTGATTCTAAGTTATTTCTGGTCATTGGAAGTCTTTTCCAAGTAGAAGTTTTTAAATGGAAAAAAAAAGTCGGGGTGGGGGGGGGAGGTTGGGTGGAAAAAGGCAGAAAAGAGGCCAGGAGAGTGACAAATACAAGGATAACAGGAGAAAGTCAGACTTGGTGTGTGCATAACTAGGAAATGTGCAGTGGTGACTGACTCCAAGGAGGAGTTGTTAACAGAACTACAGACCACAGAGAGTTTGCTAGCTCATCTTTGTGGCTGACATCTGAAAGACACTTAAGTACTAGAAACACCATGCAGTAAATTATTGAAAGTGGAAAGAGGGGCACCTGGGTGGCTCAGTCAGTTAAGCCTCCAACTCTTGGTTTCATCTCAGATCGTGATCTCAGGGTTGTGAGAATGAGCCCCGAGTTGAGTCCTTTTTTTTTCTTTCTTTTTTTTTTTTTTTAAGGTTTTATTTATTTATTTGACAGAGAGAGCACAAATAGGCAGAGCGGTAGACAGAGGGAGAAGGAGAAACAGGCTCCCCACTGAACTAAGCAGAGACCTGATGTGGGGCTTGATTCCAGGACCCTGAGATGAAGGCAGACACTTAACTGACTGAGCCACCCAGGTGTGCCCCCCAACAGTTGGGTTCTGTGCTCAGTGTGGAGACTGATTGTGCTTCTCTCTCCCCCTTCATTCCTGCCCCCCGCTCATGTGTGTCTCTCTCTCTTTCTCAAATAAATGAAATCTTAAAAAGTGGAAAGATCTCTTGTGATGGTGTTTACGTTCATGCATCTGGTTTAAAAATAATATCGAAAGTATTTTAGCATCTTTGAGACCAAGTCTTATTTTTAGAGGGAATTTTTTGATTTCTAGTGGGTATTGGCTATAAAACTGGCCATGAGCCTGCTGGCTAGTGCTTGGTTGTAAAAAGGTACTTTGGAGCACCCACAATTGGCCCGTGATATCATTTGGATGGCATAGTTTTTAAGTTAATTATTACCTTTGAATATAAAATGATATTTTGTAATTATAGTTAAATAAAACACTGTTCTTAGTGTCTTATATAAGCAACAACACTAAGAAGCAAAATTTCTAATTGGGAAGTAGAATTTGAGAATGAGTATGTTTCAAACGTACTTTCTCTTTATTCCTCCAGCTTTATTGAGATACAACCAACATTTAACATTGTATAAGTTTAAGGTGTACATATTATAAAATGTTTAGCACAGTAAGATTAGTTAACACATTCTTTACCTCACATAATCAGCAATTTGTTATTGTTATGTTAACATGGGGAGTTCAACTCTCCTACAACTTTTAGTTACATGGTACAGTATTGTTTGCTAGAGTCACATTCCATCCTCAGACCTTAGTCCTTTGTAAGTGGAAGTTTATACCCTTTGACCAGCATCTCCCGGTTTCCCTCACCCTTCAATCCCTTGTAATTATTACTGTACTGTTTCTAGGAGTTCAGTGTCAAACACAACTTCCTTAAAATATTAAAAATGCTCTTTCTAATATTTATTTTTATGCATTTCTAGGCACAGCAGCTCTTGATTTTAAAGATCTTGTAGTTTTAAAAATATTTAACAATAACAGTATTTTTATTTGATGCCAGTTTAATTAATAGTATCTGTCACTTTGTGCTAAAATACTTACTCTTATAATTGTCTACAGGATAATTTTTTTAAGTATTGGCATTCTAAATTACTGCAGTTAAGAGTAGTAAGAATTAAGTAAAATGTGTTTTGTCCATTAACTTTTTTTAGCCTTTCCTCCTATCACTTTGAATTTAAAAATAAATTCCAGAATTATCTTGTAAGATTTAAATTTAAAAACACAAGAGTTTTTTTCTTTGTACATTCATTCATATCAAGTCTGATATTTGGCAGTTTTTTATTTCCAGTAAGGGAAGATGGGCTGGTGAAAAGGGAGTAACATGAACTTGTTTTTAGTAAAGGAAATTCATACTTTACCAACTCATTAAATGACTTCTAGGATATTATGGCAGTGGTAGATAAGGATACATATTGAGGTTTACTTTTTTTTTTTTTGACAGAAATATGTCCAAAAAATTCCATATAATTAGCTAAGGTAAATATTGAATAATAGAAGTTCTGGAATAAGTGACTAATGGCCTGGCATGATTAAAAGTTGGCTAGGTAGCAGGAAATCATTAGACCTTAGTGGAATATTTTAAGTCTGAAATACTAGAATGTGTGATAGTTGATTTTATTTTAGTTGATTTTATTTTAGCTTTTGGTGTTGATTTTAATCAAAAAAGTCTGAAATACTAGAATGGGTGATAGTTGATTTTAGTTTTGTTGATTTTACTTTAGTTTTTGGTGTTGATTTTAATCAAAGGATAAATTCTAATCAGTTATTTTGCTTTTTTGTAGCAGTAACTATAACTTTAAGAAAAGTTTTAATTACAGACAGTTACGATGAAATTTGACTTCTTAATCATGAGTTTCATGGCTAGGAACTTTCTGTGATTGAAAATGCATCTAATGTCAATGCCTGGGTTCTAATTCTCGTCTGCCCTTAGCTTGCTGAGTGATTGGTTCCGGTTTTGAAATGCTTCTGTAAAAAGGAGGATTTAGATTATATGATTTTCTTACCATTCAAATATTCTATTAAATGCAGCTGTTTTAGAAATATATGCGTTAAGGGAACCTGGGGGCACAGTTGGTTAAGTGTCTGCCTTCCGCTCGGGTCATGATCCCATCCAGGGATCAAGCCCCATGTGAAGAGTTTCCCTGCTCAGTGGGGAGCCTGCTTCTCCCTTACCCTCTGCCCTGCACTCATGCTTGCTCTCTCTAGTGCTTTCTCTCTGTCAAATAAATAAAATCCTTTTTAAACATTTAAAAAAAGAAATATATGCATTAAATATAAGATGAATTTCAGAATGTTTTTCCTGTCTTGGTATTGAAATAGATACATTGTTTGCAGAAAGATAAAGGCATTGCCTTATCTGCCACAATGTGTGTAATGAAGCAAACCTTACACTAAAGATCTGAATTATTGGCTTCATGTCCCAACCCCACTATGGATGAGGTAGTTAATCTGAGTATCATTTCCCTTATCTCTAAGTATAAACAGTAATCTCTGCACAGCACACCTCTGACAGGCAAATAGAATAATAATGTTGACCTTTGGATGACCTGGGGTTATTCAAAGAGTTAAGAGTTAAGAGCGCTGACCTCCCTGCACAATCAAAAATCTGTGTATAATCTGATTCCCCCAAAACTTAACTAGTAATAACCTACTGTTGGCTGGAAGCCTTTACCAGTAAGATATAAACAATCAACTAATACATATTTTATACATGTATGTATTTTAGACTATATTCTCAAAATAAAGTAAGCTAGAGCACAGAAACTGTTAAGAAAATAATAAGGAAGAGAAAATACACTTGTAGTACTATACTGTATTTATCAAAAAACAGTTTGTGTGGAAGTGGACCTGCACAGTTCAAACCTGTGTTGTTCAAGAGCCAACTGTGTATATAAAACATTTTGTAAATTGTAGGTACTCTGTAATTCTACAGTAATAGTAATTTGAAACAATGTACAACGACAAAGGTAATGACTGGAATTTTAGTAGTCAACATTAGATTAAAATGAAGATAAAAGGTTTACTTCACAAAGCAAGATTTGAGAACTTTTTCAAGTAGAAATCGTAATCCATTTAATATTCAGTTAGATCATTTGGGATTGCAAAACAAGAAAAAAATCTTATGTGACCAGATTGCAAGGCATCTGAAATGGTTTGCTTAAAACTAAACTTGCACAAAATAGTTTCAAATAAACATAACCACATGTTCATTGTCAAAAATAAGAGGGTGTAATTGACTGAAATAAAAGTAGACATACCTTTTAACTCTTCCCTTAATCTAACTTTCTAGAGATAACCCTCGTTAACAAACGTTATCCATGCATTCATTGAGTATTTGTTGAACAAAATTCCATATGCTATGAGATTATATATTCATTGTACTAGATGGTGGGGATGAAATGGGCCTGAGTCTCGGCCCTTGTAGTGCTTATGCATAGGCAGGCATTGAGCAAGTAAATAAATAAAGTAATTGTAAATTTTATGTCTACTTAAAAGAAATGGAAAGAATGAGCTGATAAAGAATTATTGAGTTAAACAGGATAGGTGGAGAAGGCCTTTCCTTTTTTTTTCGACTGTGCCACCCAGGCACCCTGGGGTCTTGTTTTACTTTTTGTTTTTTTATAATTAATTATTTTTATTAACATATAATGTGTTATTTGCCCCAGAGGTACAGGTCTGTGAATCGCCAGGTTTACACACTTCACAACACTCACTATAGCACATACCCTCCCCAATGTCCATAACCCCAGCGCCCTCTCTCTACCCTCCTCCCCCCAGCAACCCTCAGTTTGTTTTGTGAGATTAAGAGTCTCTTATGGTTTGTCTCCCTCCTGATCCCATCTTGTTTCATTTTAGAGAAGGCCTTTCTGATGGAATATGTCAGTTGAGACCTGAACCTTAGAAGAAGCCTGTGTGTGTATATTTTATATACTCACACATGCATAGACACACATCATTTATAACCTTTTTATTTGCAGACGTGAAATCATATTTTTCTGTGACTTTACTGAACCGTGTTTGATGGACATGCTGTTACTCACTGGTTTACCTTTTTTTCTTTTTTTAATCTGCTCTATTACCATCAGACTGGAGTATGAGGAGACTTGTGTTTTTGTGTTCTTGATGGCAGTGTAAATTTTTTTGAAATGCAACTTAATAATTTAGAATTCATATACCCTTTCATCAGGTAACCCTATTTATAATAATTTGCCTTGCATGTGTAACTACCAAATAGTTAAAGATATTTGTGTTAGACTAAAATAAATCTGGAGACAGTGTGGTCCATGCAGTTAATAAGGGGGCTGATTAAATAACATGAATACAGTGAAACACTAGGTAGCTGTTAAAAAATAAAGTAGGTCGATGTAAGATAAATATGGTAGATGTGGGAAAATATCTGAGTTACATTACTAAAGCAAGTTGCAGAAAAGTATATGTAGTCTGATTTCATTTGTGGAACAGATAAGACAAAAGGATAAACAGTTGATCCTTGAACAATACCTGTGAACGAGAGCTAGGGGCACCAACCCCCAAGCAGTCAAAAATCTGCCTATAGGGCCACCCTATTTGGGTGACTGTCATTAACCATGTGCCTTCGGCTCAGGTCATGATCCTGGGATCCTGGGATCGAGCCCCACGTCGGGCTCCCTGCTCAGCAGGAAGCCTGCTTCTTCCTCTCCCACTCCCCCTGCTTGTATTCCCCCTTCGCTATGTCTCTTTCTGTCAAATAAGTAAATAAATAAATAAAATCTTTAAAAAATCTGCCTACAGCTTTTGACTCCTTGAAAATTTTACTAATCATGTGAACCATGAGATTACCTTTTACTGCAGTAAACAATTTGCTGGAGAGGTGAACTGCTTATGTGGTTGGTGTCACACAGGGATGATTAGCTTCACATGAGGTTTTAAGTGGATACTTGCAACACCTTAGCTCACCACAGTGGCAACAGAGGTGGCTACAAAATTATTATAATAGTACTATATGCACTATAGTTAATTTTACACAGTTAAGATTTAATACTGTGTTTACATTTGCTTACATTTCTCTCAACTGTAAATGGCACCATGAATAGTCTGTATGTGCATAAGTTTTGATAAATTTTAACTTTGTGTGTTTTAAATTTGTGTATATTTTATGGTAGTTAATGACAAAATGGGCTAGTATTTACATATATGTTATGTATTCATGACATATACCTAACTTTTTCTTAATTTTTTGGGTATTTCTAGGCTGGGAAGTTCATCTGTGAATTTTTTCAAATCGTTGCAAATCTCCAAAAAATCTCTAACATATTTATTGAAAATAAAATCTACATATTAAGTGAACCATGCATTTCCAACCTGTGTTTGTTGTTCAAGGATCTAGTGTGGGTGTATATATGCTTGTATGTTTAACAAAGTTTTCTAAATCTACACAACAATCTGTTAATCATGCTTATATCTGAAAAGTGAGATTGGAAATGCCTGAGGATGGAGAGGGAAGGACAATGTATTTGTAAATATTTGAAAAGCCAAATAAAACTAAATTTTTATTTAAAATTAAGAAATTAAATTTGAAATATTGCAGTCAGGTCTGTACACATAGTGATTTTTCCTTTGTTCAGGATAGTTTAAAACTTTTTGAGTTTTTATTTCTTGAAAACAAAATGGTATGGGAGAAAAAATAAATAGTTGTTTAGAGTATTAGGCAACTATCTCCAAATATTTTCTTGTCTTCAAATGTAATATCTTCTATTATAGCACCTTTTTCCTGGAAGATGAATCATGTCATATAAGTGCTAGGGCAGTTAGGTATAGTTTATTAATATATTAAAGCAAGTTTGTTTCGTTAAACCAACAAGTGTTTTATTGAGTGTGTGTACCATGTAAATAGAGATTCCTAGTTACCTAGCAGAGACCCCCTAGTACATACGCTAGATGGAGAGAGGATGTAAAATCTTAGAGTCTGATTAGAATGGATTGTAGAAATCCAAGTGTCTAGCTGAACTGAACACTCAGTTAAGTGACTTGCCTTACAAGTCACAATTACAGTTAAGTGATTGCTGTTAGGTTTGACAGACAAGGGTGGCTTCTCAAAGAATATGGCATTTGAGCTGATCATGGAAGGATGAGTAGGATTGCAGATTGGTCAGGTTACACAGAGATGAAAAAGGATGACATTTTGGATGAGTAAGTAAGAAGGCTCAAAGTGTATTTGAAGAATAGCAAGGAGCTGAGTTTATCAGTGTTCAGAAAGTAGGAATACAAGAATACATGTCCTGGAAGGTGTATGTAGACCAGATTATTAAATACCAGGGTGGGATTTGCTAGCTAGACTACCCCAGCAAATTTTAGGTACATGAAGAAACAAGTAGCACTTTGTGTATAAGTAGTACACAAGGATTAGTCTGTTGGAGGTGTGTTGAGTGACTTGAGAGAGGAAAATATAAAATCTGTGATACTGATTAGAAGAATCGTGTGCCACATCAGATAGGATGTTTAAGACCCTCAACTCAGTATTGACAGTGGAAAGAGAAACTCTTTATCCTTCAGTAGCTCATACATGGTTAGATGTTCTAAAAGGAAGAGAGGACAAGATTCATAATTTTTTTGGATACTTAAGGGAGAAAAGAAGATTTAAGTCTCACACTAAATACAAGCAGAGAGATTCTCTGTATAAGCCGAAGGTTATGATCTTAGTCTACTTAGGTTAAGAAAGTTTGTCCCCATTACTGTTGAGTTATTCTGTAACGACTGATCTGTTTTTAGAGAGCTTTGGAGAGGTAGAAGTGTAAAATATGATTTGTTTAATGTTTAACATTTCATCTTTGACAAAAGTCATAAATTTTGAGGCCAGAACTTGTGAGGCCCAGGTAGTAACTTAGTGCCCCAATTATGAATGTTGGTTTTAAGCAATTAAATAAAAGTTCAGTTAATGACCTTTCTGGACACAAAGATGGATTTAGACACTATCAGAGAGCAAGCTTGAATTTTAATTTGGTACTGTTATTTAGCTATAAAGAAAGACTCTATTATGCAGTGCTAAAACACCAGAAGGAAGATAGTATGTCTGAATATCTTTTAATTGGTAGCTATATTTAAGAGATGATTAAATTATACAATAATGTCATAGTTGGCAGAATATCATTCGGGTCTAGAAGACGCCACTGACAATCTGGCTGCTTGTAGACTTTATTTCATGTAGTTTCAATGCTGGATTAGTGTGTTTTTCATTTCAGGTTATAGTGTTATTGATGTTGAGAATATCTCCCATTTGATGCATGCTTAAGAGATCACCAGGAATTAAAAATTATAGTATAATTCGATACGCATTTTGAGTTATGTTTTCCTATAGTGTTCACATTTTAAATGCTATTACTGCATCATAACTACTATAATGTTGTCCTCACATGTATGCATATTTTTAAAAAACCACCTTTGTTTACCACCAGAATCACTCTCTGAGTTTCCTTGTCTACAGTGTATACCTGAGCATTTGTAGACCTCAAATGATGAAAACAATGTGAAAGACTTTTTAGCTGGATTCTAGTATGATGACAAATTTCTTCTAATTTTTAGGTTTCCTCCGCAGTTTAGATTTCTTTACAAATTCAAGTAGTTGATGTTTGTCAAACTTAAAAAATATCTGGATTAAGTACTACTTGAATTCTATCACTTTTTATATAATCTGAGGAAGTAGAAACTGCTGGAATTTGGGCTTCTGAATCTGAATCTTAAAAAATGCTAATGCTCTCTATCTCTCAACTATGTCTTGGAAAACTAGTTATGATTAGAGTTAATGTCAATCATTAAATACATTGGAACAAAGTCAGTTTTTTTATTGGTCTAACTGGGTAATGAGCAAAAATATCTTTATACATTTTGTCTTTCCTTTTTTCTGGGGTGTTATGATCTTGTATTGAGATACCTTTTTGATTTAGGATGAAAGGAGAGAGGGCTGTCCTTTTTCTGGGCTCACTGCTGTGGTAGGTGCGTCACTAGCATCTGGCACACCTTTTTTAATGAGTGCTTTTGATGTCAGGAAAATGTCAGATGACTTCCTTAAAATTGAAACATCTCTCCTGCACACAAGAATGGGAGGAATACTTTGTGTTCATTTTATTTTATAACTTCCTTCAATTGTTTATATAAGTCATTTATTTAAACTAGCAGTTGACTGCAAGGGCTGCTTATCAGAGCACACACCCACCCAAACTCTCCACTAGAGTGTGCTCCTCTGAGAGCAGATGAGTTCTCTCCCTTGGGATTTAGTTCCTCAGAGGAAGAGCTCTAATGTCTGTGGCATGACCACATGCAACTTTTATTCCATTGTTTTTGAAACTATTTGGATACTCAAAATAGGTATTGGTGAATTGGTTAAAAAAAAAAAAAAGGCCTTTGTAAAGTATTTTTATGAGTTTATGTTCACATTGCATTGTGCCCCTAAGTCTCCTAGCTGTGTAGCAGCCGTGCTGGTGGATGTTTCAGGTATTTACATAGTTTGGACTTACTTCATTTTGGAGTGTTCTGCTCTCTCATGACCCTGAAAGACTTACTAAATTCATAAGCACCAACTTCAGTTGGGCTTCAGACACCTGCAAGATCCTGTTAGGTTTTTCTAGTCTACTTCCTGCCCCTTTCTTGCATATCAGTTATTGTAAATCTCTACGCTCTTCAGACCCACTGTTTTACTGCCAGCACTTGACCACCTTTCTCAGTCCATTGGAATTTGAGATTCTTTTTGTGCTGTAATGCATGGTTCGTTTTTTGGTGTTACATTTGCTAGATAGTACAGTTTGTGAATGTCTATTAGATCAAACTTGTTAGTTGTGTTTATAAACTCCTTTAGAGCCTTACCTAATTTTTGTCTGCTTTATCTGCCGATTTCTGGGGGCGCCTGGGTGGCTCAGTAGGTTAAAGCCTCTGCCTTCGGCTCAGGTCATGATCCCAGGGTCCTGGGATCGAGGCTTGCATTGGACTTCCTGCTCGTCAAGAAGCCTGCCTCCCCCTCTTTCTCTGCCTGCCTCTCTGCCTACTTGTGATCTTTGTCTGTCAAATAAATAAATAAAATCTTAAAAAAAAAAAAGAAAATTGATTTCTATGAAAGGTATGATTGCAAATTTATTCAATTCTTGTATTTCTAACTACTTTTGCTCTGTATATTCAGAAGCTGTTAGTAATTAGCTCACTTTCCTGTGGATTACCATGTGTCATCAAATCGAAGAAGTTAAGATGCATCCTGATTTCAGAGATTTTAAAATGTGAAAAAGTGTATCACAGAATCTAGAAAACATGGTATTTATTTTATCAGCAGGAAACATTCACTTTTCCCTGATTAATTCTTGTTAACTTCAGTTATGTGTTGTTTGATATTGACATTACTATACCTACTTTCTTTTTAATGGCATTGCCTGATAAATATTTCTTTCATTTTCGAACTTTTGGTATCCTTTTGTTTTATTGACTGTGGACGCTTGACACTTAACTGTTTTTATGTCCTAATGAGTCCTGCCAACCCATCTTAATTGGTTTCTATTTATCAAATGTTTACTTTAAAATTTTTATGTACCTATTTAGCCACATTTTTTATTAGCAGCACTTAGGGTTAACCATGATCTCTACCCCCTCACCAGATAATTAAATATGTAATCATGCTTTTACTGCTTCCTTCTTCAAACACTGTGCCTTTCCCCAAATACATTCTTTGGACTGTAATTTCCACTTTCTTGGGTTTGTTTTAATTTACTTTGCTAGAGTATACATGGTAGTAAATTCTCAGAAAGGATGTGTAAAAAGTAAATTTAAGACCCCATATCTGAAAATATATTATTAGCTCTCATATAAAGCTTCATTATCTTTTTAGTATACGCCTTGGAATCTTCTTAATAATCATCTGTTTTATTCTCTTTAAGCTTTGGGATTTCTATCTTTCATCCTTTGAATTCTGCATTTTCATGATACAGATTATTTTCTTCTTCCACCTCCAGTTCATACTGTCCAGCACTGAATGGTCCTTTTGAAACAGACTTCCATCTTGGGGTTGCCTGGGTGGCTCAGTCGATTAAGCATCCTACTCTTGAGCTCAACTCAGATCTTGATCTCAGGGTCTCAGGGTCGTGAGTTCAAGCCCCATGTTACACTCAGTGTGGAGCCTACTTAAAAAAAATAAAAATAAATACACACAATAAAACACTTAACGTGTTTAGTTCCAGAAAAAATTTATGATGTTAAATATTTGACCATTTATTGCTCTTGCTGCTTGTTCTATCATCTCCTCTTAAACTTGTCCTTTACGTATCACCTGTACTTGAGGGCTCCAGCAAAATCCCTGAAACTACTTCACAGTCTACTAATTTGATCTTTATTTGGGTCCAATTTTCTCTTCTGTCTATATTTTTAATAAACTTTTAATTTTAGAATAGTTTTTTTAAAAAAAATTATTTATTTGACAGAAATCACAAGTAGGCAGAGAGGCAGGCAGAGGGGGGGGGAGGCAGGCTCCCTGCTGAGCAGAGAGCCCAACACAGGGCTCGATCCCAGGGCCCTGAGATCACGACCTGAGCCGAAGGCAGAGGCCTCAACCCACCAAACCACCCAGGCGCCCCTAATTTTAGAATACCTTTAGATTTATAGAAAAGTTACAAAGATAGTACAAAGGGTTCTTACACATTCCACACCATTTCCCCTATTATTAACATCTTACATTAGTATGATATTTTTTGCAGTTAAACAATACAATGTAAGCATACTTCTTTTGTTAACTGAAGTTCATACTTTATTCATATTTCCTTAGTTTTTATCTAATGTCCTTTTTGTATCCCACAGTCCTATCCAGAATACCATATTACATTTAGTCATCATATCTCATTACCTCTTCTTGGCTATGATAGTTTCTCATACTTCCCTTGTTTTCGATGACCTTAACAGTTTGAAGCAGCATTGGTCAGATAATCTGTAGAATGTCCTTTTATTAAGAATTATCTGATATTTTTCTCATGATTATACTGGGAATGTTGTTTTTTTTTTTTTCATTTTATTTATTTTTTCAGTGTAACAGTATTCATTCTTTTTGCACAACACCCAGTGCTCCATGCAAAACGTGCCCTCCCCATTACCCACCACCTGTTCCCCCAACCTCCCACCCCTGACCCTTCAAAACCCTCAGGTTGCCCCAACCTCCCATCCCTGACCCTTCAAAACCCTCAGGTTGTTTTTCAGAGTCCATAGTCTCTTATGGTTCGCCTCCCCTCCCCAATGTCCATAGCCCGCTCCCCCTCTCCCAATCCCACCTCTCCCCAGCAACCCCCAGTTTGTTTTGTGAGATTAAGAGTCATTTATGGTTTGTCTCCCTCCCAATCCCATCTTGTTTCATTTGAGGGAGGAGGACCAAAGAGGTAAATTTCCATTGTCATCACATGTGATGAGATCACACATTCTTGCTAACCCTTCAACATGACTGACCAGTGTGGATGTTGACTCCAATCACTTGGCTGAGAGTGGTACTTCACACGCGTCTCCACTGCAAAGTGACTTCTTTTTTACTTTTCGGTATCATACACTTTGGAAGAAGTCACTGTACACAGCCCACACTTAACAGAGTGGGGTGTCACACACCACTTCCTTTAGGACAGAGTATCTAACATGAAGTATTTTAAGTTCTTCTGTACAGGAGATTTGTCTGTTCTCCCGCATATATTTATTTGGTCATTTGCTAATATTTTGTTAAGGATTTTTCCATCTGTGTTCATCAGATGTATTGGTTTATAGCTTTCTGGTAATGTTTATCTGCTTTTGATGTTAGGATAATGCTTTATAGAATGTGACTTAGTGTTCTTTCTGTTTCTATTTTCCCAAAGAAATTATGGGGAATTAGTATTGTTTGTCCTTTGTGAAATTCACCAGTGAATTCACCAATGAGAAACCATCTGGGCCTGGTGCTTTCTTTATAGAAAGTTTTAAATTGAGGTGCCTGGGTGGCACATTCAGTTAAGCAAAGGACTCTTAGTTTCAGCTCGGGTCATGATCTCAGGGTTGTGAGATCAAGCCCTGCATCGAGCTCAGCTTGGAGTCTGCTTGAGATACTCTCTGTCTGTCCCACCGCCTCTCCTCACCACTCTCTCTCTCAAAAATAAATAAATCTTTTTTTTTAAGTTTTAAATTATTGACTTCATTTCTTTAACAGTCATAGGGTTGCTGAAGTTCCCTGTTTCTTCTTGTGCAAGTTCTCACTGTGTTTTAAAGGACTGTTTTATCTAAGTCATTGAAATGTGGCATGGAGTTGTTTGTAGTATCCCCTTATTATCCTTTTAATGCTTGTGAGAACAAGACTGATGGCTCTGCTTTCATACCTGATATTAGTAATTTGTGGCTCTTTTTTTTTTTGGTGCCTGGCTAGAGTTTATCATTTTATTGATATTTTCAAATAAACAGCTTTTAGTCTTATTTTTTCTATTGTTTTCCTGTTTTCATTTTCATTGATTGCTGTTCCACGTTTTATTATTTCATTTTCTCTTCTTGACTTAGGCTTAACTTGCTCTTCTTTTTGTAGTCAATCTCCTAAGGTAGAAATTTAGGTTACAGATTTAGATTTTCTTTTTTAATGTATGTACTAATGCTGTAACTTTTTCTCTAAACACTGCCTTTGTTGTATCCCACAAAGTTTAATAAGCTTGTGTTTTCTTTTTCATTCAGTTCAAAATATTTTCTAGTTTTCTGTGTGGCTCCTCCTTTGACCGATGGATTATTTAGATGTGTATTTATTTTTAAATATTTGGGGTTTTCCATCTATATTTCTGTTACTTATTTCTAGGTTAACTCCATTGTGGTCAAAGAACATACTTTTTAAATGATTTTTATCCTATTAAATTTGTTAAAATGTGTTTCATTTTAACAGATGTTGTCTTAGGGAATTCCCATGTAGGTTTATGAACAACCTGCATGGTGCTTTTGTTGGCTGGAATATTTGTTAAATGTCAGTTAGATCAAGGTGATTGATAATGCTGTTCAGGTCATCCATAGTCTTACTAATTTTCTTCCTGCTTCGTCTACAGTTTACTGACAGAAAGCTGTTGAAACTCTCCAGTTATAGTAGCGAGTTTACCTTTTTCTGTTTGCAGTTCTGTCGATTTTTGCTTTATGTACTTTGGTACATTTTGGGGGGTACATAAGTGTGTAGGATTGTTATATTGTCTTAGAGAATTCAACTTTTGTTATGTAATGCATCCTTTATCCCTGATAATCTTCCTTATTCTGAAGTTTGCTTTGTCTAAAATTAATATAGCTAACTATTCCATTTTTCTTTTGATTAGTGTTAGCATTGTATATCCTTTATCATCCCTTTACTTTTTCTTTTTACTGAATTCATTATAATTTTTCGTCATGTAGTTTTCTAATCAAGGGGTATTTAAACTGCAACCACTAACACATGAAGATCTTGGGTTCCTCCTTCTCAAATTTCGGAGTTAATGTTCTAATCTGTAACAAAAAGATGTTTCTTATTCATCTGAGCCTCCTTGAACAGGGCGTAAGAAGAGAATTTGTAATTCCTGTTCACATCCCCTTCATTCCTTGAATAATATCATGTATCAGAATTGCCTTAGCCCGTGGTTTTTTGTTCCAGCTATCATTGTCTTTTACTACTACTACTCTATCTTATCTTCTCCTGCCAATATTCCTTTCCCATTTTTTTTGATTGCAGTAAAATACATCTAACATTTACTTTCCTGACCATTTTTAAGTGTATAGTTCATTGGCATTAAGTACATTCATCTTGCAGAACTGTAACTCTCATAGAGTGTCTGTCTTTTTGTGACCAGCTTATTTTACTTGGCGTAATGTCCTCAACTTTCTTCCATGTTAGAGTATATTTCAGAATTCCCTACTTTTCTAAAGCTAAACGATCTTCCAATGTATGTATATATCACATTTTGCTTATCCTTTCATCCATCAGTGGATACTTGGGTCGCTTTCACATTTTAGTGATTGTGAATAATGCTGCTATGAACATGGGTGTATAATTCTTTTGGATCTAATGGAATTGCTGGATTGTATGAATTCTATTTTTAATTATTTTGAGGAACTGTCATGCTGTTTTTCATTGTGACTGTACCATTTTACCATTTTACCTTGCCGCCAGCAATGCACAAGGGTCCCATTTCCTCTACATTCTTGCTAACACTTGTCATTTTCTGTTGTTTCTGTTGTTGTTGTTGTTGTTTGATAGTAACCATACTAATGGATGTGAGGTGGTCATCTCTTTACTTTTAAATGGGTTTAGAATGGGTTGGCTCTGGTCATGATCTCAGGGTCCCACAATCAGGCTCCCTGCTCAGTGTGGAGCCTGTTTCTTCCTTTATCTACTGCCCCCCCTGTTTATGCTCTCTCCCACTCTCTGACAAATAAAAATAAGTATTTTTTTGGGTTACGTTAGTCACCATACAGTTCATCATTAGTTTTTAAAATAAAATAAATAATAAAATGGGTTTCTTATAGACAACATACTGTTCTTTCTTTTTTTAATCCATTCTGACCATCTGCCATTTATAGATGTATTTAGACTGTTTACATTTAAACTGATTATTGACGTAGTCAGATTTAATAGTGATTCTGTAACTTTTCTTTCTATTCATTGAATTTGTTTTTTCTTTCTGCTCTCTTTTTCTGCTTTTTATGGTTTTGAGTATTTTACATGATTCTATTTCATTTTCTCTCTTAGTGTCAGTTATACTTCTTTTAAAATGTTTTTGGTGATTTCCCTAGATTTTACAAATACATTTTTAACAAAGTTCATCTTCAGATAATACTATGCTTTCTTCCTTTAGTGTAAGTACTTTATAGCAGAATATTTCTGATTCTTCCTTCCCATTCCTCTGATTGCAGTCATCTGGTTCATTTATCCATATTACTACTTTAAGCAGTTACCTTTTGTATTTATTAAGAATATGAAAATCAGGACTTTTTTACAAAAAATTTATTTTTCATTTATTCCTTCTGTGACACTCTTTTTTTAAATGTAGATCCAAGTTTTTGACCTATTTAATTTTTCTTCGCTTGAAGAACTTGTAACCTCTTTTTCAGGACAGATCAACTAGTGGCAAATTTAGTCAGTTTTTGTTTGTCTGAGAAAGTGTATTTCTCCTTCACTCTTTTTTTTTTTTAAGAATATTTATTTATTTGTCAGAGCAGCGGGAGGATCAGAGGAAAAGGGAGAAGCAGGCTCCTTACTGAGCAAGGAGCTTGACAGGGGGGTCAACAGGGGGTTTGCTCCCAGGACACTGGGATCATGACCTGAGCCAAAGTCAGACACTTAACAACCGACCGAGCCACTGAGGCACCTCCTTTTCACTCTTGAGGGATAGTTTTAGGATAGAGAATTAGATAGATATAGAATATAGATACAAAATTCAAGGTTGGTGGTTATTTTTTTTCTTTGAACACTAAAGATTTCATTTCAGTCTCTCCTTATGTATCTTTTTGACAAGAAGTTTATTATATAATCTTAACTATTCCTCTATAAACAAAGTGATTTTCTTTTCCCTGTTGAATTCTTTCAAGAATTTCTCTTTGTCTTTGGTTTTTAGCGGTTTGAAGATGATATTGTTAGGCATAATTTTTTTTTTTAACATTTATCTTATTTTGTGTTCTCTGAGTCTCCCAGGTAGGTGGTTTGGTATCTGTCATTAATTTGGGGAAGTTCTCAGCCATTATCACTTCAGATATTTTTTTCTGCTCCAGTGTCTCTTTGTTCTCCCTCTGGTATTTCAGTTAGACATATGTTCTAATTCTTGAGTGTCCGAAAGTTTTTGGATGTTCTGTTTTTTGGTGGTGGTGTTTTTTTTTTCCCATTCTTCTTCTTTTCATTTCAGTTTGGGACCTATCTTCAGACTGACTGATTATTTCTCAGCCATGTCAAGTCTACTACTGATTAGCCCATTAAAGGCATTCTTCTTTTCTGTTAACTGTGTTTTTTATTTGAAGGGTTTGATTTGTTTCTTTGGAGTTCTGTCTCTTTGCTTATTCATCTGTTTGTATATGTTATCTACCTTTTTCATTAGAGCCCTAAGCCTGTTAATCATAGTTAATTCACATTTCCTATCTCATAATTCCAACATCTATGTCATAAGATATTGTTCTGATGGTTGTTCATTTCTTCAGACTGTTTGTGGTGTTTTTCCCTTGCCTTTTGGCATACCCTGTAATCTGTTGTTGAAAGTTAGGCATCTTGTTTCAGGTAATGGAAACTGAGGTAAATAGAGCTCTAGTGTGAGGATTTATGTTAATCCAGGGAGGAACTGGTTTATTATAGCTGTAGATACCAGAGGTTTCATATTTCCCTGTTGTACTTGATTTTTTGGCCTTTCCTCTTGACTTTGGAACTTTCCTATATTCTGTTCCTCAGAGTGTTTCTCATAGTTCTTTCACCTGTAACCCATTGTTACTTTCCTTGAGCCCCATTGTGGGGTGTTAAGATATGGACAAAGAGGACTATTTTATGATTAAGTCTCAGATTTTAAATGGCCTTATGTCTCATGACTGTGACTATCACAAGTGGTAGAGCTTTCCCCGCTATTTCCTGTTCCCTTCCTTGCTGATAGTGTTTCCACTCTGTTCCTTAAAGCCCCGTCCTGTGCTGACTGTAGGTTATTGTATTCTGCCCTCTCTTTGCCCAACCACCCCACCCCTCCCAGCCCACCCAACACCTCTTAGGTGAAACAGGAAACCTGTAAGTTGGAGGGTAGAACTTCCATTCTGTAGCTGGAATAAGGTTTCAAAATGGTGCTCTAGCAGATTCTTTTCTTCTGGAAAGTAGGCCTTTGTTACAAAAAACGCTCTGGGCATTTTTCACAATTGTTACTCCCCCCACTCCCTTGTACTGGAGATCTTTTTTGGATCCTCATGGTGAGAACCTGGTGGAGTTTCTAGATAGAAAACCCACAGAAATATAGCATCATCAGTAAGACTGTGGCCTCCAGGAATTTCTTATTCTTACAGTAGTTCACACTTAACCTCCAGCAATTCATCAAAATTACCATTTAAATGTTCCTGTCGATTTATGTCTCCATTGACTTTGACTTCACATAAGCAGATCTTGATTGCTGTATCTCTGTGGCTGCACTGTCTCTCCGGATTTGAGGGTGGCACTCTGAGTTGTAATCTTAGTTCTCTGAAGAATCCAAGAGAAGTTGTTCATTTTAAGTTTCTTTCTTTTTTAAGTTTGTCTAGCTTTTTCCTGGACAGGAATGGTGACTTTCAAGCTCTTTCCATACCAGGACTGAAAACAAACATCTCTCCTGTCTATATTTTTAATTTCTAAGATCTCTAAATGTTTTGTAAAAAATGGGCTCTTCTTGTTTTATGGTATTCAGACCTTTAACATCTTCTTTTTTCTTTTTTCCTAAGTTTTTATTTAAATTCCAGTTAACATACAGTGTAGTATTAGTTTCAGGTGTACAATATAGGGATTCAACTTTTCCATACAACACTCAGTGCTCATCACAACAAGTACACTCCTTAATCCTCATCACGTATTTCTCCCATCCTCTACCCACTTCCCCACCCCCAATAAAAAGAAAAAAACTCTCAAAAACATATTTAACATCTTTTTTTTTTTTTTTTTTTTTTAAGGATTCTATGTATTTCCTTGAGAGAGAGAAAGTGCACAAGTTGGGGGGCGGGGCACAGGGAGAAGGAAAAAGCAGACTCCTCCCCGAGCACAGAGCCGGATGGAGGGCCCTATCCCAGGACCCTGGGATCATGACCTGAGCTGAAGGCAGATGATTAATGACCGAGCCACCACCCACCCACCCCGATCTTTAACATCTTTTAAAGTTTTCTGACATTTGCTTTTTCTGTTCTCTTGGTTATTATTTCTTTTATTGAATTTTGTGCCTCGTTTTCATTGTGAAATTCCAAATGCCTTAACTTTCTAGACATACTTATCTTTATCTTTGCTTGCTTGTTATTTACCTATGTAGTCTATTCTTGAAAGTTTGCTTTGTACTCTTTTTGGGACAAAGGTTTTAGGTGAAGGGTAACACCAGGGCATGTATGACTCAGTATGAGCAGAAGGTGAAACATTTGACCCAGGTATCTCGAAGATTGTTCTTTACTTAATTGCCCATGTGTTTTCTCATGTCTTTAGTCTGTGGAACATGTCTGGGCTTGCTCTTATCTGTTCTTTAGAAAAATGTTGTCTTCTTTTGTCAGTTGGGGCTATAGATTTACTGTATTTTTTTGTTTTCACCAAACCACTTCCTATTTTTTAAGAAGTCCTCAACATTTTAATTTTAATGATGGCATCTTTTATTTTCCAAGTGTTTTTTCCAGCAATTTCAAGAGTTTTTGATTGGAGGGGAAGGCAACTTAACTAGATTTAACTGTTACCATTGTTAATAATAAGTTAATATTAATTGAACAGTTATCTTTAGGATTCCTGAACTGAATTCCAACATGAGGAGAGGTGTCCCTTCCCACAAACATTCTTGAACAATCCATTCTTGGACACCAGCAAGGGTGTTCAGGAGTTCAGCTCAACTCTAACACTGTCTGCTCAGAAACAGTATCAGATTCCACAGGTTAAGGGCTCAGTCCTACAGTACTCCTCCCCCACCTCTCCTGATACCACCACCACCTTCAGACATCAGTCCCAAGCCCCAGGCTGTCACTTGTGCTTCTGACCATCTGGCTACAGAATACAGTTCCAGTGACCTCCTTCTTAGGTTCAATTAATTTGCTAGAGTGGCTCACGGAACCTAGGGGAACACATTTACCAGTTTACTAGAGAATATGATACAATATATGAATCAACAACCAGTGAAGACATACATAGGTCAGGGTGCCAATGGAATTTGGGGCCTGGCTTGTTGATGTGAGAGTTTTTTGGTTCCCCAAGTGTAGAAGCTTCCTAAAAAAGGTTAAAAGCTGTCTTCATTTTTTTTTTTTTTAAGATTTATTTATTCTGGGGGCCTCTGGGTGGCTCAGTGGTTTAAGCCTCTGCCTTCAGCTCAGGTCATGATCTCAGGGTCCTGGGATCGAGCCCCGCATCGGGCTCTCTGCTCAGCAGGGAACCTGCGTCCCCCTCCCCCCGCCTTCCTCTCTGCCTACTTGTGATCTCTCTCTCTGTCAAATAAATAAAATCTTAAAAAAAAAAGATTTATTTATTCTGAGAGAAAGAGAGAGAGCATGCAAGTGGGAGGAGGGGCAGAGGAAGAGAAAGAATCCCAGGCAGACTCCCCACTGAGTGTAAAGCCTGATGCAGGGCTTGATCCCATGACTGTAAGATCATGACGTGAGCTGAAACCAAGAGTTGCATGCTCAACCCACTGAGCCACCCAGGTGCCCCTGTCCTCTTGGGTTTTTATGGAGGCTTCATGATATAGTCATGATTGGCTAAGTCATTGGCCGTTGGCTAATTCAACCTTCACCCCTCTTCCCTCCCTAGAAGTGGGAGTTGAGAGGTGGACTGAAAGTTCCAGCCCTTTTATCATATGGTTGGTCCTCCTGGCAACAGCCTCCACCTTTTGGTGGGGTCCAGAAGTCACCTTCATTACTAACAAGATACCCATTTTACCTTTATGGCTCTGAAGCATTTTCAGAAACTGTGAAGACCAGACAGACTTCTTAAAATATATCCCAGTATGTGCCAGGGAACTTGCTAAATGCCTCTAGTATATTATCTCTTTTCATCTTTACATCAACACAGTAAAATGGATGCTGTTATTTGTATGTCTACTTAGGAAATACGAGGTTTAAAAACATTAACCTGCCCAGGATCCCACAGCTAAATATGTGTCCGAGCCAGGATATGAACCTAGCCTGTCCAACTGACAGACAAACAGATCCGTTTATAGCGTAATCCTGTGGATATGTCACTTCTATCCCACCAAACCCATTAACTTCAGTTCCTCACCCACCTTACGTTTTTATCACTTAAGTGTTGCACTCTTAAAATCAGTTCCCTCCTACTAGGACCAAATCTTGTACATCTTTCAAGGCCCAGTTTTAAATGCTACCACAGCTGTAGCACGGCAGTCTTCCAACTGGAATAAATCTCTTACTTTTTACCTCATTTTACATTTATTTGTTCTCCTTTCTAGGACTGCCTACTTTTCCTTTAACATAGCCTTTGGATTCATACAGTTCTTCCCTGCTAAACTGTAAGGTCACTAGGAAAAGGATTTGTGCCTTTTATTATTTGTGTCCTGTATCTGTCTGATTCCTAGCATTGCCTGACATGTAGCATTTCAGTAAGTATTATTAATAAATAATGTATATTTAGTCAGTTTAATTTTGTCTTTATAACTGCATCCTTTTAAATCAGTTTCTGCATCAAGGTTGTTGACTTATAAATATTTGTGCAGATTTTATTTAAATATGAATAGGGATCTGGAGCATATCTGTTTTAATCCTGCTGATGGGATTAATATTTATGAATATCTAAGAAATGGAAAGTAGTTTTAGAGCTAATTAGATGGAGACTGGCGTCAATAAAAATATCTAAATTTGCATGAAAACTTCAAGGAAATTCAAGATATTTGGGAGTCATTTGCATGCTAAATAAACATTTTGATTTCTTCTTTTAGAAGTTAAATAATGTGACTTGTAATATGGAAGATGATTCCCAAATCAAAAGTAGGCAACAGATCATTGTTTCTGTCACATAAACCTAGAAGGAAAATAGCATGTATCTGCCAAGTTTTTAAAATTCATGTCACAATTTCACAAAGCAATTTGGTTGTAAACTATCTTTCTTTTTAATAGTACATAGCAATGAGACTTGTGCCAGCTCATTTTTTTAAAAGGTTTTATTTATTTGAGAGAGAGAATGAAAGAGAATATGGGATTGGAGGGAGAGAAGCAGGCTTCCCACTGAGTAGGGAGCCTAATGTGGGGCTTGATCCCAGGACCCTAGATCATAACCTAAGCCAAAGGCAGAGGCTTAACCCACTGAGCTACCCAGGTGCCCCAGACTTGTGCCACTTCAAACAAGTGATATATTAAGCATAGAATAGCTGAGATTTATTAGCAAGATCATTTTTTTGTTTTAGAAAATAATAGAATTTGAGAATTCTAAGTTTTACCTATACAACGATTGTCTTAAGAATAACCCTTACCAGAGCGCCTGGGTGGCTCAGTGGGTTAAGCCTCTGCCTTCGGCTCAGGTCATGATCTCAGGGTCCTGGGATCGAGTTCTGCATCGGGCTCTCTGCTTGGCGGAGAGCCTGCTTCCTTCTCTCTATCTGCCTACTTGTGATCTCACTCTGTCAAATAAATAAATAAAATCTTAAAAAAAAAAAAAAAAGAAGAACCCTTACCATTTTCCAGTGGTACGACATTCTTTCTCATAAGACATCCCATTTTACTGTTGGATAGAGTTTGATGTTTTAAAAGTTATTCCTTACTTTAAACTATAATTTTTTAAAATCTCTGTTTTTTAGAGCTTCTTTCTTACCTGTACTTTGAACCTTTAGAATCTATAAAAACCCTGAGATTTTTAACACTAATTCTCATGTGGAGCATCCAGCAGAATGAGATAGGGCTATAGATATTTCTTTATAGGAGTCTCCTGAAAGCAGATGTTTATAAAGCAGATTGTGACAGTCTAAGAGGATGCTTAAGCCTAAATCATCATTGTGTAGCATTATTCCTCTGCTTCGGTTTTCTTAATTCAATATTATTATATTTTAAATTATTATATTTTAAATTTTAAATTATTATATTTTAAATTTAAATTTAAAATATATTATATTTTAAATTAAATATTTTAAATCAGAATAGTCATGAAATTGTATTAGTTTGAGAAAGTGGGAGGAAATCTGTCTTTTTCTTAATCCACTGAGCCACCCAGGCGCCCCAAATCTTTTTCTTATGCTTCTCACTTAAAAGCTCCCATGAAATATGCCTGTTGAGAGACACCATTGAGAAAAACCAGTGCGCAGCTTTGAGCTCATTGTAACTGCCACATTTTCAGTGGCTCCTTTATGTGATAGATTACTCTCAGGAGCAAACAATTTGCAGCTCTTCTCACATTCTGGTAGAGTTTTTATTTTTAGTAAAGTGCTATGATTAATAGCCTAATGTAATTGTTGTTTCCCCGTTGAGTGTAAATACTTCATTTGAATGTCTTTAATCTAAAAGGAACAGTTGTTTTATTGGACTCTTGTTGTTTTTCTGTGCTTCTCAAGGTTTTTTTATTGCTTTCTTTGGGCTATTTATAGTGGGAGGAGAAAATGAACTTCTCTATCAGAATTGTGGAGTAGGGCCCAGTAGAGAAATGTTAAGGATGAATACTGACATGCTTGAACATTCATAAATATATTTTTATGATAATTTCGGAATGGGACAAGCATCTATTGCAATTCTGATTGATTTTCCAGTGGCAGTTATGAAAATACCTTGTCTCTTTGGACTACTGGTATTCTGATGATACTACATTATAGATGCTTTCTGAAATGCCAGCATGCTTTCACCAAGTTGTTCTTTGTTTTGTCATTGTTGTTTGGAGGAGGTTGATTTTTTAAATTTTTTTAATTTTTGCAAATTAAAGTTATAAGGTAAGACAAGGTAGAAAGGAACTGTTGAAAAGTTGAGAAATTATTAGTTCTTACAAGAATCTGGTGCTCCACTCATCAACAGAAAGTCGTTCATTGTTCTTTCTCTCGAAGTGGTGATACCCTTCAGCCTGGTCATTCCTACATCCACTCTCAGGAGCCTGGCTGGGAGCAGAAGTGTAGGAAACACTTCTGTGTAACCACAGAGCAATTTTCTTTTTGTTCAGAAATCCGGAGTTTCAGGTCAGGCTTCTTTAGCACTAACCACTGAGTACTTCATTAGCCCTAATCAGAAGCCGGCTACATTTGTTAATAGTGTAGTAGGTTAAGAATTCAATACTGATAAGAAAATTTGAAAGCTTATCTTGTGACATTAAGTATTGAATGCATCTGACTTTTATTAGAAAAATAAGTTGCAGAAATGTCTGTTCATGTCCTCTGCCCATTTCTTGATTGGATTGTTTGCAAAGAAGACATCCAGATGGCCAACAGACACATGAAAAAGTGCTCCACGTCACTCGGCATCAGGGAAATACAAATCAAAACCACAATGAGATATCACCTCACACCAGTCAGAATGGCTAAAATTAACAAGTCAGGAAATGACAGATGCTGGCGAGGATGTGGAGAAAGGGGAACCCTCCTCCACTGTTGGTGGGAATGCAAGCTGGTGCAACCACTCTGGAAAACAGCATGGAGGTTCCTCAAAATGTTGAAAATAGAACTACCCTATGACCCAGCAATTGCACTACTGGGTATTTACCCTAAAGATACAAACATAGTGATCCGAAGGGGCACGTGTACCCGAATGTTTATAGCAGCAATGTCTACAATAGCCAGACTATGGAAAGAACCTAGATGTCCATCAACAGATGAATGGATCAAGAAGATGTGGTATATATACACAATGGAATACTATGCAGCCATCAAAAGAAATGAAATCTTGCCATTTGCGACGACGTGGATGGAACTAGAGCGTATCATGCTTAGTGAAATAAGTCAATCGGAGAAAGACAACTATCATATGATCTCCCTGATATGAGGACATGGAGAAGCAACATGGGGGGGTAGGGGGATAGGAGAAGAATACATGAAACAAGATGGGATTGGGAGGGAGACAAACCATAAATGACTCTTAATCTCACAAAACAAACTGGGGGTTGCTGGGGGGAAGTGGGATTGGGAGAGGGGGAGGGGGCTATGGACATTGGGGAGGGGAGGCGAACCATAAGAGACTATGGACTCTGAAAAACAACCTGAGGGTTTTGAAGGGTCAGGGGTGGGAGGTTGGGGGAACAGGTGGTGGGTGATGGGGAGGGCACGTTTTGCATGGAGCACTGGGTGTTGTGCAAAAAGAATGAATACTGTTACGCTGAAAAAAAATAAATAAAAAAAAAAAAAAAAAAGAAAAATAAGTTGGGTGAAACTTTTATAAAATAGAGAATTCAATACTGATAAGAAAATTTGAAAGCTTATCTTGTGACATTGAGTATTGAATGCATCTGACTTTTATTAGAAAAATAAGTTTGGTGAAACTTTTACAAAATAGAAAAAAATAGTTTAATAACATATGTGTTAAGTAGCATATGTTTACTTACATATAAACAGACATTCTGGCCTTTTTTTGGCTAATAAGAGTATTACTTTTACTTTGTCATAGAATTTAGGGAGAGCTGCTTGTTTTTGTATTTTTGTTTTGTTTTGTTTTTGTTTTTGTTTTTGTTTTTGTATTTTTGAAAGTCTTTCTTTTCGGGGCCCCTGGGTGACTCAGTTGTTAAGTGTCTGCCTTTGGCTCAGGTCATGATCCCAGGTCCTGAGATTGAGTTCCTCATCGGGCTCCCTGCTCTGCAGGGGGCCCATTTCTCCCTCCTCCACTCCCCCTGCTTGTGTTCCTTCTCTAGCTGTGTCTCTCCCTGTCAAACAAATAAATAAAATCTTTAAAAACAGTATTGAAAGCTCTGTTTATATGGAGACTTTTAAAAAACTAGGCTACTGTTTGGGAAAAGAGATTTCACAATTATATAGGAATGGGAAATTCTAGGTTAACAAACTGAACAAGTTTTTCTCCTATAGAATTGCTGGGAGTCTTTAATATGCTAAAATGTATGGCGGATCTGCACAATCTCACAAATACAATTGTTCTCTCTCTCTCTTTTTATGCCATACTTGTTAACATCTCCCAAAAGAAATGCTCTGTGGAACTATATTTTTGTTGACATTGCTATTATGTTTAGAGCAATAAAGCTCCATGTTAATTTGGCCAGTTTTGAACAATGAATTTTGAATAATGCCGCTATGAACATTCCTGGGAAATAATCACTTTAGTATATTCTTTTATACAAGGAAATGAAAGGATAGAAAGATAGAAATTTTTCCCAAGATACCTTCAAAATCTTCTGAACTCCTTCAAAAGGCAAGAAAGAAGTTTTAAAACTAATATGTTTTCAAAGAAAGATTATGAAAAAGGAACAAAATTTGGATTTCAAAAGAAAACTTTAATGTGCCTACTCATAGCTCACTTGGCTGGTGTGAGTGGGTGTCAAATTAGGATAATTGGATCCACTTAACTGAGGGCAACATGCCTAGCACAGAACTTAATGATCTCTACCTAGAAACTGTTTTACATGCATAGATGGATTGGTTAAACTCATAAACTACTAACGTGACACTTCATCAATCACAAATCTAATGTATGAAAACCAGATCTATCAACCACAATGTAGCTGGAGTTGGAAAGCAATTTATTAGAAAAATGAAAATAGTTCTGATGATTTCCTCAAGGAGCACCAGGAAGAATACAATCCTTCTTTGGGGTCTCACACAGATCCTTTCAGTTGGTCCCACTTCAAAGCCTATCAAGGTCATTAGGTTTCGGTGAAAGTGCCAGTATGAAGCTGCTGCCAAGGATTTGGGCAGCAGGTCAGAGCTCATAGCATTTTTGATGTTTGGATTTTGAAAGCTTAATAACTTTTCTCAGACATATTTCCCAGTTATGTTTGGCTTGATTGAGATTATGTGGTCCTGATTGCTCCAAATACAGTAGCAGTGTGCCCATAGGTACCGAAGTTGAACCGTCCATTCCTATTCAGTAACAAAGCAAACCTCGAGCACAGCATGCAGGACCCTGACCTCTGCACTTGGGTGTTTGGACTTCATTCTGTAGGTAGTTTTGGGGAGTGATGTGTTCAGGAGGCAAAAGGGAAAGGGAGCAGCATAACTCTTTTTTATTATTATTATTTCAGTTAGCCAACATATAGGACATCATTACAGTACATCATTAGTTTTTGACGGAGTGGTCAATGATTCATTAGTTGCGTATAACACCCCGTGCTCATCATAACACGTCATAACTCTTAATATAATCAGACTTAAGAAAAAACACCAAGGTTTCATTTATGCTTTGGGACCCTTGATGACTAATTGGTATTTGTAAAATCATTGAGTAATTTCTGGATACTTCATTTTTGTGAAGACTTCAGATAGATTATTTGTAAATTTGGGTGTTTTGAGCCACAGCAATGTCCTAGGGTTCTGTAACTTGCTATTGTAACTCTGTAACTTTCTTAACTATACACTGGAGAAAGTATGTTGAGTAGTTCCAACTAGCCAAGTTAAGCCATTTCATTCTTCTTAATTATTTTATTTAAGTATGATTTACATACCATAAAATTCATGCATTGTAAGTGTACATGTCTGTAATTTTTAGTGGATATTTAGAGCTATGTAGTCATCATCACAATATAGGTACAAAATATTTCCATCCCCCCCGAATCATTTATATATGCTTGCAGTCAATACCTCCTTTTGCCTCCAGCCACAGAGAATCAATGATTTGCTTTCTGTTGCTTATAAACATGCCTTTTGTAGTTCTCTCACATAAAAGTGAAATCACGTAATATGTAGTCTTTTGCAACTGGTTCTTTCATTTAGGGTAATATTTTTGAAATCATCCACATTGTGACATCTATCAGTATCTTTATATTTTTATTGCTGAGTAATATCTTTTATAGAGATACACCTCAATGAATCGTTGAACACTACCTCAAAAACCAATGGTGTACTCTATGTTGGCTAACTGAACATAATAAAAAAAAAGATGTATACCTGATAGGGTTTACCTGTTTACCAGTGGGTGGACACTTGGATTGTTTCTAGTTTTTAAGTATTCTGAATACTGATACTGTGAACATTTGTGTAAAAATCTTTGTATGGACATTTGTTTTCATTTCTCTTGGGTAGATTCCTAGGAGTAAAATTCCTGGGTTGTATGCAAAGTCTGTGTTTAACTTTTTAAGAAACTACCAGTAAAACTCTCTGTTCACAGATGACATCACCTTATATGTATAGAAAATCATAAGGAATTCACAAATAAACTATTAGAACTAATAAAAGAGTTCAGCAAGAGTCAGCATCCATATACAAAAATCATTTGTATTTCTGTACACTTAACAGTGAGTGATCTTAATTAAAGTAATTTCGTTTATGATACCATCAATAAGAATAAAACACTTTGGAGTAAAATAACCAAAGAAGTGTAAAACTTAACATTTTTGAAAGAAATTAAAGATCTAAATAATAAAAGACAATTTGTGTTCATCAGTTAGAAGACTTAATATGTTCCCATCAAAAACGTATGAGGATTCCAGTTCCTCACTGCCCTCACTAACACTTATCAGTACTGCGTCGGTACGAAACTCAGAACCCTTTTTGATTATATCCATTCTAGTGAGTGTGTGGTAGTATGTCATTGTGGTTTTAATTTACATCTCCTTAATGACTAATGATGTTGCACTCATTTTCATGAGTTTATTAGCTGTTCTTATGTTTTCTTGATAAAATGTCTGAGTTTTTTGCTAACTTTTAAATTTTGTTATTTGTTGTTCTGATTGATTTATATAAAAGTTCATTTTATCTTCTGGTCCTGAATTACATGTTCAAGTCCTTTATCAGATGTATGATTCAGAAATATTTTCTGCCAGTCTGTGGCTTGTCTTGTCATTTACTTAGTTGTGTTTTTCTTAAAGTGCAGAAGTTTTTATTTTTAATAGAATGCAGTTTATCATTTCTTTTCTTTTATATCTTATACTTCTGTTGTCATCTCTAAAAATGCTTTTCTAACCCAAGACATGAAGACTTCCTCCTATATTTTCTTCTAGAAGTTTTAATTCTTCCATTAAGTCTATGAGGCATTTTGAGTTAATTTTTGCTTGTGGTGCTAAGTAAAGATCTAAGTTCACTACTTTGCATATGGATATATAGTTGTACTCACACCAGTTGTTGAAAAGACTGTTCTTCCCACATTAAAATTTCTTGACGCCTTGGCCAAAAACCAGTGACCACAAACTTAGGGGTTTATTTATGGACTCTTGGTTTTCTTCCATTGATCTTTATGCCTATTCATATGCCAATACCAGACTGTCTTGATTCCTGGAGCTCTGTTGTAAGTTTTGAAATTTGGGTAATGCAAGTCTTCCAGCCCTTTTTTTTCTTTTTCAGAATTGATTTGGCTATTCTAGGTCTTTGGCATTTCTATTACGTTTTAGGAGCAGCTTGTCATCTTAATAACATTGTTGTCTAATCCATGAACATTTATTTATTTAGATCTTCTTTTCATTTAGGTATTTTTTATTTAGATGTTGTTTAATTTCTCTCCAGCAATGTGTTGTAGCTTTCAG
Source organism: Meles meles (assembly GCF_922984935.1). Taxonomy (NCBI): domain Eukaryota; kingdom Metazoa; phylum Chordata; class Mammalia; order Carnivora; family Mustelidae; genus Meles; species Meles meles. The sequence continues at coordinate 35,183,099 of NC_060071.1, read as the reverse complement.
GGTACAAATCTTACACTTCTTTTGTTAAAATTTATTCCTAAATATTTTGTTCTTTTTGATGCTATCATGAATGGAATTGTTTTCTTATTTCCATTTTTGGGTTGTTCACTCCTAGTATATAGACATTGAGTTGGTTTTGTATATTGACTGCATTGTGTGACCTCACTAAACTTATCAATTCTAGTAGCTTTTTTTTTTTTTTTTTTTTTTTAGATTAGAACTTTCTATACAGGTATAATTAGGTCATCCACAAATAAAAACAGTATTCCTTCTTCCTTTCTAATCTTTATTTACTTTGTCTCTTTTTCTTGCTTTCCTGCACTGGCTAGAACTTTAAGTACAATGCTTAATACGAGAAATGAGAACTGACACCCTTGTCTTATATCCAACCTTAGGGAAAAAGCATTTACTTTTTAGCCATTTAGTGTAATTTTCACTGTATGTTTTTCAGGATGGGGAACTTTGCTTCTATTCCTTCTATTCTATTCTATTCCTACATGAATATGTAGGTGTTTGATTTTGTCAGATGCTTTTTCTGCATCTATTAAAGTGATCAGTTATTCTTTTCTTCTCTACTGTGGTATATTGCATTGATTTTTGGATATCAAACTAGTCTTGGATTCCTGTGATAAATCCTACTTGGTCATGTTGTATAACCCTTCTCATGTGTTACCAAATATGGTTTGCTAGTATTTCATTAAGAGTTATTGTATCTGCGGTCATGAGGGATATTTATCTATAGTTCCTTTTCCTTTGACTTTGATATTGGAGTAGTATTGGCCTCACAGAGTGAGCTGGAAGTGTTTCTTTTCTGTTTTCTAAAAGAGTTGTAAAGGATTAGTATTATTTCTTATTTTAAATATTTGATAGCTTTTACCAGTGAAGTTGTCTGGACTCAGACTTGTCTGTGTGGGAATATTTTTTTTTTAAGATTTTATTTATTTATTTGTCAGAGAGAATGAGCACAGGTAGACAGAGTGGCAGGCAGAGGCAGAGGGAAAAGCAGGCTCCCTGCTGAGCAAGGAGCCTGATGCGGGACTCGATCCTAGGACGCCGGGATCATGACCCAAGCTGAAGGCAGCTGCTTAACCAACTGAGCCACCCAGGCGTCCCTGTGCGGGAATATTTTTAATTACTAGTCATATGTCTCTATTTTTTATAGTTCTACCCAGATTTCGTGTTTCTTTGTAAATAGGTTTGGTAATTTTTGTCTTTCTGGGAATTTTTCTATTTCCTTCTGAGTGACCTGATTTATTGGCTTAAATTTGTTTATAATTTTACTTTGTAACTTACCAATCTATATGGTTGGTCATATTGTTCGTTCTTTGATTCTTGATTTAGGTAACTTATGTGTTCTATTAATTTCTTAGTCTTGTGTCCTTTTTTTTTAACTGGCTGGAATATTATTTAATTTTTCCCAGCTTTATTGAGATATGATTGATAAATTGTAATATATTTAAAGTGTACAACATGTTGATTTGATATATGTATACATTGTGAAAGGATTCCCACAGTCAGGTTAACAGGTTACTTAAAACACCCATCACCTTACTGTGTGTGTTTATGAGAATGCTTAAGATCAGGGCACCTGGGTGGGTCAGTGGTTTAAGCCTCTGCCTTCGGCTCAGATCATGATTGTGATCTCTCTCTCTCTCTCTCTCTCTCTGTCAAATAAATAAATCTTAAAAAAAAAAAAAGAATGCTTAAGATCTACACTCTTCACTAAGTAAAAGATTGGGTAATTCATGTGAGGCTTCTTTTTTTTATAAAGGTATTAAATTTCCCTTTAGGCATGGCTTTAGCTGCATCCCATAATTTTGAATTTGTTGTGTTTTTATTTTCATTCAGTTAAAGTTTTTTTTAAAGATTTTATTTATTTATGACAGAGAGAGACACAAGTAGGCAGAGAGGCAGGCAGAGAGAGAGGGGGAAGCAGCCTCCCTGCTGAGCAGAGAGCCCGAGGTGGGGCTTGATCCCAGGACCCTGAGATCATGACCTGAGCCGAAGGTAGAGGCTAAACCCACTGAGCCATCCAGGTGCCCCTAAAGATATTTTTTTAAATTTTTCTTGTGATTTCTTCTTTGATCCTTGGGTTACTAAAGAAGTGGGTTGTTTGATTTCCAAAAACTGGGGGTCGCTCCATATTTCTTTGAATTCGTGTATTTTGGGGCTCTGTTATTAGATGTATGTATTTATAATTGATATGTTCAAAGAAAAGATACAAAATTTAGTGATAATAATTGGAAATTTTAATACTCTCTCAAAAATGAATTAAAACAATTAGAAAAAGTTAAGAGTATAGAAGACTTAACTCTAACAACTACTTTGCTGATACTCTAGAATCCCCATCCATCAACTACAGATACAGTTTTTTTTCAAGCACATACAAAACAATCTCCAGCATAGACCATATGCTAGGACATAAAACAAGTCTCAGGAAATTTAAAAGGACGGCAGCCATACAATGTGCTTGCCTGATCACAACAGAACGAAATCAGATATCCACCACAGGCCTGTTCTTTGGGGCTTACTGTGGAAGTCGTGGATTCTTCAAGCTCAGGGGTCTTCTGTAGCAACCTGCTGCGTGTGTACACATCCGTCTGGGGCCTTCGCTTTGCCTTTGTGCGGCTTGGGGAGCATGGGACCTGATGAAAACAAACGAAACTCTAGCTGTTGCCGTTGCCTTGAGTAATAAAGTTTTGTCTCTGATGCGAGACTTGTGTTTCTGCCAGCACCCATGACACATAATAGCCTGTCTTATTAGCTCATCAGTAAGGTAATCACAGACCCTGTGTGGTTCCTGACAGTTTTCTTTAGTTCCTGGAACATGTTTTTAACTGTTGCTTTGAAGTCTTTGTTAAATCTAATATCCAGAGACCCCCTGAGACCTTTTGTATTGACTGTATTTTTTACATTAGCCTCTGAGTATAGGCCACACTTTGTTTCTTTGTATGTGTCTTCATTTTTTGTTGAATATTGGATATTTGGGATAACGTATTGTAGCAGCTGTGGGTTCTGACTCCTCCTCTCCCCCAGAGCTGCTGTTGTCTTGTGGACTACACTTGCTTGGACTAAACCCTTGACATCCATCTTCCCCACACTGCAACACTGATGTTTCTCCCTAGCTTTTTTTTTTTTTTTTAAATTGTCTTGTTTTTATCCTTAAGCCTGGCTTTTAGGGGTAACCCTTGTGTCTGTATGGATAGTATTTAGCCAAAGATCAGAAGTTCATACCCCTCAAGCCAGTAACCTACCACTCTGAGCTCATGGATCTGGTGTGGTTCGGGGCATGCATTCAAACTGGAGGTCGTTTTTTAGTCTGCTTCAGCTTTTGTTTTATTCTAGGTATAACTGATAAAATACACTTGCAAAGCAAATGTTTATATAACATAATTATATAGTTATTTATTTGTGCTTTGAATCAACTAGAAAGATTAAAATACTGTGTATGATGAGATTCTAGCAACACTGGTCTCCATTGCACCAACATTCTCCCTGAATTTTCTCCCACTTAGTAATTCAATAAATACACATTTGTTGATTATGTCGGTATACATAGGCACAGTAAGTGATGCCAAGAGGAAGTAGGTACAGATTTTGTCCTCGAGGAGCTTATGGGTTAGCATGATTCATCATGAACATGAAAAATACACATGGGAGTGCTGATGCCTCTGATGACTTACAGATGTGTGCTCTAGGTCCATAGGCTAACTGAAGTTTCCCTGTCTGACAATTATCACCCATTACTTCTGTCCCCTGGTCCTTCCTGCTTACGTTCCCCTCTGGTTGTCATTATACTTACCTTCTTCTCTTTTTCATCCATTCAAGCGAATTGTGGTGATAATGTGTACCTAGTACTTCCCACATGCCTTTTCTTACTGATGTTCATGTGGTTCCCATCAGCCTGGGATGTGGTTAGGGAGTGTTTCCAGTTTATACACAAGGTAACTAAGATCAGAGAGACTAAGTGACTTGCCCAGCTTCACATTATTAGGAAGTGGCAGAGTCAAGTTTTGAACACAGGGTCTTTGTGCTTGAAATCCTGGGCTTTTTCCAGTATGCTATACTGCCTCTCGTGTTACGAATTTCCTCTCCGCTCCAGCCAGCAGATAGGTGGGAAATACCTAGCTTAGTAAGTCGGGTCAGACTTGGAAGTGGCTTTTCCTTAGTGTGTTTCTGGATAGCCACACAAATGAGGCAACAAAGCAGGACTGTGTTAAGGCTACACTTTGAACCGTTTCCCTCTAAGGGTTTTTAGTGACTTAATTTTATAATCAGAGATTCATATTTCCAGTGGCTTCTTCCACATTTCTCTGGCAGATATCGGACCATTACTCTGGATCCAGCATGTTCAGAACCAAATTTGCCATCTCTCCTTCAGTCTCTAGTCTCTTTTAATGTTGCCGTTCTCTGTGAGTGACACCACCAACCAACCACACATTCTCCCAAGCCAAAAACCTGGGAGTCTTTGACTCCTTTCTAACTTTTACCCCAGCCTCCAATCCTGTCATTCCCTCCCTCCCTCATGGGGCTGCTGTGTGAATAACTGACATCATCGATGAAAAAGAACTCTGAAAGCTGTGAAGGAGGTATTTTCTCTGAAGCAACACATCTGTCGAATCATCAGGAATAAGCATGAGACCTTACTGGCCATTCACATATAACTTTCTTACAACATGGACGCTTGGGTCAGTGGAGTGTGGACTTGTGTCTTCCGGGACTTCATAGTCTTATATTCTGATGGCACTCTGTACTCTTCAGTGTACTTTCTCATAAGGAGAGGAAAAGAGAGAGTGAGTGAGTTGCCCACTGTGGCACCACCTAAGTAGAACTCCTGTTGGCTAAACACGGAGGCCTCTGGAACTGAAAACCAGTGTTGATTTTAACAGTTCGTCCTTTACTGTCTGTGACCTAGGATGAGCAATTTAGCTCTTTTAAATGTCAGTCTCTACATAGAGGACAGAAATAAAATGACTGCTTTTTTCATAGAATTGTTGTCAGGATTCGGGGCGTCCACATGAAGAGCCAGAGTGCCATGTAGAAACGGTAGCTGTTGGATGACTCTTGCCCCTCCCCCACTGAAGTAATGACTTCAGCTTGGTCCTCTCCATACTCCCTTGGAGAACTTACTCAGTCTGGCAGAGTTAGTGGACTGCCTCACTTTAGATCCCCTCAGTTCACAGGCCTTTCCCGGAGTTTATTGAGCTACAATTTCACTGAAAATTAGGTCCAGAATTTTCATGTTTTCCTCTCTGCTTCTCTTCTACTAATTTTCCCATTAAGGTTATCACACAACTCATTCGAACTCCTTTAGTTAAAAGTTGTGAGATTATACTTCTACTCTCTGGCCCCAAGATGCAGGAGATTCTGGGTTCAGTACTGGGAAAATCAGAAGTGTCCAGCAGCAGAGTGGACTTCCTTAAGGAGTAATAAAGTTACCCATGACTACAAGTGTACAAACGGAGACTTCTGATGAGCGGGGCTTTGACCTCCCACCGCTTCATCTCCGTCCAGTTCCTGAGTCTGCAGGCCATGCTAGTATACACTGCAGGGAGCACCGTAATGAGCAGATCAGCTTCCTAGAAGTACTGTGGTTTTGGAATTCTTGATTCATGTTTTTATATTTTTGTGGGTAAACAAATGAAAAAGGTAGCAAATGAAATATTAGTGACATGAGGAAGGTTGTCAGACTTGCCTGGGTCTTGCCGAATTACGGAGAGCAGGGTTTAATATTAAACAAAGTTAAAGATGTGGCTCCTGAGTCTTCCGCAGAGCTGAAGACACCGGCTCTGCAGGGAGGTCATGACAGCCTGGGCCCATGTCCAAAACAATGAGGCTCATCCACACTGCACGTGTTATTCCGTATTTGATAGAGTGGCTAAAAGTACTGAGGTGTTCTCATAGGGGAGACTTCTACGTGCAAAGCTTAATAGATGTTGCATGCTGCTTTCGGAATTAAAGAAAGTTACTTGGTCACTGCTGTGTCCTTCTGTGAGATGTTTTATTCTCAGCCGTCACCCTCCCTGTCCCTTGCTCACAACCATTATAGTGACTAGAAAGTCTGCTTGCTCTACAGTGATGTGTCTGAATAGTGCCCATTAGTTTTCAGTAGTTAACCCCGGCCTGCATGTTAGCCTTCAGTTTAATGGCCTTTTTTATGTTCATTCATTTTATTTTATTTCCCATCGTGGTTTTGTTTATTTCTTTTTTGTTTTTTGTTTTTTCTGTTCTCTTTTTTAAAACCGTCGTGGTTTGCCCTTCATATTCCCCAATGTTTGCACATGACAAGATGTTGCCATCCCAACATTACCTCCCACTTCACTGACCAGTGCCACTACTGACCATCTAGCACCAGCCACAACGGGACCACTGCCTTCAGCTCCTCGGGATGTCGTGGCCTCCCTGGTCTCTACCCGCTTCATCAAATTGACGTGGCGCACACCTGCATCAGATCCTCATGGAGACAACCTTACCTACTCTGTCTTCTACACCAAGGAGGGGATTGCTAGGTAAGTGTCCATGTTCCAGAGGCGGTTGGTTGTGTCTTGGTCAATCTCAGGCCAATCATGCTCACCCTGGCTCCTTTTTGTGCAGAATCTATACCAGTTATTGGTCCAGAAAAAATGATCACAAAGATGCATATTTCCCAATTTTAGGTCATTAAAATTTATCCCAATCAGACCAAAGTCCTGGTATTCATTCTTTCCTGCGTCTCTGAAACAACTTGGGGCGCGGGTGTGTTATAGATAGAGCTGTTTAGGTGGAAATATTGGTATATAACTAGGCTCCTCTCTTTTCATAAGGTTCGGTCAGCATAGCCTCTAGGATGTGGTTTACTTAGAACATTCAGATTCTGGAAATTAAGGTAGACTTAACTTAGAGCAGTAATCGTAAATGCATATTTGCCTGTGCCTGTATGTGGATGTGGGCTGCTGGGCTCACCGGGGGGTCTCCTGGGTGACATAAGAGTGATAGTAGCTCATTTCCTTAACTGCATTTTCACTAAGTTCCTCTCCATCTCCACTTCTTTCAGGAGCTCATATTGCTTCTTCATCGCTTATGGGACATTGTCCAGAATCCCCAGGCTACTTTACTCATTACCCAGCTTTATTGCATCTGTCCAGCCTTCCTCCTCTCTCCTCCCACTTTACCTCCCTCTCTGATGAAGCCTGTCTGATTCCTGTCCTGTGTGCTGTCTTTCTTCCACTGTGTTCTCCTCAGTCGCTTCCCCCCTTCCCAGCTGAAGCTGAAGTCCGTTTGTGGCCCAGATTAAGCCCCAGGATGCCCGCACGCATTTTTCTCTACCTTTCTCAGCAGATACAGCCTTTCTCTTTATATGTCCATGCCACTAATATTGGCACTTAATTATCATAATACGTGATCTCTTACTGCCATAAGTTGTTACTCTTCTGCTATTTTATGTGTATTTGTGTTGTTTTCCCAGCCCCGATTATAAAACCTTTGGGAGGAACTTGCCAAACACCATGTATTCTTAGCATTGCCAAGTAGATTTCTTCATACCAAAATAAGAAAGCTAAGATACCTGTTTTGGTTAGGGCCCTTGAGCATGAAATAAAGCTTGTGTCTCTCCCAGGGTGCTTACATCTGATAAGCTTTGTATTTAATAACTAGACTCGAGTTCCACAAGGATCGGAACCTCCATCGAAACCGCTTGATTTAACCCTCTTGAGAAGTCTATGTGACCTCATTTGAGCCAGATAGATGGAGCTACTCACAGAATAATGTTTTTTCTGAACATTGTACCAGATGTCTTGGGAATTATAAAGATAAAGAAACATAGTTCTAGACACAGAAAGGCAAGACATTACTCCCAAATGGCATCTGTGTTAAAATGTCTCCAGTAATCTTTCACATCTCACTGCTAATTCTGTAGTATTTCACAGAAGGAAAGAACACTTTAGTAATTCCTCACATTAACAAACTTCTTTCCACTCCAGTTCCTTTGCCTTTGCTGTTCCTTCTATTGGAAATGTATTTCCCTCACAAACAATCGTTTATAGCTTTGTATCTGTCCTCTTCAGATCACACCTCCATAGGCCTTCCTTGAAGACCCTCCCAACTTAGCCCCCTTCAGTCCTATCACACAGTGGTGTTCTGGAGCCAGTTTGTTCCCAAGCCAGTTTTCAAAGTTTCAGGAAATTTTACAGACCCGATGACAACATGGTAGCTCAAAACACGGCATGGTATGAGTATTTACTGGGACAAGTACTACAAACCAGGGATGGTTATTAAACATTTACCAGAAGACCACTGCTGTCACATCACCCTGTTTTGGGTGGTTTTTTGTTTTGTTTTGTTTTGGCTTTTATTTTGTTTTCACAATGCTTTAACACTCTGCAGTCTTCTCTTTTAATTAACCTATCTCCTATGTCTCTCTTATTCAATAGAGTATCACCGGCACCTGGAACAGGGTCTAGCATGTAGTAGGACTAAATAATTACTTATTAAATGAAATAAATTCATTTCAATCAATGGAGAAATAATAGCTTATTCAAGAAATCATGTTGAGATAATTAACTCCATTTTGTGGAAAGGATGAAAGTTATATCTTTGTCTTATGTATAACAATAAATTATAGACAGATTAAGAGATTTTAAGGCTCATAAATGTACTGGAAGAATATACAGAAACTTTTATCACTTGAGTGTGAAAGGCCTTTTAACAGAAGACAGGAAATCTAGAAGCCACAACAGGAGAGATCGACAAAGTTTATTACATAACAGTAAAATTTCATGTGATAAAATATCATAAACAAAAACTATCAGGTGATGAGCTGGGAAAAAGTTTGTAACATTTATAAAACATTGTGTTGCTATCTAGTCTATGTAAAGAGCTCCTACAAATCATAAGTAAAAGACAATGTCCCAAGAGGTGAGTGGTACAGATAGATTGATTAGCAGAGGTTAATGGAAAGCCCATTAAAGTTAAAAAATGTTTTTGCCATTGCTCATGGTGTGGGAGATACAAAATAATACAGAAAGTGAAACTTTTTTACTTTTAAGGCTGGCAAAAATTTTAAGTTGATAATATCTAGTGTTAAGCAAGTTAAAATACCGGGAAGAAATCCGCTCTAGGCTTTTGTTGGCAATATAAGAGTAGCCCTTGGAGAAAGTGATTTGGCAGATTTTTTTTTTAACCTTCTTAATGCACACACCCATCAATAACAATAACAATAACAATAACCCAACAATAACACTTCGATATGTTCTATAGAAAACAGATCTACAGGGCATCTGGGTGGCTCAGCTGGTTAAGCAACTGCCTTCAGCTCAGGTCATGATCCTGGAGTCCCAGGATGGAGTCCCACATCAGGCTCCCTGCTCAGCAGGGAGTCTGCTTCTCTCGCTGACCTCTCTCCTCACATGCTCTCTCTCTCATTCTCTCTCTCTCTCTCAAATAAATAAAATCTTAAAAAGATCTACATATACATAGGGCACTCATAAAAATATTTATTCTAACATTATTTGTAAGAATGAAAGGAAGGAAAGTCAGTGCCCAATGATGGAGGAATGGGCACATTATTAATGTATATCCATATGAAGTGTGATACAGGAATTTTTTAACAACATATCTGTGTATTTTGGTGTGCATGTAAATGCCTAAAACAGTGATTCTCAGCCAGGGACAGTTTGCCCCCATCCCTCAGTGGACACTTCGCCATGTCTGCTGACATTTTGGGGTATTAAAGCTCAGATGAGAGAGGATGCATACTGGCATCCAGTGAATAGAAGCCACAGATGCTGATACACGTCCTGCAGCCCCTTACAGCAAAGAATTATCCCACCAAAAGCGCAGTTATGCTGAGGTTGAGAAAACCTGACATGAAGAGATCTGATAAGATACTGGTCAGTTAGGTGTCAGGGAAGGACAGTTTTGAGGAGAGGCAAAAACTGGGACGTTTGGATTTTTTTAAACTATATATAATTTTGTTTTTAATGAGAATCTGTCACTTCGATTTAAAATTGTCAGGCAGGAAGACAAGGCATGTATGTATAAGGAAAGAGGAGGTGCAAGGAGGATCCAATTTCATTTGCGTGTCTGGTGTTTGATGGGTGGGAAAAGTAGGAAAGCTTAACTGGCCCAGAGAGCTGGTAGGAATTAGTAAGAGATTATAATAAAGTGAAAGTTTGGAGCCAAATGTCATAATGCCAGTAAGAATTTGGACATAATCAGTTAAGAAAGGAGCACTCTAGACTACTGAGCAAGTGTGCACTGTGATTTTATTAAGTGGCTTTTCTTAGTAGTTTATGAGCACTACATAAAGACAAGAAAAATGAAGTCAGGGAGACAAATCGTTAATCTAGGCACGTGGTACGTATGGCCTAGACGAAGGTGAGAGCAGTGACTTGGAGTGGACAGAATAAATCTAGGGAACAGTCAAAGGAATCCGATTCTTGGAGACCATCATGTTTTTGTCCTTTCATTTGTGAATGAAGTTTATGATTTCTGAATACAAGCCTTGAAGGAATAGAAAGAACACTAAGTCAGAAGACTAGACCCTGCTTGTTTTGTAAACATAATTTATTTAACCTTCATAAGCTTAAGTTTTCTCATCTAAAAAAAAATGAGGGTAGTAAATTTTCGTCACAGATTTAAAATAAGAAATCAGTGTGGGCATGGAAGCCACTACCTGGATTTACAAATCCTACGACTTCCTGCACTTGAAAAATGAGCCACAAGGTGGCACTGTGTGTCTTGGTCATGAGGTGTAATTCTTCCCGGTGCCTGAGTTTCTTGAGATTTCAAAGGGTTCTTTGCCTTTTCAACTATGAAACATTCACCCTTTTTTTAGTATAAATTGAGTACTTTTCTGATATTAGCCACTAAATGGAAAATTCAGAGTAAGTTCTTCCAGAAGTTAATAACATTTTAGAGATGGATGAAGCCCCTTAGCTATCTTAGTTAAGCCCAGGAATTGGTAAGCTATGGACTGTGGGCCAAATCAGACTTGTTATTTTTATGACCCAGGAGCTAAGAATATTTTTTGTGTTTTCAAATCATTAATTTTAATAGATTATGTAAGTAACTACATAATATTTTCCATTTTGTCTCTTAACCTGTAAATATTTACTATCTGGCTCAGAAGGAATTAGTGAGCTTGTCAAAACTAGAATGGAGCTCTTAGCGCCTGGGCCAGCACTGTCTTAATAGAAAACATAGCTTTTCCTTTCTGCTTTGACTCTTAGTTTACACATTCTAACCCAGGTTCCATCATAACCTCACACAACTGTGAGAATTGTACTTTTATAACTCACCCTGGGTCTTGTCCTGAAGTCAAAGTTTTTTCTAGACAGGCTCTTGGTTCTGGAACCTCAGACCAATCTAGAGTTAAAGTGTTTGCAGGTACTGGCTATTTGTTCTTCCATCTTAAGGAATCGTACGCATTACCAATTCTTTTTAATTGTAGGATTTCTATAGAAATCTGTTCTAAGTTTTTCATTCCCTTCACTCATTTCTCCTGTTTTTTTTTTCCTTTCACATAAGAATGAACAAAAGATGTACATGATATTTTTACTATACAAGGTTTACATAGAGAAGCCAAATTTCCATTCATGCATTCTTCACATATCTGTGACACTGCTTTCCGTGTCTGAGCTTTCTGCTAAGTTCTGCTGTAATACGGGAATATGATTGAGACACTTCAGTTTAACGTAAAATAGCACCCCTCAATATCTTTCTCAAGATGGTCTCAACTTTTTGTTTAAACTGTTATGTACAATGAGCAAAACAGACCTATTCTGTGCTACTACACAGACCTTGTAGTTTGGTGAAGTGTCAAATACCATACTTCCTTTTAGGCAGCAATCAGTTGCCATCAGAGCAACTCTCAGAAATTTCAGAGTGTAAGAAGTCCGCTGATACCCCCTTTTAAATCTTGTGACTTAGAGGGCTAGCTGAAGAGAAAATATCTGTCAATACCTCAAGGACCTTTGAGCAATAACTTCTGTTGCCATAGTACTCTTCTCTGGTGGAACACGCACTCTCTATGAAGATGATGTGGGTACTGTTGGTTGGGTTTGTTTTAAATAAAAATAAGGTAATTTAAAAAACTATAGGAAACAACTGAAAAACACTTAAATCTCTGAAATGTAAATTTCACATATAATCAGGCAAATTGGCATAAGTTCATGTAGAACTAAACAAATTTTATCAGTGATTTCAGGGAAAACTACCAATATCTTAAAAAATTTTAATTCAGCAAATTATGTAGTTCCAAGTAATTTTGTCTACAGAGTAGTTTTGGGCCTTTTTATTACTCTGTCAGGATAGATGCAAATCTCTCCTTACATGATCATCAATTCTTAAAGGCCAGCGATTTGTCTAAAACAAATGAATTCTTCCACAATATTTGTTGAAACTCTTGTGTAATATTAACTGGTTTTTATTCTAGTACGTACAATAATAGACTGACTGTAATTATGGGCCCAGTTGTGGGACTCTCAGATCCCAGGTTAGTCTGGAAGCTTTTAAAGAAGCCAGATAACTGCTTTTATTTTTTCGGTTCATAACACTAGACTGCTAGATTCTTTTGTCTTGTTTGTCATAAAATTTGTTAAACATTTCAAATCAATTTAGATATCATTCTAAGAGTATTTGCCTTAACAAATAAATTATAAAAATCAATATCAGGTTTCGCTTTTTTTTATAGATTGGGTTATTTTAGGATCATTTAAATTTCTAATGTTCCCAGCTTTTAAAGTAATAATCTCTAGCTTTGTTTTTATTGAGTCTTTTATCCAAAATATACACAGAATTCTTTGATATTTTCCTTGAAAACTGGGTCATGCTTGTAATTACCTCTGTCTCCCTGAAAAATCACTCCTTAAAACTCAGTGATTCCTAAAGCCTACAGAATTGATGGCCAGCTTCCCCATTTGAAATGGCAATGAGAAGACCCTTGTTTGTTCCTTCTCTGAAAGGAAGGTGTGGTTATGACCAGAAAGTCAGTGATGTTTAAGCAAGGACATCAGCAAGGTATCAGACATGTGTGATATTGCTCTTTGCTACTCTCCGTATTCTGTGCACAGTTCCACCCCCAAAGCCTTGCTTTCTGAAGAGTTAATTTGACTTAAATTAAGATTTTTTAAATTTAAATTCAATGTTAAGATTTTTTAAATTTAAATTCAATGTTAAGATTTTTTAAATTTAAATTCAATGTTAGCCAACATACGGTACATCAGTAGTTTTTGATACAATGTTCAGTGATTCATTAGTTGCATATAACACCCAGTGCCCATCACATCACATGCCCTCCTTAATGCCTATCACCCAGTTACCCCATCCCCCCATTCACCTCCCTCATCCCCCCACCCACCTCCTTTAACTCAATTGTGTCTGTTTCCCGGAGTCAAGAGTTAAGATTTTTATATGGCATTGTATCTATAGGAATTGCAATGAAAATGAAACTGCACATTCTAGAAGTATTCCTAATCAATGCTGTTTCTTTCCATATCCCTCTTTGTCCAAAGGGAACGTGTTGAGAATACCAGTCGCCCAGGAGAAATGCAGGTAACCATTCAAAACCTAATGCCAGCGACTGTGTACATCTTTAGAGTTATGGCTCAAAATAAGCATGGCTCCGGAGAGAGTTCAGCTCCACTCCGAGTAGAAACACAGCCTGAGGGTAAGTCTTTCACCTGTCCATCAGTCCTACATGTAGGCAGATGATACGAAGGTCTACCTTCTTTGTAGGCTTGTGTACCATGGCAGTGCGGAAGGTACAGCTCCTTGCTGTCAAGAACCTTATGAATTGGTTAAGGGAGAGCAAATTAATTCACATCAAACTGTGGCAAATCATGTTAGGCAATAGGACTTTGCTGATACACACTCAAATTTTATTGATTCTTTAAGACCTGGCTCAGATGCCTTCTAGACTTTTTCCTCTGATCCTATCTACCTTATATTATACCTCTGTAATTCTAAGGAAAGTAGGCAACACAGTCATTTTTTCAAGGAGTTTGATGAGAAGAAAGAGACTAAATAAGAATGTAGATGGAAGGGGGACCTGATTCTCTTGAGAGTATTTTAGAGATGGAAAGTGGCTAAAACATGTCTTGGCAAAAGATGAGGTAAAGGAAAGAGATGTGTACTCCATCTGGAGGTATTCAGCCTGGGCTGGGAGGTGTAAGTGTTGGAGGCAGCCCTCCGAAAATATTTTACATACTTAGCTGAACAAACCAACTTAAAATTTTTTCCATTTATTATGCCACTCTGCAGGTGAAATGAAAGAATTTCTTAGTGCCTTTTTAGGATCATGTTTGCTTATGTATATCCAATGAATATATGAATGTATTTTCAAGGGAATCGGAGGATTGTTTTGTTTTCCTTCCTCTTTAATAACTTAGAGGAAAGTTTTCCGTAGCAGCAGAAGTGTGACAAATCCCACCTGTCAGGCTGCACAAAATGATGCTCTCAACATGGAGTGAATAACATGATTCATGACTAAATAAAGCAAACAACTGTCAGAATAACCACATTCAGGTTTCTCTGCTTCGGTAGCAAAACTGTCAAGCTGTGGTGCTGTTCCTTAAAAAAGCTGGTTTGTTCTACATTTTGTTAGGTTTTTTTTCTTCCTGCTCCTCAAATCTAATGGATTCTGTTACAGAAACACCGGCACCAGAAAAACGGTTTTCAAATATAGAATGCCTACCAAAGTGTAGACATGGGTAACCTCTGGAATTTGTGTATAAATTGGGGCTGGAACTTGTCATTCCGTCAGTCAGATGAAAAGAATACAGTAAAAAGGTCCGGGAGCTATTGTAGGAGTTAGTGCAAGACGGACAGTCAGTGAACAAGCCATCAAGTCTTCCCGTCACAAACACCCCACGGAGGGCGTCGTGTCTCCTGCCTGGTTGGCTTGAGTCCACGTGTTAGAGTCAGAAGGTGTGCAGCTCCGGGCATCACCACTGACTTGCCCATCACACAGAACAGTTCTTAGCCAGCCTCATCTGCAGACTGGGATGATCATAGTATCACTCTCATGGGGGTTAGTGCGAAGACTACGTAAGACATAATTTAAATACATGTAAAGCACTTTCAGCTGGGCTGATTGTAAGCATTCAATAAATGGTAGCTATTTTAAAAATCATTATTCTATAGTCTTACTCCCTTACTGTTTTCTTCCATACATACGTTGACATGTCGTTTCTAAACACAATCTGACCATGGCATGCTCCTGCTCGTAACTGTTCAGTGATTACCTGACACCTACAAGGGATGAGGCAGGCTCCATAGCAGCATGTTGGAGGCTCTTTGTTACCCGGCTGTGTCCTGCTTCTCCGCATTCTCCTTCCCTTATTCATTCAGTATTTGCCCTGAACCACATTACACCGTCTTCTCACGTATCCCACCCATTGACTGGAATAATTTTTCCCTTTGTATCTGAGGACGCTGTTCCTTCTGGCTCCCCAGAAGTCTTCCCCAGTCCTTCCCTTGCCTACACACTCCCTTCTCAAAGCTGAGTCGGGTATTCTCTTTCTGTTTTCGTTACAGTCATTATGAAATCTGTTGGCACTTGTGACTCTCGCAACTATTTATATATCTGACTTCCCTCTAGACTGGGAATTCTTTGTGGGCAGGGGCTCTGTCTGTCACCGTATCCACACTGTCTGGCAAAAGAAGGCTCTCTTTTTTTTTAAGTTTTTCCTTTAATTGCAGTATAAGTAGCATACAGTGTTACATTAGGTTCAGGTGTATAGAGCAATTCAACAGTTCTACACATTACTGAGTGCTCATCATGGTAAGTGTACTCTTTAATCCTCTGAAGACTCTTTTTGTGATGGCTACTTTTACGTGCTGCAGTCCTGCTGTAAAACTAGGCTTTTATAAACCACAGGAAAAATTTTGTAATGTTTATTTATTCCTTTGAATACATTTAAGATACTTGACAGATAGTTTTTGGTTATAATTTGAGTCATGCATTTATATATTATCCTAAAACCACTTCAATCAGATCAGTTGTTTTCTCAATTTTTATTGTTTTTAAAAACATGGCCAATATGACGTTATTGCTGAGACTGGTGATTGAAGAGTTCAGTAAATTTCATTCATATCTTGCTGTCTCAAAATTTTCTTTCTAGTTCAGCTCCCTGGCCCAGCACCTAACATCCGGGCCTACGCAGCTTCGCCGACTTCCATCACTGTCACCTGGGAAACACCATTGTCTGGCAATGGGGAAATTCAGAATTACAAATTGTACTACATGGAAAAAGGGACTGATAAAGAACAGGTAAAAGATGAAGCCGTTTTTGGTAAGATTTATTTATTTATTTTAGAGAGAGAGCACAGTGGGAGGAGCAGAGGAGGAGGGAGAGAGAATCTTAAACAAGCTCCACATCCAGCATGGAGCCTGGCGCAGAGCTCCATCCCAGCACCCTGAGCTGAAATGAAGAGTGGGATGCTTAACCGAATGTGCCACCAAAGCCATTTTTCAGTCCATTGATTGGAATAGTAGAGTTGAAATTTATTTCCCAAACTCAATACTTGCTTGTCCAAATATCTCAGAATAAAAAAAGTTGTATACAGGAAATATAAAGTTAGCAGACTCTATTTCTTTGTACCAGGTTATATTCTCTAGTTTTTATCAGGAAAGGTCACTAAACATCAAGCAATATTTCTCAGTAAATTGCGAGTGTTTCTCATTAATCTGCTTTGATTGTTAAGTAGAATTTCTTAAAAGGGATAAAAATCTGCATCGTATCAAATGAAGAATTTGTGTAGTTAATTCTTTATTTTGCAGCATTTCTTTTGGCTTGAGTTGTATGCACGTAAATTGTTTTATTTTATCCAAGGATGTTGACGTTTCAAGTCACTCCCACACCATTAATGGGTTGAAAAAATACACGGAGTATAGTTTCCGAGTGGTGGCTTACAACAGACATGGTCCGGGAGTGTCCACAGAGGACGTGGCTGTTCGGACTCTGTCAGACGGTGAGTCTTTCTTCTTTGGATCACATACCATGCTTGGGGGCCCTGGTCAGGTCATTGGCTTTGATAGCAAGAAGATTCCATTCAAATCCCAGTTCTACCCCTTTTCTGGACTTTAGTCGCTTACCATGTTTGAACATGCCTCTTTATGCGTAAAATGTAGATAATACCAACTTCATTGGGTTTAAAAGATTTACTGAGAGAGGGTAGGACATGTAGTGCCTGGTACTGAATAGTTTCTCATGTTTTCATTTTTAGTAGGAGCTTTTGTATAAGTAAATCTTACTGCTTGTTCATAACACAAACCCTCATCAATCATATTTGTATACCAAATAACCTCTTTTTAATTTCTTGCTATTTTGTGACAGTTTCATTTCTTACCTGTGGCTGAATTTCTAAGCTAAGTTGTATTCATGTAACTATGACCTAGAGCAGTATTTTTCAAACTACAGCTTGCCAAGGGGATTGAGTAGGTCAAGACTGGGATTTTCTGTTTTTATTTTTTACTATTTTTTAACTTAAATTCAATTAATTAACATATAATGTATTCATTTTAGAAATAGAGGTCAGTGATTCATCAATCTTTTATAACACCCAGTGCTCATTACATCATGTGCCCTCCTTCATGTCCTCATCACCCAGTTACCTCCACCCCTCCAACCCCTCTCCCCTCCAGTAACCCTCAGTTTGTTTCCTCTGATTAAAGAGTCTCTTATGGTTTGTCTCCCTCTCTGATTTCATCTTGTTTTACTTTTCCCTCCCTTCCCCTATGCTCCTCTGTTTTGTTTCTTAAATTCCACATACAAGTGAGATCATATGATAGTTGTCTTTCTCTGACTGCCTTATCTCACTTAGCATAATACCCTCCAGTTCCATCCACTTGTTGCAAATGGCAAAATTTCATTTTTTTTGATGGCTGAGTAGTATTCTATTGTATATATACCACATCTTCTTTATCCATTCACCTGTCAATGGACTTCTTTCCACAGTTTGGCTATTGTGGACGTTGCTGCTATAAATATTAGGGTACAGGTGGCCCTTGGGATCACTACATTTGTATTTTTTTTTGTCATAAAATAATGGATGTTTTATTCCAGCTCTGGGGAATGAAAGAGGGGGAGTGGAAACACATCCTTCTACACACCGTTCTAATTTAGCTGACATTAATTTGAAAAAGCTAAAGCAAATACGTGTATCTGTATAAATACACACATACATATTTCATCAGTGTTTATATATTTACTCTATTTTTTCATAAACACCCCTAAAAATCATTAAATGCATCCCAATACTTCGGCTTCTTCATCAGTCATTTAATATTGTTTGGATTAAATTCACAGTTTGTGTTTTAATCTCTTATGTGTGATTGGTCAAACTGTACATTATATTAGAAGAAATGAGAGAAAACCTTTGTTTAAAAGTTATACCCCGGAAAAAAAGTTATACTCTGTATCAGTTACCCTTTACATGATTTTTTCATCACTGTTTTCAACTTCATACATGTTGCCGTTCTCTACGCAGAGTATTTCAGCTCCTAGTGCTGCATGTATCTACATCTTCTGGATGGGACTGCCGGGATCCATGAGCTGGGGTCAGGCAGAAACTGTGTAGCCCCAGAGGTGGATTCTTTTTTTTTTTTTTTTTTTTTTGACTTCTGCCACGTTTTTATTACAGTACAAGCTCTACATTTTCTGAAGTCACTAAATTTCTCGTTACAGAACAGGAAAAAGAAGACAAAGAGGGGAATGACTTTCAAATTCAGTCCTAAACACAAACATGTTTGAGAGGCAATCATAAAACCAAACAAGGGT
This sequence comes from Meles meles, assembly GCF_922984935.1. Lineage (NCBI taxonomy): Eukaryota > Metazoa > Chordata > Mammalia > Carnivora > Mustelidae > Meles > Meles meles. The sequence goes on along the minus strand of NC_060071.1, from coordinate 35,164,341 downwards.
TGGAAAAAGCAATGGATCACCAGAAAGCAGAGAGTAAAAAAGCTTCAAGCAAAAGCAGTAAAAGATGCCAGGCTTGGAATAAGGTCTTACTGACACATGCCATGCGAAGAAGTTCATGGCTTTATGACAAAAAAACAAAAACAAACGAACCCAGAACAACAAAACAACTTTGTTCACATTGAAATGACATATATACTTTTGAGAGGTGGATTCTGATTGTGACTTTGTTTTGGAGCTGAGTTCCGTGTGCAAGGGCACTGAGTATTTCAGCTGTCTGTTGTTTTGGCAGGTAGTTCTGTTGCAGCAGAATTTCCTAGCTTTGATTTTTCTTTAGGTTTAGGAAATGACTCTTTGTTGATTTTTGTCCACAGTGATTTAACTGCTTCATAAATTTGCTGGCTTGTAGTATATGCCTTTTTCCCAGGTACCTTTGCAATTATTACTGACTGAACCAGGTAGCAAACAGTTGCTTCTAAAGAGGCCAGTCCCAGTGGATAAGCAGTTTTCTTAAACCTAGAACCTTTTCTTGCTGAAACCACACCTGCCAACCCTGAAACTGTAATCTCTTTAAGTTTTGGGAGAAAATCTTGAGGTGGATCCTTCAGATAGATATATGCATCTTTTCCAAATTGAACTGTATCCATTATTCCATTTTTCACAAACACATAAGCACTATTGCACCAGCCAATATAATGACCAGTTGTAGTGCAGGTGGATGCTAAACCCATTTGTAAATGACCAGGCTGCTCTTCGACATGTTTAAACTGCAGAGGTGGTGCAGTCCGTGTGGGGAGCTGCTCTGGCTTTACTAGCTGCTTTTTGTATTCTTCTTCTGTAGCCGCAAGCGCAGTTACAGATGCACGTGTCAGACCTGCAGGTTTGATCATCAGCTTTTCCATCCTGACAGCCACCATGTCTGTGACCTTCTCCACCTGAGTCCTCATGTGGTGGGCAGAGAGCCCTACGCTGGTATCTTTAAGACCAGCATTTAAAAAAAATATATTATCTGTAGTAGAACAGAAAGTAACAGTGTTTATTGCAGTTAATAAATACATATACTGTTTCCTGAAAGTTGTAATATTTTTCAAGAATTCAGGCCTGTAAGTGTTATTTGTAGACTTTTCCTCAGTTTGGATATGTCTAACAGGGAAGTTCTATAAAAAAAATAAATAAACTGGCCTGGCTTCTTAAAAAATATTAGTCTCATGAAAGAAAACCAGTAAGGGGGGGGGCAATAAAAAAGTAAAAGAACAATTTAGAGAAAAAATGGGAGATTTTCATTCTAGAGTCTAGGTTAAAGAAAAATAAAGACACATGAAATAAAACATGTATTATCTTTGACTGGCTTCTAGATCTGGGGGTAAAATTAGCTATCAAGGATAGTATTACTTAATGTTGGGCAGATGTACTGTTAGGCAGTTTTAAATATTAGGTATGTTACTAGTTTTGTTATCTAATTTTTAAAAATTTTGACATTTAAAAAAATTGTAATTCCAGTATAGTTACCACAGTGTTATATTAGTTTCAGGTGTATACAATATGGTGATTCAGCACTTCCATACATTGCTCACTGCTCACCATGATAAGTGTGCTCTCAATCCCCTTCACCTGCTTCACCCATCCCCCGCCTGTCTCCCTTCTGGTAACCACCAGTTTGTTCTTCATATTTAAGACTCTGGGGGTTTTTTGTTTGTCTCTTTCTTTGTTCATTTTTTAAATTTAACATGAGTGAAATCATGTGGTATTTCTCTTTTTCTCTGATTTATTTCATTTATTAGCATTGTACGCTCCAGATCAATCCATGTTGTTACAATAGCAAGATTTCATTCTTTTTTTATGGCTGAGTAGTAGTCCATTGTGTGTGTAGGGGGTGTGTGTACACATACCAGATCTTTATCCATTAATCTATCTGTGGACACTTGGGCTGCTTCCATGGTTTGGCTATTATAAATAATGCTGCAGTAAACATAGGGATGCATGTATCTATTTGAATTAATTTTTTTTATTCTTTGGGTAAATATCCAGTAGTAGAATTACTAGATCATATGGTAATTCTATTTTTAAGTTTTTGAGGAACCTCCATGCTGTTTTTCCCAGTGGCTACACCAGTTTGCATTCCCATCAAGTGTACACGGGTGTTGCTTTTCTCCACATCCTTGTCAACAGTTGTTTCTTCTGGTTTTCATTTTAGCCATTCTGACTGATGTGAGGTGTTATCTCACTGTGGTTTTGATTTGTATTTCCCTCATGATTAGTGATGTTGAGCATCTTTTCGTGTGTTTCCTGGCCATCTGTGTGTCTTCTTTAGAGAAATGTCTGTTCATGTTTTCTGCCATTTTTCATTGGGTTATTTGGGGTTTTGGTGTTGAGTTGTATAAATTCTTTATATGTTTTGGATACTAACCCTTCATTGGATATGTCATTTGCAAATATCTTTTCCCATTCAATAGGTTGCCTTTTAGTATTGTTGATTGTTGGCTTTGCTGTGCAGAAGTTTTTATTTTGATGTAGTCCCAGTAGTTTATTTTCACTTTTGTTTCCCTTGCCTTGGGAGACATATCTAGAAAAATGTTGCTGTGGCCAATGTCAGAAATCACTGCCTATGCTCTCCTCTAAGATTTCTGTGGCTCCAGGTCTCACATTTAGGTCTTTTATCCAGTTTGGTTCTATTTTTGTGTGTGGTGTGAGGAAGTGCTCCGGTTTCATTCTTTTGCATGCAGCTGTCCAGTTCTCCCAAAACCATTTGGGAAGTTGAAGATGTTGGTTTTCTTTCCCATTGCATAGTCTCACCTCCTTTGTCAAAGATTAGTTGACCATATAAATTGTGTGTTTAGTTTGAGGCTCTCTATTCTGTTCTTTTGATCTATGTGTCTTTTTCTGTGCCAGTACCATACTGTCTTGATTACTACAGCTTTCTAGGATATTTTGAAATCTAGGATTATGATACCTGCAGTTTTGTTCTTCTTTTTCGGGATTGCTTTGGTCTTCGGGGTCAAATTTTAGGATGATTTGTTCTAGTTCTGTGAAAAATGATGTATTTTGTTAGGGATTGTAGTAAATCTGTAGCTTGCTTAGGGTTGTAGGGACATTTTAACAATATTTGTTCTTCCAATCCATGAGCATGGAATGTCTTTCCATTTGTTTGTGTCATCTTCAGTTTCTCTCATCAGTGTTTTATAGTTTGTAGAGTACACGTGTTTCACCTCCTTGGCTAAGTTTATTCCTAGGTATTTTATTGTTTTTGCAGCAACTGTAAATGAGATTGTTTTCTTAATTAATCTTCCTGCTAGTATATAGAAATGCAGCTGATTTCTAAGTAATATTTTATACTAAGATTAAATTTTCTGAATGTGATTGTTTTGTTAGTTTTGTCGGAGAATGTCCTTGTTCTTAGGAATATATACTATAGTATTAAGGAGTGAAGAATGATAACGACTGCAGCTATCTTTCAGATGATTCATAACTAGTATGTAGACACATAAATATGTGTGTCTAAATAATGTGAAGGAAAAAAAGCAGATGTGCCAGGACATAAACAATTCGTGAATCCAGGATAAGAATATGTAGAAGTCATTGTCTTACTCTTGCCACTCTTTTCTGTGTGCTTGACATTTTGCAGGATTAAGTGTTGGGAAAAATAAATACAAACTATAGTTTGGTTAGCTAGCTGCATAAGCCATTTGGCCAAGACTTTTGAGAAAAGTTGAGGGAAAAAATGTTTAATGTATGTTTTAAAATCTATACCTGAACCAGTCCTAGCTGTACTAAGTGGGTTGGCATGCTGGCTGCAGTGCCTGTCAGGGGATCTGAGTCCGTCTTAGCATGGTGGTTACGGCAGTTCTGTAGAGTACGACAAATCTTGGTTCCTCCATTAGCTGAAACAAATAGCTCAGTCAGCTTCACTGCCCTGAACCTCCTTTATAGTTTTCTCATCTATAAAATGGGAATAATTATCGAAACTCCTTCATGGAATTGTTGTAAGGATTAAGTACCTGCCATTTAGGAGCATGCAGCATGTCTTAGCTATGATGATGATGAAGACACCAGCAACAGCCTATGTCGGCTGCCTCTGCAGCTAAGTCAGAGGTTCTGAACTGGAACCATTCATAGACTTTTTTCAAAACACAGCTGCATAAGTCCTACTCCAGATCCTCTGTTCCTGAATCTCTGGGTTGAGGCCTGATGCTCTATGATAGCACAAGATACAACAATGAGCAAGACACAGTCTCTGTCCTCCAGAAGCAGATAGCGCAGTGGGCACTTAGTCAATATCTGGTCGCCAGATGTCAGAGAAAAGGAGAGAGAAGTTTCCATGGATGGACTAGGAAAAAAGAGTTAAAGTCAACATGTGAGTGGAGGGGAAATTAATCAGGTTTACTGACATTTTGTTTTGCTTGCTATAGTTACTACAAAGAGGGATGCTAGAAGGTGTGTGGATCATAAAATTTGAGATAGCCCTGTCTTGTGTTCTCATATGTGAGAAACTAAAGTAATGCAGCTGTTTGTTCAACCAGTACTCCCAAACTTCTCATACTGAAATGAGTGCTCCCTGCTATAAAAGTGGCCTTGGGAAGTCAAATCGTCCCTTTACTGAAGCTGTCATTGTAAATACCTCTTTATTCTAATGGGAATTGCCTTCAAAACCAGGTTAGGGAATGCAGCGCTTACTGATTTATGTACCTCGTATTGTGGACTCATGACAGCATTACCCAGTATGTTGACTTGCTGTATTCATTAGAGCTATTTTTAGAAAATTTGTAGCTCTTCCCCAAGATAAAGATATGCTATCAACAAGAATATTCAAAAGAATATGTTGAAGGTTCAGAATGTATCTGGGTTCTAGAAAAGTCTAGAGTTACTGTCATATCTTTGAAATAAGTATCTGACTTCCGAAAGTTTCTGACTTTGAAGTAAGTACCTGACCTGGATATGGGTGCCTTTATGAGAATGTCTCTCTTTTTTTAAGTGAATCAAATGTGGCCACACCTTATCCACAGACTGTAACCAACATGAGAGGCATTGGCAGCTAGCTTTCGACCTTCGGATTGCATAATTAGTGTTTGAGATGAACATTTGTGTAAAGTCTAGCCAGGAATATCACATGTTGGGGTGATAATGTGAGTGACTGAAAAAAATTTTTTTCTTTTTTTTTCCTGTCCAGTTCCCAGTGCTGCTCCTCAGAATCTGTCCTTAGAAGTAAGAAATTCAAAGGTAAACTTTGTATTGCTATTCATTTTTACTGGCATACTGTTAAGTCTCAGACAGGCTTATGGAGAGGGAAATTCGACATCAGCAGAATCATGATCACGCAGAGAAATAAGGTATCATAGATATTACCCCTGCCAGTAAAGCTGGACTTAGAAACTGACTCTGTGTTTTCTGTTTAACTCTACTGCCTTTCTCTGATGCCAAGATTACTTTAGTCTTTCTGCAGATACATTGTGGTTTTTCAGATTCTGACATTATAGATCTTAGCAGTTCAGAACACTGGTGATAAGATGGAAAGAAGTAAGTTGTTTATGATACCATAGCCCCTTAGCACTGTGAGATGAGCCCACTGTGAAGTGAAGGTAGACATCCATCAGAATGGTGCCTAGGCTCAGACTCCCTCCTAGCCAAGTCCCTTGTACACTGAAGACCACGTGTACCTCTCAAAGGCCCAGAGCCACTTCTGGACTACATTGACAACTGAGACACTCAGTCTTTTCAAAAAGTACCATGGGAATCCTTGTCCTTTAATTAAAAACCAGCTATTAATTAATGATTCCTTTCTTGAAGAGTTTTAGGCAGAAATTATCTAATTTGAACCATTCCACAATAGAGATAGAAGAGAACCTTATACCTAATAATAGTTTACTTCTAATCTATGTGCCTCTGACCTCATACTCTCCTTCTGAAAGCTTTTCTGAGTCTTTTGCCTAATGTCTAAATACCCAGGAGAATAAGGGCCCAGAGCATACTGCCTGCAAATGTAATCTTCCCATTTGATCATTGAGGATTTTAAAATTAAAAAGAATTTTGAGTGATCCCTAATTAAAACTCTGTCTGAGTACCCTGCTACTTTTATGTCAGTGAATTCAGGATAATGATTTATAAAACAGGACCAAGCTTTTGTTATATTCAGTCTTTTCCCTGTAATCTTGTCTTTCCTAGAGTATTGTGATTCACTGGCAGCCTCCTCCTCCAGCCACACAAAATGGTCAGATTACTGGCTACAAGATTCGCTACCGGAAGGCCTCCCGAAAGAGTGATGTCACTGAGACCTTGGTACCTGGGACACAGTCATCTCAACTGATTGAAGGTAAGCTGCCTTGCGTATGGCTGAAGATATGAGATGGCATCTTTCTTAGGCATTGAGTTATGCTAGTCTAATGACTACTCTGAGCAGTTGACTTGAAGTGAAAACAGTTCAAAACAATTTGTAATGGTTCAGTCTACTTCTGACTTGATAAAAATTAATGGAACACAATCTTGTAGGTTCTCTCATCTCTATTGAGATTGTGTTTGAGTTTTATTTCTTTACTTGTGGTTTTCTGTATTTCCCATATTTTCTTTTTTTAGTATATATATATATATACACACACACACACACGCAGATGTTCCTCAACTTACACTGGGGTTATGTCCCAATAAACCCATCAAAATTTGAAAATATCCTAACTCAAAAATACATTTAACACACCTAACCTACCAAAATCATAGCTTAGTCTAGAATACCTTAAACATGCTCAGAATACTTACATCAGCCTGCAGTTGGGAAAACCATCTAACACAAAGCCCATTTTGTAAGAACTTATTGGATATCTCATGTATTTTATTGAATACTGTACTGAGAATGAAACACAGTGTTTTAAGTATATAAGGAGTTTACCCTCGTGATCTCAAGGCCGACTGGGAGCTGTCACTGTCCCTGCCAGGCACCACAAGAGAGGATTATGTCTCCTATCACTAGCCTGGGTGGGAGAAAGTCACAATTCAGAATCTGAAGTACAGTTTCTCCTGCATGCATATTGCTTTTGTACCATTGTAAAGTCAAGAAATAGTAAGTTGAACCACCCTAAGTCTCTGTATTGGTTTTTTGCCATCTCAAAACAAGGTAAAACAAAAGCCAAAAATCTCCTCAATGTAGCTGGTAGCAGAAGTCTACAAAATGATTTTTTAACACTGATACCACTTCTGTATGTGTATATGGCCTGAAACATTTGCGAATAGCTATAGCAGTGCAGTAATCTTTCTTACACTTGCTACTACTTGCTACATGGTAAAGGTTTAGAGAATTCTGTCCAGGATAGCTACTTTTGTATAGTTTTCCCTTTGTGTGCAGCAGAGCAAGTGGTCACCGTGGTAACAGTGGGCCCTACTGCATCTCCATCTCCATCACGGGCTTTTTCTTTAGATGACAGAAGAGCCGCATCGTCTTCCCCCAGTAGGGGGAGTAGACTTGGCTCTGCAAGGGCCAGTTTTCTTTGCAGGAGGAGCAGGGGAAGAAGAAGAAATGCTTTTTGCTCTTTGGATATTGGGACTGTGCTTGTAAAGAATAAAGATAGATGCCGCTAAGAAATTATTTTGGGGGTTTCTAACAGAGCTAATAGAAGAAAACTGCAAGAATTGGAGATATTGACCTCATTATCTAAGCCTTGAGAATGAATTTCATCACCCTTGGGGAGCTCTCAGCTTCCCTTACATTGCCCCCTTCTTGGTAGAGAAACTTGACATCAACCACTTTCTTATGCCTCCAGGGGCCAAGTTTTTGAGAGGACCAACATCTAGGGTTAAAAGTGTAATGGGATGAGTTTCTAAGACTTGAGTGAGTCTCTTGACAGTGAAAACATGTTCTCCAATAATCCCACAAGCTTTTCTCCTTACTCCTCACCTCGAAGATGGGATTGGCTTCTTTCAAAATAGGTGAATGTTTGTCTCCAGGGGTAGCTTTCAGTCCTTGAGTTTCTTCACATGAACCCCACAGCTCTAAGCTGCAACAAGCAGGCATGGTTGTGGTGGTGTTGCTGAGATATCTCACTAAAGGAGTGTTACAGTACAGTCAGGTGTTCTTAAAAATCAGCTACCGTGAGAGACTCAACTCCAGGAAACAAACTGAGGGTTACAGAAGAGAGGGGCATAGGGGGAGGGGGTAGCCAGGTGATGGCTATCAAGGGGGGGCACATGTCGTGATGAGCACTGGGTGTTATACACAACTAATGAATCGTTGAACACTACATCCAAAACTAATGAGGTACTGTATGTTGGCTAATTGAAAATTTAAAAAAGCAGTTGCTGATTTGACTCCAAATATGGATAACATTTCCCATCCGCAAGTCTTTATTTTGAATACTTAGTAGTAGATATTTACTGTATACCAGGCACTGTCTTTGTTGCTAATAATGTGAAAACAATATAGTTCTGGACCATAAGGAGACTGTTTCATATACATGTTATATATACTATTTCATAAATATCTTACAACAGTTATAAAGTCTGTTTTGAGCTGATAACTTCACTGTAATTGCATAGAAATATTTTACGCATTACTTGCCCCCCACAGGGGACTGTTCATTTTTCTCAATGAAATGTTTGATGTGTAAGCAAAATAATCACCTTCAATGTGAAAATAGCTTTTTCTTTATGGAGAAAATCATTGCATTTTAAAATCATATTTAGATTCATTTGCTTAACAGACTGTATTGAACTCGTATTAGTATGTGCTCGCATGAGGTATACAATGGTGAGCAAAAATGGACATCTTTGCTCTCTTGAAGCATTAACCTGATCAGTATCAGAGAGCAATGTGGATTACGAGGATCTTTTCCTGAACCACAAACTACATGACTCTGTGCTAGCCAGAAGTAATTGTTGTTTCTTCATTTCGCACCACTTACAGCACTTAACACATTCTGCTGTATCTTTATAATACGAACTGTGGGCCTTCATTTGAGTCTATGAACTCTGTAGGTTACCTGGGGGGAAGGGAACTCTTAGCCTCTCTACACACGCATCTCTTGCTCACACTTGCGTGCACACATGCTCAGTCTCTCTCACTTGCTCTCTTACACCGTAACTCCCCCAGAAGGGAGGGAATGGTAATTTGGTTGGTTGAATTCTTTTAGGACCTCAGTGGAACCATGTTTGCCAGTGGCCTCTATTATTTGTCTGTTTACAGTTACAAACACATGCATAACCCTCTCTGGCATTTCTGGTCAGTGTATCCAGGAAGGTGACAGGTAAACTGACTTGGGTCCAGCCATTTTGCTTCTCCTTCTGCCTTGCTTGTTGCTTTCTCATGGGCAGACAGCTTCAGGATGGTCCTTCTGAGAACAGAACGATCCATCTCTTCTCTCACCATGTGACAGGGTTCAGTAACTGAGCCATCCTGCATCCTGGCCACATTCTCTCTGCCCCTGTGGTTCTCTCTTTAGAGCTTCTGTGCATTGCTACTGGCCAAATATCCCAATATTTCAATATGGAGAAGTAGGATCACTTCTCATAACCTCGTAAGATGTAATGCGATATCTAGTATTTCAGTGCTCTAAGATGTATACACGTGAACTGTACACTGAAAAATAGTTAAGATGGTAGATTTTATGTGTTTTAACATAAAAACTGGTTGCATGAATATCTGAGTAGCTGACTGTATTATTGGCTGTTGCCCTACTTTGTAGGGTAGACTTTCACATGTGGATTTTGTTGCCTTCAATACACTGGTAAATTTATTACTGATAATACTGTGAAAAACTGCGTAGAAGAAAGGTTTTATTCCTCTTTTACTTATTATATATATTTACGGGCAGGTAGGCTATTTTGCAGTAGATTTGTAGACCATATTTGGTGTTTAAAATTGTTCTGTTCTTGTTACGGAGTGGCTCAGAGAACAGAGGTAAGGTAACCCAGCAGGATTTACAGCTTTTAATTCTTTTCCGGTCTTGGGTGTCTTCTGAGACAAACTGACTTTGTTCCTTTGTTATGACTCTTTCATTATCCTCGACCTCTTTTTGACATTAGCTTCCTTAGTAACAAAATGAAGAGATTACATTAAATGATCTCTGAGGGGACTTCAAGCTCTTAAGAAAATGGGGGGGGGGTGTTTATAGGAGCAATGGCCACGGTCACCAAACTGTGGAAAGAACCAAGATGCCCTTCAACAGACGAATGGATAAGAAAGATGTGGTCCATATACACGGTGGAGTATTATGCCTCCATCAGAAAGGATGAATACCCAACTTTTGTAGCAACATGGACGGGACTGGAAGAGATTATGCTGAGTGAAATAAGTCAACAGAGAAAGTCAAGTATCATATGTTTTCACTTGTTTGTGGAGCATAACAAAAAACATGGAGGACATGGGGAGATGGAGAGGAGAAGGGAGTTGAGGGAAATTGGAAGGGGAGATGAACCATGAGAGATTATGGACTCTGAAAAACAACCTGAGGGTTTTGAAGGGGCGGGGGTGGGAGGTTGGGGGAACCAGGTAGTGGGTAATAGAGAGGGCACGTATTGCATGGAGCACTGGGTGTGGTGCAAAAACAATGAATACTGTTACGCTGAAAATAAAAAAAAAAGGTGGGGGTGGATCTGTAATCTCCTGGGAACTCTGCTCATTGGTTTTCCTGTTGATGTGGGCTTCAGCCTCTACTGGGGACCTGAGAGCTCCTCTGTGCTGTGCTGATGGATTGTTTGTGCTCTGTTAACTAACTGAAATTTTATCAAGATAGTAGCTGTGTGCTGACTTGGCGGATGATATACTTAATGAGAAGGTGTTAATCTTTTGTTTTCTGAAATCTTATTTCAGCTTGTCTTTTTTTTCTGTTTTTTGTTTTTTGTTTGTTTGTTTTTGTCGTTTGGTCTCAGGTCTTGATCGGGGGACTGAGTATAATTTCCGAGTGGCTGCCCTAACAGTCAACGGTACCGGCCCGGCTACTGACTGGCTGTCTGCTGAAACTTTTGAAAGTGACTTAGATGGTAAGAACAACAGTCCACAAGACTGGGAGAAGCTAGGTACTAACTGTAGGCAGATTAGTTGAACTGGAAGACCACAGATATGGGGGTGTGTCTGGCTTAAATCTGTGAGCTTTAACTTCAGTGTATTACACTGCTGCTATCACTGTAAGGCAGGAGGTCTCCGGGAGTGCTTCCCCAGCTCCACCCCGGCCCAGTGGCTTTTAGAGACCTGTCCCTTTCAGCAGAACCAGAGCAAATAAAAATGTATAGGTATTTGTCTAGTTTTTTTAGCAAGGCCCTTGAACAACACTGAGCCACATCATCCCTCCTTTTTCAGCTGCAGTTTGCCTTTTCCCTTAGTCCTGGACACTTTGCCCTTTTTCTGCCTCCTTGTTCAGTGGGTACTTTTATATAGGCGTGTATATGCCTTTATGAGACACAGGTGCTGCACTTGGGAGACCAAACACCTGGGTCCTTATTCTCACTCTTGGTTTACTAATTTTTAAATTAAGACAGCAAGTTATGTCTTGAAGTAACAGAATTGAAAGATACTATAGATTGCTACCTTTTTTGAGCCTCTTGGTCTCCCACCATTTAAATCAGTATTCTTAAGTTTCCTATTTTCTGCCTTATATTACTTTGGGGAGTGAATAATTGATACAATTGCTACAATGTGATACTCGATCATCCCTTGACAACAGGCTTCTAATCAGTTGGTGTTAGGCCTTTCTCATTCCACCTAGGTGAGTCTGGGACTCAGATGTGGGACCACGCGGAATGAATAACTACTGAAAGGCAGTTTGTTTCTCTCCGTTGGGCAGAGGTTCTTCGATCTCTCTGTCTTCCCTTCCAAATTAATACTGCATTGTCTTACATTTCAGGTTGTTTAGGTTTTGCTTTCTTCTTAGAATGTAGTAAAACCATGAGCCATACTTACTATACATACAGTTTCTCTGTGACTTCTTGGGCATAATGAAAAAATCTTAGCCCCAAATAATTTGGCAGGAGGCTAAACACCATGGCCCAAGGATGGTAAATAATTCTAAAGTCTTGCTTTTCTACTCTCCTCAGAAACTCGTGTTCCTGAAGTGCCTAGTTCTCTTCACGTCCGACCGCTGGTCACTAGTATTGTAGTAAGCTGGACTCCTCCAGAGAATCAGAACATTGTGGTCAGAGGTTACGCCATTGGCTATGGCATTGGCAGCCCTCATGCCCAGACCATCAAAGTGGACTATAAACAGCGCTACTACACCATCGAAAATCTGGGTACGTATGCTGAGTAGAAGAAGTAATTGCATGGGGCATTTCTTTCTTTTGACTTTTTATTGTACGATAATTTTATTTTTACAGAAAACTTTAAAAAATAGTACAAATAGAGGTGCCTGGGTGGCTCAGTCGGTTAAGCATCTGACTTTTGATTTTGGCTCAGGGCATGCTCTCAGATCCGGCTCTGCACTGGGCATGGAGCTTGCTTAAGATTCTTTCTCTGCTTCTCTCTCTGCCCCTTCCCCACCCTGCTTACACTCTCTCCCTCTCAAAAAAAGGGAAAAAAAAAGTACAAAGAATTTCTATATATTCTTCACTAGAAGTCCTCATAAGTTAACATTTCACCACATGTGCTTTCTCATTCTGTCTTCCTGTACATACATATTTTTTTTCTCTGAACCATTTGAGAGTAAGTTACAGATGTGATGCCCCTCCACCCGCTGATACTTTAATGTGCATTTCCTACAAATGAGGGCGTTTTCTAATATAACTATAGTACGGTTACAGAGTCATCAAATTAACACTCAGACAGTATCTGTAGACTTTATTTATATTTTAATAGTTGCTTCATTAATGTCCTTTATAACAAAAGAAGAACATTGTTTTCCGGTCCAGGACCACTTGTATTTAGTTATCATGCCTCATTAGTTTTCTCTGATACAGAACATTTCCTTGGTTTTTTTTTTCTTGAATTTTATGACTGTGACATTTTTGACAAAAACAGACCATTTATATTTTATAGAATGTCTCTCAGTTCAGACATGTCTCGTATTTCCTCACTACTCTCAGCTTATGCCTTTTTGGAAGGAATAGCAGATATACATTGTGTTCTTGCCGGTGAATCTTAACAGGAGGCACATGAAAGTCTGATGCTAGTGATGTTAACTTAAATCACTTGGTTCAGAGGGAGTCTGCCACTTTCCCTAAAGTTATTGTTTTCGCCTTCAAAATTAATAAATACCTCGTGGGGGGTATACCTTGAGTCTTTGTAAACATCTTGTTTCTCATCAAACTTTCATTCACTAGTTTTAACATCTTTAGTAACAGTTATTACTGTGGTGTTTCCTCAGTGAGTTTCTAAATCTCTAATTTCTTTTATATATATCAGCATTTTTTTGATAAAGAAGAGCTTTCCTTCTCTTCCTTACTGAAAGAATGGTGAGTGGGAGTCTCTTTATGACTGACTGCTCTATTTGACATCTTCCATCTTTGAGCACTTTCTTCCTTTTGATGCCGCAAGATATAGTGGGCTCATCTAATATTTTCCTACCCTTAGCCCTTGAATCAGTCATTTCTCCAAGAAATGCTGGTTTCTCTTATGGAAAATGGCATTAAGAAACCCATATCTGAGCACTGTACACAGTCCTTATAACTGGAGTAGAAAATCCTGAAGCATCTACAAAAAAGGCTATTAAGACTTAAAAGTGAGTTCAGCAAAGTCACAGGATACAAAGTTGATATACAAAAATAGTTATAGTCCCATACTAACAATAAGCAGTTGGAAGTCAAAATTAAAATAATAGTACTCTTATATAGCATCAAAAAATATGAAATACTTAGGGATAAACTTTAAAAATATGTACAAGGTCTGTACACTGGAAATTAGAAAATTATTGTTGAGGGTAATAAATTAATGACTTAAATAAGTAGAGGTACCATGTTTATGGATCGGATAATATTATTAAAATGACATTTCCCCCAGTGCAATTCCAAGTAAAATCCTGGCAGGCTTTTTTATAGAAGTATCAACTTAATTTTAAAAATCAAAGGAAGTAGAATAACCAAACAGTTTTGAAAAAGAGGACTCAGGTAGTGTGGTCTTTCAACATTTCTTCAGATACCTTCTAAAGAGCGACATTATCTGATTTCAGGACTTACATAAAGCTATAGTAATCGAGACACTGAGGAGGTAGTGTTGGTGCAAAGGTAAGTATTATAGATCAATAGAACAGAATGGAGTCCAGAAAAAGACCCATATATATATAAATGATCAATTGATTTTTGGCAAACACACTAAGATAATATAGTGGGGAGAGAGTAGTCTTTTCAACAAACAATGTGGGAAGAACTGGTATCTGTATGAGAAAGAAAGGGAAATTTCCCTGACCTTTATTTCACATCATACACAAAAACAGACCTAAAGGCAAGAGCTAAAACCATAAAATCTCTAGAAGAAGACAGGAGAAAACCTTCATGGCCTTGAGGTAGACAAGGTTCTCTCAGGATGCATTAAGCATAAGTTATAAAACTAAAAAATCTATAGCACTTCATTGAAATTTAAAACTTCCAGCTTTTGGAAAGACACCAATAAAGTGAAAAGACGAGCCACAGACTAGGACAAAATACTCATCATTCAAATATCTGACAAAGAATTTTGACTCCAGAAAATATGAAACTCTTCCAACTTAATAGGAAGATGGTAATCCAGTAAAAGAGTAGGCAGAAGATTGGGATGGGCAGTATACAGTACACCAGAGAAGATATACACATGGACCATCAGCACATGAAAAGATTCTCTACGTCATTAATAATCAGAGAAATGCCAGTAAAACCACAGTGAATCACCAAGTTCCACCTGTGGGCTTACACCACATGAAAATCCTATTCTTGTCCAAGCCCTCCACTGTACGGTTAACATCAATAAACCACTGGTTAGTTGAGGCCAAGAGAGGATTCGGGCACAGCCAGCCTCACTCCTGGGACCGACTCCAAGATGTTGATCCCAGCAGTTTCTCTGTGCTGTGTCTGCTGCCATCGCTGCGTTTCCCCACAGCCTGGAGGAATCCCACATGCACGTTTTAAAATCCTCTTAAAATTCTCCTTGACTTCCTTTGCACTTAAGTTCATGCACTGTCACCCTTGAACTTTTTAAGTTCTGGAGAATTTTTTCCTAAGTGTTTTCACTTGTTTCCTTCCTTCAGATCCCAGCTCTCACTACGTGATAACCCTGAAAGCCTTTAACAATGTGGGTGAGGGCATCCCCCTGTACGAGAGTGCTGTGACCAGACCTCACACAGGTAAGCCATCTTGTCCATCTCTGGTCTTCAGCACTTTTTCCAGAAGCTCATGTGGAATGTTGGTCTGAGGTCTGTCCCACAGGTATCAGTGGAAGGAAAAGCATATGCCAGCATAAGCTGCAGGCTTCATGTAGGAAAACAGGCTTTCAAAACAGAAATTTCCATCAATTTCTGTTTTGCTTTTTAGAAAGTATTAACAATCCAGTCATTCATATAAATAATTCCATGTAGATACATAGCACGTGTTTTTAGTATGTTGGGATCTAGAAACTATAGTCATGAGAGAATTATTAGTGATTTGGGGGGCACCTGTGTAGCTTATTCGGTTGAGTATCTGATTCTTGATTTTGTCTCAGGTCATGATCTTAAGATTGTGAGATTGAGCCCTGCATTGGGCTCCGTGCTGGGCATGGAGCCTACTTAAGATTTTTCTCTATTCCTCTCCCTCTGTCCCTCCCCATCCTTAAAAAAGTGGTTTTTGTGTTTCGGTCATGTGAGTTATAACTAAAATGAGTGGGGAAAAAAAAAAACACAGGTCTCCGTATCTCTAGAGGAGTTATATAGGTTACTGATGGTCTCAATAAATGTGTTTG
Organism: Meles meles; assembly: GCF_922984935.1. Classification (NCBI taxonomy): domain Eukaryota; kingdom Metazoa; phylum Chordata; class Mammalia; order Carnivora; family Mustelidae; genus Meles; species Meles meles. Next base: position 35,148,533 of record NC_060071.1, on the reverse strand, counting down.
ATCAGTGAATCCAGCATTTTCTTCACTAGTCACCTGATTTGACTGGGAGTTTTATTTATATAGAGAATTTATAAAGTCAGCAATGGAATACTGTGCAGCCATCAAAAAACGAAAACTTGCCATTTGCAATGACATGGATGGAATTAGAGGGCATTATGCTAAGTGAAATAAGTCAGTTAGAGAAAGACAATTATCATACTATTTCACTGATACTAGGAATTTGAGAAACAAGACAGTGGATCATGGGGGAAAGGGAGGGAAGATGAAACAAGATGAAACCAGAGAGGGAGACAAACCATAAGAGACTCTTAATCTCAGGAAACAAGCTGAGGGTTGCTGGGGGCTTGGGGGTGGGAGGGATGGGGTGGCTGGGTGATGGACATTGGGGAGGGTATGTGCTATGGTGAGTGCTGTGAATTATGTAAGACTGATGACTCACAGACCTGTACCCCTGAAATAAATAATACATTATATGTTAATTTAAAAGAAGTATAAAGTCAGTTGTACTATCCATTTGATCAACTGTACATTTATTATAAATGAGACCAAAATATTATTTTTAGTAATAAAGGAATATTCATATAATGTAAAATTTCTGTAGATAAAACATCGAATATAGAGCTGAGTGAGAAAGTTTATTAAAATAAATATGTTAGACTTGTAAATTTTTCTAAAGGGTCCCAAAAACCCAAGAAATTACCATTTTCAGAAATGCTTTTCCATCTGTTTTCCAGAGCTGTGTATCTCTATTGCCTACTGTATTTTCTGGATAATTTGTATAATGATGCAGATTTCACATTATTCTTTTTAAAAAGATCATCTCTGCCCCCTTTTTTTTCTTTAATGCTTTTACTTAACAAGACCAGCATCATCACTCATGTTTGGTAGTTCCGTCTTCTCTTCTCCTGTGTGCTTACAATTTACAAGTTCTTTTGCAAAGAACTTTGATATTCCAGAAAGGGTGGGGGGGGAGTAAGGTGAAAAAGAGAGTATTTAAATAAGTGGTTTGCTACTTTCTTAAATTACCTACAATAGAAAAAATTTTTTTGAAATTATTTTCTTATGTGACTTAAAAATATAGCCTTCTGGCTAGAAATGTACAAGGAACTGTTCCTAAGTCATGTCACCTTGTTATCTTTTTCAGGAGTTATTACCAATAAAAAAAAAAAAATTCTCAAAGAAGTCTAATGACTTTTGCACCCAAAGATGCATTTTCTGTAACTAATTGGTTTGTTTCTTGATCTTTGAACAAAGCCCTTGACTATAATGTAGGCTGTACCTCGGTTACTTTTAGTCCTCATTGTGTAGAAAATACACAAATGGAGACTGTTAGGTTATTTTGGCACTTACTCATAAACAAAGTCCATGCCATTTCAGGTTTTCAGTTACAGGAAGGGCTACTCTCCATAACCATGTGGGAAACCCATTTTAAAACCTTAACTTCAAATAAATCAGGATGTGCGTACTTAGAAAACCTAACCAAGAGCTGGTAAAGCCCGGCGGATCCTGCTGTGCTGCCCGGGCTCATGGTCCTTGTGTGCACATTCTAGCCTCCGCTTTGACAGTGAGCTTAGAGAAGGTGTCAGTTGCATATGGCACAGGACATACATGAGTGTAGACTTCCTTTCTATCAAATAAGTACTCTGATTTTTAGCATTCATAAAGGCTGTCACTTGGACCCATATTATGTTATTTCCTATAACTGATTGGGATTCATTAGGTGGGTTATTCTCTGATTCTACTGGAGAGAGCATAACAGATATCCTTCATGGTGTCAGCCTGCCTTTTCCTCAGGAAGTGCAATGCCCTTGAGTTCCTTTTGCTTTATTTGGATGTGAGCCATTTTGTTGTACTGCTTTTAGACCCAGGACATCAGCAAATCTGAACTGGACCCTGTGTGGGTATCAGATAACCCTAAAACCAGGGCCAGGCTAAGTTGCCATTGGCTGACATTCAGGACTCAGGCTTGAGAGTAGGACCCTTACATGTCCATTGACCTGCATTGGTAAGCCATGTCCCCAGAATTCAGTCACATTCACTGAAATATCAAAATAGATATGAGCTTTGTGTTGCTTGTTCTGAAATTATACCCTTAATTTTAAAAATAGCTTGCATCTTCTCACAATCCTTTTTGGAAAAGAGAATTTTCAAATAATATAAGGAAAATTCAAGTATGAATATGTTAATATAACCACTGGATTATCGAATGTTAATATACCTACAGAATACAGTAGAAAATATCGTTATTTCCCTAGACATTTTCTTGAAAATTTTTCCTGAAAGAACACACATGGAAATACTCTTTTTATTGAATGGTGGTTATCTATTAACTCCAGATTCTCTTTCTCTTTCTCCATTTCTCACCTTTCATTCCATTATATTACCCTGCATTTTCCTTTTCTTTTATTTTTGTTTATGTTAAAAATGCCACTTCCCTTTTTTAATTACTTTTTACCCAGACACTTCTGAAGTTGATTTATTTGTTATTAATGCTCCATACACTCCAGTGCCAGATCCCACTCCCATGATGCCCCCTGTGGGAGTTCAGGCTTCCATTCTGAGTCATGACACCATAAGGATCACATGGGCGGACAACTCACTGCCCAAACACCAGAAGATCACAGATTCCCGGTACTACACAGTCCGATGGAAAACCAACATCCCAGCGAACACCAAGTACAAGGTACTGGCACATTTGCTCTGGGTGGGAAAAGCTAACTCTTGATGTTTCCTAATTCTAAAGTTCTTGATTCCTATGCTTCCAGAATGCAAATGCAACCACTTTAAGTTACTTGGTGACTGGTTTAAAAGCAAATACACTGTATGAATTCTCTGTGATGGTGACCAAAGGTCGAAGATCAAGCACATGGAGTATGACAGCCCATGGGACCACCTTTGAGTATGGTATGTGTTATCCGAATCTTAATACATGGCATATCTTTTCTTTGTAAGACCTGAAAGCCAGTGGAAGAAAGGCTAGTGTTGGGCCACATTCCTAGTCATGAGACTTCTCATCACCTGCTTCTGCTACCTGAGGAAAGAATCGAGGGTGTGAATTAAGCCACTTACAGAACATCGTGAGCCGCACAGCTGGAGTTCCGTGTTTGCTTTCCCAGCTGATGAATTGTTTTCTTCATCACTGAACAAGAACATTACCAAATAATGGGATGATAGAATGCAAAGGACGCTAGATTTTAGAAATCAAGGGACTTGAGTTCAGTCCTAGGTCAACCAAATACTGACTGCGTAAGTCACAAGTAAATCATCCAGCCTGTCGTTTCTTCCACCTGTAAAAGAGGGGCAATAATAACATCTGCTTTTCCTACCCTATAGGCTTCTTGTAAGGTAAATTGAGAGATGAGAAAGCAGCTGGCAGTAAGAAAGCACTGTGCAGATGTAAAGGATTAATGTCATTAATCCCACTTTATTGCTAAATTGAGGTAGAAGAAATGAAGTGACCTGCTCTTGACCAGCTGCCAACGCCAGGCTAGCTAGAGCCTCAGAACTTTACCAGGGAACCCCAAAGCTGCCCTAGAAGCTTTCTTATAAGTAGTATCTGCTAAAATCCCATTGGGGCAGCCTAAGGGATTTTGTCTGTGAGTAAACATGAAAAATAAAAGACACTGAAGCAAATTAAGGGGAAAGCAGGCCATCCAGGTTTGCAGTTCTCTTTGCCTTTTGCTCATTCGTAGGCCTGCCCTTCTCCCTCTTTTTTTTTTTTTTTAAAGATTTTATTTATTTATTTGATAGAGATCACAAGTAGACAGAGAGGCAGGCAGAGAGAGAGAGAGAGGGAAGCAGGCTCCCTGCCGAGCAGAGAGCCCGATGCGGGACTCGATCCCAGGACCCTGAGATCATGACCTGAGCCGAAGGCAGAGGCTTAACCCACTGAGCCACCCAGGCGCCCCCCCTTCTCCCTCTTGTACTTTTTCTAGCATGGCCTTATGTGTAACCATCAGGAGTCTCTGTCCCTTCCAGCCTCCTATGGCTTTTTTTTTTTTTTTTTTTGCCTATATATAAATATGAAAAAGTGGAGCTGCCAAGTCTCTCCAGACGGGGCCTGGCCCTAATGTCTTTTTGTCTCCTGCACAGTTGACGGACTTCCTACAGAGAAAAGGGTTGCATCTGAAGAGCTTAGAAATAACAAAAAAAGTTTAAATAGACCTTGAGTTTGAGTTTGTCTTCTTTGCTAGTTTTAAGAATATCTTTTTGCTTCATTCCAATCCATTAGTTAATAAATAATGGTATGTATTCTCTCAGGATGCCTGCATTTCACCAGGCTTCCTTCCATTTTATGCTAGGAAAATCCCAGTATTTTAGGAAGAGTAAATTTGAGGATGTACTTTATTTACTCATTTCTCTACTAGTACATTAAAAGTTATCCTATGTGGATATCCATAACATGGAAATACAAGAAATGCAGTGTTGTTTTTATTCTGTCGGTGGTGTTTCATAAATAGCTTTACATTTCAGAGCAATAATCTCAGTAGTTGAGAGTGAAAACTTAAAAACAGCAATTCATCACTCATTTAGTCTTTGAGGGTAGGGGGTTTCACACATCGTATTTTGTTTGGAGAGCCAACTATAAGCGAAAGAGAAAATTATTTTACACTTGAAAATATTCTAATGAAATAATCCAAATATGGGGAAGTGGAACAAATGTCATCTTGAGCAAATTACATAACTTTTTTCATTGTCAATGCCCTGATCTGTCAAGCAGGGATAGTGGTAAATTGCCTTTCAAGTTGCCACAAATATTAAGTGAAATACTATTTATAAAATGCCTGGTATAATGTAGATACTTGGTAATTAACTACAAAGGTCTTTTGATATCCCTATGTAAGAACCCCATAAATTCCTGACCTCCAGCCCAAGGTGACAGTTCTATAGCCTCATAGTATGGTGTTTTTTTCTTTGGTACTGTGCATATTCTTCTTTTTATTGGATCTATTTATAGGCAGCCTATGAGTTCTTTGAGCCAGGAGGCTTTAGCTTTTTTGCTTTACACCTCTTATTGCACCTTTTAAAAGGAAAGTGTTGCAGAAATGGTGAATGAAACTGGAATGGACAAGAATTATTGACAGTCTTGTTATTTTGTAGCTCCTACTTCTCCACCCAAGGATGTGACAGTTGTGAGTAAAGAGGGAAAACCCAGGACCATAATTGTAAATTGGCAACCTCCCTCAGAAGCCAATGGCAAAATTACAGGTAAGATGCCTTTGAGTGTGTATCTGTTCTCTGCTGTGCAGAAGCACTCCAGCCCAGGACTGTGTGGTTGGAAGAAGTGGGAGTCCACAAGCATTGGCTTGATCATTTTATGAGACTCAGGAAGTCAGGGTGGTCCTTGAAAGTGGACCAAGGGGGTGCTGTTTGCTCATAGTAACATAAAAATGAATTGCCAGTTGATTGTTCCGACTCACTGTGTGGAAGTGTGATGGGTGATATTACATTAGACAATCTTTGGCTACAGTGGAGCCCTAATGGGCATATTTATTTTCATCAGATAACATCTGACTAGATGATTTTTAGAGTTAAAGACCCTGCCTGATTCTACAGGTTAATACCCAGTAAATAGAGATTCAACTCTTTTAACCTGAAGCCCCCAAAAGCCCATTAGACTTTTAATTCCATTTTTCCCCCAGTCCTGCTACTTCAGCTTCCTGTGCTCTAACACTAGAGTGAGAAGTTTGAATCGGCCTAGGTCTTGGAAGGGACCTGGGATTTGTCCTTGGTCTTCCAGAGAACTTTCCACAGTAGAGGACACTATGCTTTCCTCAGCTTTATCAGGGAGGAAAACCTGACTAGACTTAGCTGTTGCTCTAACACTAGAGTGAGAAGTTTGAATCGGCCTAGGTCTTTGAAGGGACCTGGGATTTTTCCTTGGTCTTCCAGAGAACTTTCCACAGTAGAGGACACTATGCTTTCCTCAGCTTCATCAGGGAGGAAAACCTGACTGGACTTAGCTGTTAATTATTCCCCTTGGAACCTCTGCTCTATGTCGCTACAGCTTCTTAGGATACATCCTAAGGAACAGGCATTTGCTTTCTGATGTTCCTTTGTATGAATAAGGGGGCTGAAAGCATGAATAAGGAATGAATAAGGATGAATAAGGAAACTGAAAACATTTCTTAATATTGTTCTGCTTCAACTTTCAGTTAGATTCCTTCCCATAAGGTATCTGTACCATTTCTTAGGTTTTCGATCTTGCCTCTTCTATAAAAGAATGAAGCATGACTTGACTTGGATTACATTTTATTTTGTCTTTAAAAACCAGGACATTTTTGCACTGTGTAGGTCAGGTAGGCATGTAGTTGTCTCTTCTTGCCTCGACCATGGAAAGTGAGTGCCCCCTGGTGGGAGTCTCAGGTCATGTTTCACTTGTGGCTTCACTCACTTCCAAGTGTGGGAGAGCTTTAGTAAAAGGTACTGCCCACACCTCCCAGGTCTGCCAGAGTTTTTCTCCTGGGAAATCATACTGGTGAGAGCTAAAGCAGCACGCTAGGCCAGTGTCGGTTTTCAAAAGTGCATTATTTTAATTGTAGACCCTTGGTGGGTACATTTTTCAAACATTAAGACGTTGAAGTGATTGGATTGTTTTCCCTATATTTCTTAGTTCCTGAGAGTTCTTAACCCTATTTTATTATTGTAACTACTTTTATTGCTTCAACTGCTGATACAGATGTTAACTTACAGCCTGGCAATGTTGAAACTGTGGTTTTTCTCTATATGATGTTTAGTGTAGCATTTTGAATGCATTTTACTATTGGTCTTTAATCAGTAACTGGTTCTGTATTTGTATATGCTATAACATATGTCTTTATTGACTTACTGATTCCAAAAGAAAAGGCAGGAATAAGATATCTTTTCTCATTTCCTCCTTTGGACAGGTTACATCATATATTATAGTACGGATGTGAATGCAGAGATACACGACTGGGTTATTGAGCCTGTTGTGGGAAACAGGCTGACTCACCAGATACAAGAGTTAACACTTGACACACCATATTACTTCAAAATCCAAGCTCGAAACTCAAAGGGCATGGGTCCCCTGTCTGAAGCTGTCCAGTTCAGAACACCTAAAGGTAAAGCTCCGCTAAATAGCGTTTTATTCTGTGTCTCATTACTGGGGCCATGCTTGCACCTATCACTTTAGCATATAGAGACTATGGGGAATATAAGAAGCCCTGATGGTGAGCTTATGAACCGAAGTGTGACCATTTACCTCAAAATGATCCCTCACCCACCCATTGACCACTAAGTCAGTGCTCCCTAGGTTACTGGGCTAACCGTGTCACATACAAGGCTGTTCAAGGCAAGTGAATGGCAGTTTCTCAGAGTTTTTAACCAGTCAGATCAGATGTGATGCTCTTGGTTCTCAGGTAGCGTAATAGCATATTATTGTGATGGACGTTTCCCTTTCCAACACATGCAGGCTCTTAACCTGAAAGTCTTACTTGTGGAGAGAAAGACACTAATGAGAGCTTTGAAGAAAAATCTAGATGAGACAGTGAAGATAAAGTACTGAACCAAGTGAGCCTAGGAATAAAGTTAGTTGGGGCCTGAGTCTGTGGAAATGTAGAAACCATGTATGGATTTCTTTTCTGTTAGTACTGAAACTAAGACTAAATTTGTTTGGAAGTTTGTGGGGTTTTATTTTATTTTTTTCCTTTAAAAATTCTGCTTGTCCCACCTTCAAAGCTTGTGATCCTTGCTCTTGTTTTTTCTCCCCCTGTGCTTGGCCTGTTAGCGGACTCCTCTGATAAAATGCCTAATGATCAAGGTAATCAGTAGATGGCCTCTCTCTCCTTTCCTCTCTTTTGTGACCTACTCTTACTAGCATTTTGTTGTTTTTGTTTCTTTTTTTTTCCCCTGAAAATCAGTACTGTGTGTTAAAATCCACATCGTTCATTGGCCAAAGTGGAGTTGAGTCCATGTTTGTGGCACTTGGGGTATCTGAAAAGCTGGGAATTGGCTTAGGAGCTAAATAGGGGAAAACTGAGGAGAGTAAATGGAGTTCTGCAGCTGTAGGAGATTGCCCTTAAGTGTGGGTCCTTTTGTCCTCTGTGCTACGATATTGAAATTCTGTAACCATGATAGGCATTTGGACCAGTATGACAGCAAGCATACCAGTTTGTCATACTTGTACCATCTAGGATTGCATTAGTATCTCTAGATGAAAAGTGGTAATCAAATTCCGCAAATACCCTATTTCCCCCCCCACAACCAAGAATCTACGCATTTACCCTACTGGATTGTGTGATTATCTGTGACAAAATTAGTACTATTTATTCTGTTAAATAAGCTTAACTCAGAGCTCTTTTTCTGTTTCTTCCCTTAAATACATCTGCTCATTTTAAAAGAGATAGAAACAATTTAAATTTAATTTAAATTTTAACAATTTAAATTAAAATGGAAAGTTAGAAAGTACAGGCCTCAGTGTCACCATTCTCGAAATTGTCTGTCAGCATAGTTTTTCCACTGTAATTGAGATGGTGAAGAGGTAACTGAACTGTGGTTTTCATCTCTGAGGAGTCAGCTAAAGTTGGTATCTGTTCTCTATACTGAGAGCAGTGGAAGTAAAGTTGATGGTTGCTTTCAAGGTTTAAGAGTAGTTTTTAGAAATCAAAAGTCTTGGGGTGCCTGGCTGGCTCAGTTGGTGGAGCGTGCGACTCTTGATCTTGGGGTTGTGAGTTTAGTCCTACATTAAATGTAGAGATTACTTAATAAAATCTTTTATTAAAATATTTTTTAAAAAGAAGAAAGAAGTTGTCTTTGGATCCTAATGGCAAGGAAGAGTCAGACTTGAGGCTGCATGGTTCAGGACTTTGGAAATGTATTTGCACTCAATGAGTCTTTTGTTGTATGTTGGATGTGTGTATGTGTAAGGCACCCTAGTGATGGTGGACATTTTGACTCAAATGTGAGAACAGGAAAGTAACTATACTGTGTGCACATGGCGTACAAATGTGCTCATTGTTCTCCCCCACTGTTATCCCCACTGGATAAGCCAGAGTCTTGCTTGTGCCACTCCTCTGGCCTTTAAAATTCTTTACCCGTAGTTCTTTTTGGTGTTTGGTTAATCCTTGGAATTTCTATTCATAGGTTATATTTAAAAGAAAAAATACTGGGAAATAGGGGAATTAAACCAACCATTTTATTGGCAAAATATACTCTTTGGCAATTATTTACATAACATGATACTCTGGATAGTTGGGCTCACGTGTGGGCTCCCTGAAAAGTAAGCACACTTAAGTCTGAAGAACTTCACAGGGGCTAAGCCATCTCCTCCAGCTAGACTTCATCCCAGTGAAAAGAACAGCTGGACTCCTAACATATGGTGTGTACCATTTGGGAGCAGTCATGGCCACGAAAGTCAGGGGATGAAGGAACAAGTATGGACAACAGAAAAAGGATCAGGGACTGAGTTTAATATGCCCTTTTGGGTACGAAACAACTTCTGTTCCTTTGGGAGTTTTGAACTTCTGGAAACAGAAAACATTGTTTTCATCTCTGTATTTATTCTGTTAAGTGAACTATATACAAAATTTTGGGATTTTAATTTTTCATTTAGTCCAACTCTGATATGACATTAGCTGTAATGTTTTAAGAAATGCATCTGGTTTGTGTATTTCTAGCAAAGCTTTATTTGTAGAAATAATTATTTATAAGTGTTTTCTGAAGCTTCATGCTCTGTGCCTCTGCAAAGGGAAAGGTGATGTTCTTCCCTAAAACTTTATTATATATGTGATAATAGTAGCTAACATTTGTTGAACGTTTGCTGTGTGTCAGGCAGTATTCAGAATATTTTATAGGAGCAAATTTCCATTTAATCCTCAACACAGTTTTGTGAAGTAGATACCATTATAATTGCTGTTCTGTGATGAAGAAACTGAGACTCAAGAATAATAAATAAAAAAATAACTTGCCGAAAGTCAAGTACGTGGGAGACCAGTATTCAAGTGCAGGCAGTGTGCTCTGTTAACCGTGAGCAGCTTTGACTTCACAGTGCTTTCAGACCTTCTTCAGGAGGAATCCAGACGTTGGATTGACGAATGCCTTTGCTGTATTGGGAAAAGATTCCTTCTATTTGCTTTACCCAAGCAACTTTTCCTATAAATGTGAAGAATAAAATTCAGGACCAAGAATACAAATTACTAAAAAAACCTGATCTTTGTGTTTTATGAAGTCGTTTGTGAGGTGGTCCCAAGCCCAAGATCAGCAGCCTCACTTGTTGTATTTTATGACAGTGGATTAGGAGACGGTGTCTTGATGAGCAACAAGAGGGAAGACTTTGTTTTTCCATCCTTGGGTATTTGGGTAAATGAGCAGGAACCAAGAACCCAATTTGAACTTCCACATAGCTTCCTGCTCCTGCTTAGGGTATCCTTATATTGGAAAAAGCAGCTTTATAATTTGGGGGCGAAATCCAAACACTACTGACACCTACTAGGAGATCAACATAGCCAGGTCCTTTGGAAAAGTCCACTTCCATAATGCAGAAGTCAACCTAACCGGTCCCTTGATTCCTTTTCTGAGAGAAGCTACTTTTTCCATAAGTGCTCTGAGTGGTCTTGCAGGAACTGTTTCCTGGGCGAGAGAAATGGGTGTGTTCCTACCATATGAACAGCAAGTGGCAGTCTATTTCCACACTAGATAACAGCCATGGCCCAAGGGGGTCAGCCTTTCAGATGCCTCATTGCATAGAAAGCTATACCTTAGTTTGCTTTGTACAGCCCATTTTGTGCCCTGTTGTTTATGTGCTACTTCATTTCCTCATGGACAGAGTAGACTGAAAATATTTTTTTTGTAGAAAACAAAGGCCCTGGGTCATTACTGACATGATTTCTTCTCCTTCAGCTTCAGGGTCTGCAGGAAAAGGAAGCCGGTTGCCAGACCTAGGATCCGACTACAAACCTCCAATGAGCGGTAAAGCTTTTTTGGCCCACTGTGCGCATGACATGGTTTTGCTTGAATCTCGAAATGTCTTTTGTAGCTTCTCTGTAGTGGATTATACCATGTTAACCTATTTTATTTAGTAGAGTTAACTTTAGGCATTTTTTGGCAAAAGTTTGCTAAACTACTGTAAACCCATTCATTGCAGGATCCATAAATAAGATCATATTTCCCCCACATACCCAACTTAAAGTAAGATTAGTCCTAAACAAATGAGTCTTCCTTTTGCCCACTGCCTGCCTCTAGAAAAGAATTAGAATCTTGTTCTCAAAAATAAACCCTCTAATGGAATTATCTATCACCTAGAATAAGCCAAAGAAATGCTTCAGATCATGACTTTCTCTCCACACTGCTTACCACAGTGTTTTAATTTGGGAATCCTAAAAAATTCTTCCCACTCTCCTAGCCAGCTTAAGAGCTGGTGCCTTCTAACTCCTTAAATGATGGCACCTACTTCTCTACAGAACTTCACTATTTATTAGTTACTTTCACACCTGAAATTACATTTGATCCTCCTAACACTGTAAAGCAGAGAACGGATATTCCCATTTTATACATTAAGAGACTCAGTGGAGAAGTAATGTGCCTGGACCCACTCACTAATTATGGAAATCCTAGAACCAAAATCCAGGGCTTCTGACTCCTGATTGTGACGTTTCCATTGTCACACGCAGTGTAGAAGGCCTGGGGTTCTATACGAGATGTGGGAATCTGAGTCCTAGGCTGAGTTCTAGGACTCTGCGCTTTTCCTCCTGGGATGGGTGTGTTGTATTTATGTGCTGTCCACAGTATAATATTCAAGGCTGTGAGGAAAGCAGTTGTTTCCTTGTCTTTCATTTATACATTCATTCATTCACCCATGTTTATGAAGATTCAGGTTCTATGTAACAGGGCTATGTTTGGGAGCAACAGGCGTGAGTAACAAAGCAACTGGAAAGGGAAAGCTTCATAGAAGAGGGGAAGTCTGACCCAGATATGAAAGGATGCGTAGAAGATGGCTAAATGTCACGGGGGCGGGGGGTGTTGAACATTATAGGAAGCACCAACAGCATGTGCAAATGCATGGCAGCCAAAAACAGCCGGCTCTCTCCAGGGATCACACTGCCTGGAGGCAGGCTGGAGATTCTCGCATTAGATGAGGTGGGAGGTTAGAACCAGCCTCCCAGAAGCTCAGGTACCACTGCTGCGAAATGGCTTCATCCTGCTCGTAGCACATGTAAGACACTTTGTACCACGGGTGAGCTGTGATCTCTGTTTCTTGAGTACCAACTGTTATGACTCTGGGGAATGAAGAATGAGTTGGGGGTAATGAAGTCGGAGAGGGTGGCTAAGCAGCTGTTGCAGTAGCCCATATGAGGCTTGAGAAATGGCCTGTCATAATGTCCCTGGCAGGACCTGCTCCCTCGGCAGCTCAATCTCACCCTGTCTTCGATGGGAGCTTTCAGTCCTCTCAGAAGCTAGAGGGCAGATGCAGTTAAGCGGGAATTTATCTCCGGCAGGGGAGAGCTGCGGCCACCACCCTGCTGGCCCCCACGCCCCAGCTCCCCAGCTCTGAGTGCAGGGCCTGCCTCACCACACACCCTGCCCAATAACTCGGCACTGCTCTTAATAAAAGCTTTTTAGGTAAAGCCCCAGTATGGTCTAACTTTATCGGCCCCTAGTTCTATAGTCTTTCCCAAATGTGAAAATGTTGTTTTATTAAACGTATTAAAGTATGCACAATTTAAGTTGTCTATCTGCTTACTTTTTTTCTCAGAAATGAGGAATAAAAACAATTAAACCAAATGGAGAAGAAGAAACTCTCAAGCCCTCCTAAATCAGCCCAGCTTTTAGCACTGTGCTTAGATGTAGCCTATAAAAGCCATACGATCAGAAGTTGGGAGGTCAGCTGATGCAGTTATGGAAGGGGTTCCCACTATAAGTACACCTTGAATTAGATCGAAAGTTTATAAACCAGGGTTGTATTTGGGAATCACTGGAAGGGCTTTCCTAAAACCCAGATTCCCAAGCCATAGCTTCATGTTAGGAATTTCTTCCACAGTCTCCCAGACTTATAGAAAGATTCTTCTTAAACATTTCTAGAAACTAAATACTCATTACTTGGTAAGGCAGCTCATCCATTATTGTGCAGCTCTGACTGTTACACAGGAGAGAGAGAATAGCTGGAAAGAAAGGCATCAGCTGTCTGTGGCAGTCAGAACTGTGTGTGGGATTTCCCATGTTTTATATATGAGTATGCGTGAGTTTTATAATGAGGTGGGAAGGGAAGAAATATATTTCAGAAAATAGAAGAGCAAGAGTTAGAATAGAGCTGGATTACAGGAGGCCTTGACACAAAATGGCCCTCATCCTATAAGCAACGAGGAAATAACAGGGGAAGAAAAAGAAGAAAAGCTAAATTTCCTCAGGGTCTTCAAAGATCTGGCCTCCGTACACTCATCTCTGTCTTGTCCTGCTCACTCTCTTCCCTCTAACTTTGCTTCTCTCCCCTTGCTTGAGCAACACTGCCGCCTTTCTCTTCACTGAACATGCCAAGCTCATTCCTGCCTTAGGATCCTTCCACTAGCTGTTCCATCTCTCTTGAACATTCTTCCTCCAGATATTCACGTGGTGGGATCTTTCTTGTCACTCAAATCTCAGCTCAAATTCCATTTCCTCAGAGAAGTTTTTTCCAACCACTCAGTCTAAAATAGCCATCCACTCTGTATCATATCCCCTCATTTTATTTTTTTCATAGCAGTTATTACTAATAATTTGTTTATTTTCTGCCTGTACCCTAGCAGTCATATCTTTGTTGTACACTGTTGCATCCTTAGTACCTAGAACAATGCCTGGCACATAGTAACTACTCAGTAAATGTTTGTCAAACTAATGCATATGTACAGATCTACTTTTTCCTGAAACTGATTAAGAGAATTAACTTTGCAAAGACCATATTTATAAAAGCAGACTGTATTTTTCTTTTTTTTTTCCCAGACTATTTTTCAAGTAGTTTTTGTGATCTCAGACATCTGAATGTGGAAAAGAACTTAGCTTTCTCTGAATGTACATTTTTAAAATGCTTTTGAAAGTCATGATCTAAGTGATTTACAAATGGCGCTTTATAAGACAAATTTATGCATAATATAACATAAGATACCAGGCAGGGGGCAGGCCCTTTATTTGTCCTAGTATAATGTTTAGTTTAATTCAAGAAGCCTTTACTAAACACCAGCTTTGTGCAAGGCACTGTGTTAAGAACTGTACATAGTACATAAACTTGGCTCTGCAGATTGCATGAGACACTTGTATCCAAGGCAATGAGTGTACTATAGAGACTCTCACATGAAGTTTCCATACTCTGATTGTATGCATTTTTGGAATTCTTGAACACTAACAGACGTACCGGTTTTCCCTCTACAGGTAGTAACAGCCCGCATGGAAGCCCCACCTCTCCCTTGGACAGTAGCATGCTGCTGGTCATCATTGTTTCTGTTGGCGTTGTCACCATTGTGGTGGTTGTTGTCATTGCTGTCTTTTGCACCAGGCGCACCACCTCTCACCAGAAAAAGTAAGAAGCCCCAAATGTGGCCCATGATTTTTGTTATCTATTCTTTTGCACCTCTGTGACTTCTGTATTTGGAGTTGTACAAAGATTAAACCATTCAGTACAGTTGACCCTTGAACAATGTAGGGATTAGGGGAGCTGACACCCCCCCATGCAGTCAAAAATCCACATATAAATTTTAAATTTCGACTTCTGCAAAATTTAGCTACCAGTAGCCTACTATTGACTGAAAACCTTACTGATAACATAAACTATTAACACCTATTTTGTATGTTATGTATTATATATAATATATATATTATATATCACATATATAATATATATGGTAGACAAAATATATATTTTTTTATTCTTACAAAAAAAGCTAGAAAAAAGGGAGTGATTAAAAAAATCATAAGAAGAGAAAATACATTTACAGTGCTATACTGTATTTATCAAAAAGAGTCCACACATGGATACCTAGCATTTACCCTAATCCTAGATCTGGAAAGTGGGTTCCTGAACATGATAAGAAAAGCTGAGAAGCAGCCCAGTTATTCTGGAGAAGACCCCCAAATATTTAAGAATTGGTGGTATTTCTGAAAATGGACATAAAGGTTAAGATAAAAACAGAAAGAAAAATTGAGTACCTATTAAAGCATATTTGGAGCCCCAAATCCCTTCCTTGCCTCAGCCCAGTAGATGGCTGCATGTCTCTTTCTGCCCAAGCAGAAGTCTGGGGTTTTATTCTCTGGTGAGATCTCTGAACTATAGAATATCAGGTACATACACTAGCCCAGACCCTAACCCCTAACTGTAACCTTCTGGAGAGGTCTCTGAATTGCAAGATATTGTGCACATACCCTCATGCTGGCCCCAACTCTAACCCTGGATATGAGGAGGAAAAATGGAAGATGTAGTGTATGTGCGTGCATGTGTGTGTGTGTGTGTGTGTGTGTGTGTGTATGTACACACTGAAATATGCAGCCATAAAGAGGGAGATCTTGCCATTTGCAACTACATGGATGGAGCTAGAGATTATGCTAAGTGAAGTAAGTCATTCAGAGAAAGACAAATACCATGTGATTTTTTCACTCATGTAGAAATTAAGCAAAACAAATGGGCAAAGAGGGGGGGAAAAAAAAAGAGGTAAACCAAGAAAGAGACTGTTAACTACAAAGAACACACTGATGGCTACCAGAAGGGAGGTGGGCAGGGGATGGGTGAAAGAGATGAACGGAATGATTAAGGAGGGCACATGTGAGGAGCCAGTGATGTAGGGATGTATTGAATTACTACATGGTACGCCCAAAACTAATATTACACTGTATATTAACTGGAATTTAAGTAAAAACTTTTTTAAAAGTCTGCGTGAAAGTGGACTCCCCACTGTTCAGTCCCATGTAGTTCAAGGGTTAACTGTACACGAAAAGTGATGTTTTAAATATTTGTAAGGGAAATGCACAATGGTTCTTCTTATAAATGTGTATTGGTGTTCTGCCAGGAAAAAGGTGCACACTCAAAACGGGTGAAGGAAGCTTAATGACGGGATCATTTACAGAGTTGCAGGTGGGGCTAGGAGACAAGGCAGAGATGTTCAAGGACCAGCAGTCATTATAGGCCACTGTCACCCTTAGGCCTGAGAGGGCAAGAGGCCTTTCTGAAGAAGAGAGAGCTGTGTTCAGAGGTCTGAAGCAGTAGGAAAGGGCTTCTTGACAGGAGCTGGATGTGGTGGGAGGAAGGTGTCCTCTGCCAGCCTCTAGCGCTGCAGGGAAGGGACAGGATAAAAACACCTCCTACTCTCCAGTCTCTTGCCTGTGTCTTCACTCAGCCAGACCCATCAGAAACCAGGAGCAGGTTGCCAAGTAAGGCAGATAGAGGTCATTTAACTCAACCTCTTGAGTCACAGAGCCAAGGAGAGGAGAGGTCTGGAGAGGGAAGTGGACCATGTCCAGCCTTGCTGGTAGCTGCTTTGGAGTACTATTTGTGTAAGCACACGGTGAACCAGACACCCAGGAGTTTAGAGACATTCTTACAGGCTTTTTCATGGCACAGATGCCACCTGAAATGGAAGAGGACCATAGACCTCTTATTCTACATCTAAGTTTAAGAATATTTTTCAAGGGGTGACTGGGTGTCTCAGATGGTTGAGTGTCTGACTCTTAATTTCGATTCAGGTCATGATCTCAGGGTCGTGAGACTGAGCCCCACGTCAGGCTCCACGATCAGTGCAGAGTCTGCTTGAGTTTCTCTCTAAAATAAATTTTTCAATCCTTAAAAAAAATTTTTTCAAGAAGTGCTACCAAGTGTGGAAACTTAGAACTGGCAGGGACAGTTTGGGGGTTAGTGGGGGGGAGAATACTGATTTAGTGAATAAGATAGTCTCATTTATAATTGGCATATCAAATTAGCAGAGGGGTCAAATGACTGCGAGCCCTGAACTCCTCTGGGATGTTGAGAGTTGTGGTAATTGTCTAGAACAGATAGCAAGGTGACTCAGTTATAAGACTGTTTGATAACAGCCTATGCTCCTAAACTTAAGAGGATCCCTGACCCTAGACAACTTTCACTTCACATACAGCATCTGGCCAGTGAGACAGAATACCAAAAATAAAAAGATTCCTGAGTTACTCCTAATAGCAAAAAACACATGTGGGCAATAAAATGACTTTAATTGCTGGATCCTAAAAGATGATAAGATGGAGATATTGCTCCATAAAAGAGAAAAGCAAGTTCACATCAGAGTTTATGATTATCCCTCAGACTTGGTCTGCCCAAGGCAAGACAATGCATGTGTTTAATGACAATAAATGTTTGTTTTCAGTATAGAGGACAAGTACAGACTGCCCTGTCATTGCCACTGGAGATGGCTTTATGTCACTTTGTGTATGTTTTTGTGAGGTTTTTAATCTTTCTTTTGCCCAAACAAAATAGCTTACCATAGCCTGCATTACATCTCTTTTCCAAGGGAACAGGGGGCTCCTTTTATAAACTTTCTGGTCACTGCCTCTTAAACCTCTCCCTGTCTCCTTTTGATATGGAAAACCATTTCCCTTAAACCTGTCAGCAATGATGTTATTTCTACTCTAGAACTTGTCTGCAGGCTTCTTTGTTCAGCATTTCAAATGTATCTACTTTTATGAACTTGGTTTTATATCTAGTTTCAGAAATCTTGATATCTTTGTTTAAAGAATCTAAAAAAAAGTGATGGAATTCCTTAGTGCTTTGGGAATTTAAAATTAAAAGTAAATTTAAAGAAGCACTTTATCTTTAGATTGAGAGGTAGAAAAGTGAGTTAGTAATAGGCTTTGTACTTTGAATCTGCAAATCCTACAGATTTGGGTCCTTTTGCTTAAAAGAATTGTGTCGAGTCTTCATGGGGCTTTTCCTCTCCCTCTCCCAATGACCATCATTCCAGCCATTCCATGAAGCACTGAAAAATATGTGTGAGCTTTTCTTCATACTTGTTTTCCCCCCTGAGGAAGTATCTCCCATTTCAATTGTAGCTGCTTATGGACACTTAAAACTCAAAGCTGACCGAGCATTTAGGGCCTAGCCCCTTATTGCTTCTCAACACATTCCTCATTAGCTACCTCACCCTTAGCAGATGAGAACTACCTCCAGGTACCACCATGTGATCCAAAACCCACCTCAGTGTACTTCCTCCTACTAGAAGCCAGTTCTCCATTAATCTTTCTAAGACCTTATACTTGCTGTTCTCCCCTCCACACAGCTAACCTTTCACTCTCTTGGCTTTGTCTCTTCAGCGGGTAAGTGTGCTTATACCTCTTTTATCTTAAGTCATTATAATTACAACCCTTACTCTATTCCCCACTAGCTGTTTAAAAAGCCATCCTTCCCATCACCACAGAATCTCTTGATTACTGTATATACTTATCCATTCTTTCATTGCCTGCTGATGCTTCATTTCTTGTCGATGTGGATTCTGCGCCTACCGCTTCACTGAATTGCTTTTGCTGAGGACCGATGACCTCCTTATTGTTAAAGCCAGGAGACTTTTTTTGGCCCTTGTCTTAATCTCTCGGCAGTATTTAACTCAACTACTCCCTCCTTCATGAAATACTCTCTTCTCCTGTATGTCATGATTGTATGTTCCTTTTCACATCTCCTCCTATCTCCCAGCCATCAGACCTTCCTCAGGACCTGATCCTAGACTCACTTCTCCTTCTATGCTCTCCCCCAGTGCTATCTACTCCCATGGCTTCATTTACTGTCTGCATTCCAGTTACTTCTGTGTTTCTATCTCTGGCCAAAGCCTTTCTTCTGAGTCTCAGACTTGCACACTCTGTTGCCTCTTCTACATTTTCTCTTGAATGTCTCAGGGGCACTCACCATGTTCAAGACAGAATTTATAATCTTTTCTGTCAAGCCTGCTTCTACCTCCATTAATTCCAATATTAGTAAATGACTTAGCCTCAAACTCTTGCTTCTTTACTCCCACCCCACCCCACTCCACATCATTTATTCACTAAGTCTTGTCATTTCTGCCTCCTAAACAGATGTCAAATCTGCCTCTTCTCTCCATTCCACTGTCCTAGACCACTGTCAGTCATGGCTAAGACTGGTGCAGTAGGATCCTAACTAGTCTCCTATTCTTTTTTTTTTTAAGATTTTATTTATATTTCAGTTAACATACAGAATAACATTAGTTTCAGGTGTAAAATCTAGTGATTTTTTTTTTAATTTGTTTATTTACAGCATAACAATGTTCATTGTTTTGGCATCACACCCAGAGCTCCATGCAGTACGTGCCCTCCCTATTACCCACCACCTTGTTCCTCAACCTCCCACCCCCCCGCCCCTTCAAAACCCTCTGGTTGTTTTTCAGAGTCCATAGTCTCTCATGGTTCATCTCCCCTTCCAGTTTCCCTCAACTCCCTCTCCTCTCCATCTCCCCATGTCCTCCATGTTATTTGTTGTGCTCCACAAATAAGTGAGACCATATGATACTTGACTCTCTCTGCTTGACTTATTTCACTCAGCATAATCTCTTCCAGTCCCGTCCATGTTGCTACAAAAGTTGGGTATTCATCCTTTCTGATGGAGGCATAATACTCCATTGTGTATATGGACCACATCTTCCTTATCCATTCATTTTTTTTTAATTTTTTTTTTTTATTTAACAGACAGAGATCACAAGTAGGCAGAGAGGCAGGCAGAGAGAGAGGGGAGGAAGCAGGCTCCCCACTGAGCAGAGAGCCCTATGCGGGGCTCCATCCCAGGACCCTGGGATCATGACCTGAGCCGAAGGCAGAGGCTTTAACCCACTGAGCCACCCAGGCGCCCCTAGTCTCCTATTCTTTACCCCACCCCGTAAATTCATTCTTCACACCACAGTTGGAATAATTGTTTAACTCAGAATTGATCTCCTTATTCTTCTACTTAAAACCACATAGTGGTTTCTCATCTCATAGAGGGAAGTCAAACTCTTGGCAGGTCTCCAAAAGCTCTTTATGATCCAGGCTACCTTTGCAGCATCATTTCGTCATTCTCCACATTGTTCACTGTGCTTCTGCCACTCAGTACTTCTTACGGGCCCTCTGATATGCCAGGCTTTGTGCCCTGCTTCAAGGCTTTGACATAAGCTGATTTAATCACCTGCAAAGCATCTTCTTGCCTTCCTCCTTTAAGTCTTAACTTCAATGGGAAAAAAAAAAAAGAAAGAAAAAAAAAGTCTTAACTTCAGTGTCACTTCTTTCTCCAGCCACCTTATGCCAACTATTAAAAAAACTGTAACACTTGGCATTTCATTAAGCTCAGAATATTTTAAAATAATGAGATCAACATCTGTCTTCCTCACTTCACCAGAAATGCTGAGGGCATAGCAGTCCAGTACAGGGATTGACTGACATACAGTGGGTACCTAATAAATGCTTATTGAGTGGATAAGTGAGTGTGAGTGGGTGAATAGAGAAATTAAGGCACAGAGAAGTAGACGCTGTCATCCATTCTTCATTTTTATCCATTTATCCAGTGATAAAATGGATATCATTTTATCCATTTGGTAGTCCTAGATTGGGGTTCCCTGAAATGTTCCTTCCTCTTTTATGAGCCACAGACTCTACCTCTATTCCAGTGTTGTATTTCTAATTAATGTTCTCTCGGTACTAATTGGAAGTTGAGAAACCTTCTGCGTTAGAGACAACTTAATTTTAAAATGCTGTCTATTCTGTGATAATTAAAAAAAAAAAAGTCACAATGCAGTAGTCAAATATGCCCTTGTATGTATCTTGAAATATGTGTGGACCAAGCAGAGATACATTTACTGTTCACAAAAGTAAACTTCTTTCCCGTCTTCTGTTGTTTTGTATGTGTGTTTTTAGTTTCTGCCTTTGCTTAAGGCATCTCTCAGAAGGGCGGTTTTAATCATTCAAGCCTTTTCACAAATAAGTTCAAAAGAGTTCCTTAAAAAAAGAAACCCTCGTGGGGTGCCTGGGTGGCTCAGTGGGTTGGGCCTCTGCCTTTGCTCGGGTCATGATCTCAGGGTCCTGGGATTGAGCCCCGCACTGGGCTCTCTGCTCAGTGGGGAGTCTGCTTCCTCCTCTCTCTCTGCCTGCCTCTCTGCCTACTTGTGATCTCTCTCTCTGGCAAATAAATAAAATCTTAAAAAAAAAAAACCTCTTAAATTTTTGCCTAGGAAACGAGCTGCTTGCAAATCAGTGAACGGCTCCCACAAGTACAAAGGGAACTCCAAAGATGTCAAACCCCCGGACCTCTGGATCCATCATGAGAGACTGGAGCTGAAACCCATCGATAAGTCTCCAGACCCAAACCCCATCATGACTGATACTCCAATTCCTCGTAACTCTCAAGATATCACACCAGTTGACAATTCCATGGACAGCAACATCCATCAAAGGCGGAATTCTTACAGAGGTGCAGGTTGTCCCCAAATGTGGGAGAACTATTTCCATTTAAATTATTTTCCATTTCCTACAGTTGCCTGAATTTGGTGATTCCTATGTGAGGTCAGGTTTAAAGAAATGTGTATTGTGGGATTTGGTCAACATCTGATAAAGAATAGATGGTTTGGGAAAACATAGCTTGTTACTGGGGAGAGGTTCCGTGCCCAGATGAGACAGCCTTCTAGATCCGTTAGGTCTCTTCTCAGGTGTCAGCAACTTGATACCGAAGCATTTGAGACGACCTCGCCTATGTCTGTACATTTCATCATCTCCCTTCCTTTAGAGTCTGCCTCTCTTTGTGGTGTTCAGAATGTTCTTGGTCTGGACACTCAAACTCCAGACTGAAGCATGGTAGGTGACATTGTGTCAACTGCAGTGATTCTCAGCAGAGACTCCTCTAATGGGCTCCTGATGATTTTCCTCTTTTTTCACTTCCTGCAGAAGCATCTTGTCCCCATTATGTTGTTTGCGAGTTCTGAACCCTCCACTGGGAATGTTTTACCACTGAGGCTGCTTAGTGGCCTGGAGCACACGCTTATAACTAACCTCCATATTTGCTGTCTAGGGCATGAATCAGAGGACAGCATGTCTACACTGGCTGGAAGACGGGGAATGAGACCAAAAATGATGATGCCCTTTGACTCCCAGCCACCCCAGCGTAAGTGAAAACCTCTCATTTCCCCTGTGCTGCCAGTCTACCCAGTTGTCCTGGGGAGCCACTACAAATGATGTCTTTGACTTCACATGATCCTGACACAAAAGATGACCCACTGAGGCTTTGGCACCTTGGCAAGAAATACCAAACACTTTCGTATTTTGCAATTTACATCATTCTTGAGATAAATAAGCTAAAAAGCCAACTACCCCAGTCTCCCAGGAGCAGAGAAGTAACCAGTCTCCCTAATAGTAAGCACAGCATCTCTAGAGGAGGATGGAGAAGCATCATTCCAGGCTGGAGCTAAGGATACCCAGATGTCACAGTGTCTTTAGACTTCCTGATATACATTCAGTGTTGATGGACACCTGTCATTTTTTTATTTTTTAATTTGATTTTTTAATTGATTTTTAAGTTTCTAGAACAGAGTTTTTAAAACAAAATTTTTCAACCTTAATTGACCATGCCTCACTTTGATAAGCATAAAAGTTACTCGACCCCCTTTAATAATATTTGAAATTCAAAGTAAGTTTGAAAACCAAAAAACAATGGAACAAACCAATGCTTTTGTTCAAACTACTGTGTCTTCTCCCTTATCACTGTTTTCAAGGTAGGGAGGCCATTCAGACCAGCTAGCATGTTGGGGCTTTCAGGTGAGGGTCCCCTGTGCCATCCTACAGTGAAAAAGCCACCTACCTACTGATAACAAGTTTTTCCAGTTCTGTACCAGAAGTATTTGTTGTAAGCTGAACAGATACCCAGTAAGCCGTAGCACTGTCAGACACATAGATTCAAATCCTGAAAGCATCCACTTGATCACTTTTCAGTTTAATCTAAATGAGCTTTTGAGTTTTTTATTAATTTCTTAAGATGTCCCATTTCAGAACTCTCAGCCACCTCTCTGTCGACAAGTGGCAGAGATTTAAATAGTCACAGATACCCTACACACCAAAGAAGTAAACCATGGCCCCCTTTACTTGGAAACTGGTGAAACATCCACGTGTGTAAATGCACACACACTGTCACACTCACTGTGCACAGACATGTAGATGCTAGATTCTAAAAGTCAGCTTTGAAAGAGAAAGGACTGATTGATTAGCAGGTCATTTCTGCACAAAGTAGGGACCATGATGAAAAAAGAAGGGCCTGAACTTGGAAGCATGCAGGGAAAATCATGGTTTCCCTCTTATGAGAGGTGCCCTGGCTGGTGTCCCAGGTCTAAAAACGTAAGTGTCTGGAAAGGATAAACCCATTGCAGTTGTGTTGGTGTATAGCAGCGTGATAGCATGACTGCTTGTTTGTTTTGTACGAGATCTTAGTTTTACCTGAACTGGCTTCTTTTTAAATGTTAAGGAGAAAAGATATGTTGTACCAGTTGGTATCAGTTTTTTTTTTTTTTTTTCTTTTTCTTTTCTGGGGGATGGGCAAGGAGTACCTATAAATATACAGTATTATTTAGTTTGTGCCTCGGTAGGTGGGTGAGTGAGTGGATTCTTTAATTCAAGATTCTGAAAACAGGTATTCCGATATGCTTGTGAGATCTCCTTTACCCCACCTGGCTCCAGACCTTTTTCTCAGGCTGGGGTTCCCTGGAGTCTGTCCCACTATCCACCCACCTGGCCTTCAGCAGCTGAGCACTGCTGGGAAGCACTTGGCTACCCTGGATGGAGGTTCAGTGAGCTTTGTACAAGGCCTTGCTCAGAAGCGCCAGGACCCAGGGCAACTGACAGCTAGTGATTGCTGGCTGTGTTCTAGGGAGGTGCTTTCACATTGTCCTCTTTTTTATATACCCAATTTGGAAAGACTGGAAATGCCTTTAAAAAGAGAAAGTCAGTTCTGTTTTTTTGTGCTAGAGTCCTGCATACTGAGAATGGTTCTCAGGTTGTACTTCCTAGGTAAAAGTCAAGAGGTTTCTTCTGTTCCCCTGGCCTTAATTCTAGAAAATACTGATGCTGAAGCTTCCTGCTCCAGAAAACCACCTCTCTTGCCCTAAAGGAGGTGCTGCCTCCCAGATAACCCTGAATCTCGTCTGCTGGCTTTTCCAAGTTGTGTTTTGTTCCTAAGGACCACCTGAGGCTTCTGGCCTCTGAGTGCAGGGAACGCCCCTGTTTTGTTCCCCAGACCTTAAGGAGGGAAGGGGCAGTAACACTCCAGGGCCCGTGGCTGCTTGTGCCATCTGCCTGTCTGGCAAGTGGCTGGGGCAGGAAATAGCTGGAGAATAAAAGCGTCTAGAATTTTTCTTCACTAGAGTAATGTTGAGTGGCCCCACAAAGATCTACAGAGATCCTTGGTGACAGAGACATTTAATAGACTCCAAAGGCTAATCAAGTTTTATCACAATTCGTGAAGCCCTTTCTTAGAGGAAAAAAAAGGTCCCCTGTGTTCCTAGTCAGCCCCACCTCTTTGCCTCTTTGAGGAGTTTAGAGCTGTCCATGCTGGTCTTAAATGTTCTGTTTCTAAAACTACTCTAAGGGATTACCTAAGAGAAGCCCCAACTGGGCTTCTGATTTTGTTTGCATCTCTAGATCGATAATGAAGCCTCATTAAAGGAGTGTTTTGTCTTCGTAGAAAATTACATATGGAATATCTGTGTAGAAATTTGGATTTGTTAGCAAAATGCAGCAAATTTAATTCCTTAGCCAATGTGAGAAGGAAGGATGCAATTAGGAAAGATCCATTTATATTTTAAAATGTGAATGGATGTGGCCGAGCTCCCAGACTAGAAGCAGTTAAGAGACGGTGCCATAGTCCTGTGTTTCATGCTTTTCAAGCTAGAGGAGTTCAGTTCTATTTACGTTCCTTTTAAGATAGGAAAAACTGATTAACTGATTAAACTCGTCCATTCAGCCTAAATACCTATTTCATGCCTCATTCAACAATAAGAAAAAAACAGAACGTGTTAGGAATATACTCAAAGGAAAAGAAACTTCTGTTTTTTTAGCAGGAGAAAAAAATGATAGAAACCTAAACCATCATTTGTTTGCTTTTGGATTTATATTTTGTGACATATTCAAATAGATATTTTTAATAACTCATGTAATCCATGTTTATTGTAGAGGAATTGGAAATACAAATAAACCAAAGAAGTTTTTTTTTAACTCCTGACTGTGCTACCCTACAAGATAATCCCATTAACATTTTAGTGTGTATTCCTCAGAGGTTTTTTCTGTGTGTGTGTGTGTGTGTGTGTGTATATATATATTTATATATATATATAAGATAGATACATGCATAAGAACATGTTGATTAAAAAAAAAAAGTAAAATCCATGGCTAATTGTTCACACCAGCCAGCTGCCCCCCAGAAGGCAAGGGAACGGTTGTACTGCATGGGAGGGGCAGGGGTGGCTTTGCTCTGGAACTGTGACTTGTGTGTGTCTGTGCAAGCATGTTAAGCACTTCTCTGTCTTGTGTTCATCCACAGCTGTGATTAGTGCCCATCCCATCCATCCCCTCGATAACCCTCACCATCATTTCCACTCCAGCAGCCTCGCTTCTCCAGCTCGCAGTCATCTCTACCATCCGGGCAGCCCGTGGCCCGTTGGCACATCCCTGTCCCTTTCAGACAGGGCCAATTCCACAGGTGAGAGATGAGGCTCGAGCCCCAGATGGAAAGCATTCTAAGAGTTGGCAAGCTGAAATGGGAAGCACTTGCCCTGCCTAGAAGGATTTGGAATTTTTCTGTGTTGTTTATGTATCATAACGTTTCTGTTATCGACTCAGATTGATTTCTGTAAAATTCACCACCCCCCATTTTTTTCTCCCTAAGTTGATAAGTGCTCAGTGCAAGGTGTCCTCTTAGTAAAAACACAGTAACTCAAATCACATAACCATGTCTTATGTCATCAAGTTGCATCTTGATTCAGTCATATTTTGTTTATTTTTTAATCTTCTAATCTGAATGGAAAACTCATTCAGGATGATTTTCAGACACGAGATGTGGCCTTCCCCTTGCAGTTACTCTGTGGTTAGGAGGGTCTGTAGGGCAGCCATAAGATAATTCTCATATTAGATCTTATACATACTCCTGTTGTGGCCCAAAGTAAGAATTGCATCCAGGGCCAGTGGGGCTAGCTGGGGCCATTCACAGTCCTGTGAATTTTGTGTACATTGTAAACCTCAAGTTGCCCAGAGGATTACTGACGTTAGAAGAGGCTGCACAGGCATGCATCATCTCTAAAAAACAGGAAATGAGCCTAAAAACTGCAGTGCGTTTAAAGAAATACATTGCCAGATAAACATGTCCCCAGTTTGGAAATCTTAGGAAATAGCATTATTGAACAGTTTCAAGGAGGAATGGAACAAATACTGTTGGTCCTCATTAAATGAAAATTAACTTTCATCCTGTCAGTGTTAGGTGCAAATCTAGTAACTTCACATATGTACAGTATGTTCTTTCTCCATCATTTGAAATGTGTCTCTTAATAGTTACGACGTTATGAGTAGAATTAAATTTTGCTCTTTCTGGAAAATAAGGGAATTTCAAGTGAATTCCACTTCAAAAGCACCTCAAAACCTCATGCTAGAAGTTTGGGTTACCAATAACATTCCCCCTCTCTAAGTTTTGATCAATTTGAAACACACTCAAAACATCAAATGAAGATCACAGCTTTATTAAGGGGTTGCCTACTAACTCCCAGAGTTGCCTCTCCCAAACCTTTACTTGGTTTGCATTCTCCAAACCAAGTGGAGAGTGCCACTTAAACTCGTGTCTAAAATGGGCCTTCCTGCTCTCTTCTTCCAGATCCAGGTTTGAGGCCCTTGCCTTAGGGAACGACAGTCCACTGGCCGTTGTCTGGAGAACCAAATTCTGCCTCATAGACCTGGTCTCAGACAGAACAGAGACTGGAAAGCAGCCTTCCAGATCTGCTCTTGGAAAGCAGTTTTTGTGTCCTGACTCTCTTTCTCTATTTTTAAGGCAGAAAAATCCCACCCGCTAGGATGTGGGCTTGCATGAGGGCATGTCAGGCTCTTCTCACTCAGATTAGCCCCCTCTTCCTCTCTCTCCGACTAGGAGGGGGTTGAGGTTGGCAAGGAGCAGAGCAGCCCTCACCCGGCCCTGATCCAGATGGTCTAGTGCTGCTAAAATTTCCTTTCTCAGTAAACTTGGGCAGACAGTGAAGAGAGGAAAAAGTAGTGATTTGTTTCACTACCGGGTTCATCACTTTAATGACCAGAGGGAGAGAAAGAAGGTAAACTAATGACAGGGAAAGTCACTGAAGACAGTTCAGAAACACAGAGCAAGTGTCTAGAAATGATCCACATTCTCTCACCGTTGTATTTTCCTGGGTCGCTGGAGCTCAGTGCTGCCACCGGCCCTATGCATGTGGGCTAAGCGTGGCTAGGACTTGGCCAGGGTGGGGCTGTCCCTGCCCTAGAGAGCCACCACTTGACACAGGAAGAGCACTTCCCACTTGTCCAAGCCCTTGGCCAGTGTAAACGTTGTATCTTAAACCCTGAGAGGTAAGTCATTCAGGAAGCAGGCCCTTAGGCAAGGGAGAAATCTTAATGACAGGATAGTTTTCCTTGTGGGGCAGCTGTGTCACACCCTTCACTGGGAGTATAACATGCCCAGTGCCCTCTCCGGTTACACAGCAAGGTGGCCCCAGTATGTGGCAGCGGGCCAGGGTTCTGACTCAGGTAGGCAACACTATTCTCCTTTTTCACATTTCCCACCACCTCTTGGACTCTGAGAAGCTTATACATCAAAGTCAGGCATTTGAGGCGGACCCTGTAGGCCTGTGTGCCCAGAGCTGACCTGACCCGTCTCCCAACACAGGCTGACATGGTCCAGGCTGGAGTCCACTTCTTCTCTCCTACTTCCTACTCCCCTCCATAACTGGCTTCTCCCCAGCCCAGGATTGCACAGAGTAAGACCAGCAGCTCCCCAGCTGTGGTTATCGCTCGTTCCAGGAAGCACAAGAAATGAGGTCCTCAGTGCACCTCTTGAGAGGATGAGAAGTGACATAGGCCTAGTAGGGTTATCACAGCCAGCCTTTCCACACTGGGGGAAGGTGTGTGAGTCCCTCACCCCTGGGACCCAAGATCTTTAATCTGAGGGTAAGTTAGCACTCATGACTGTGGCATCCTGTCTCCTGGGAGCCCAAGGGAATAGATTCAGTGTTACCTCAGTAACAAGGGCAGGGAGAGGTTGGATTTCTACAGGCTGCTCATGTATTACTACTTTAAAAAGTTTATTTTCCTTTTTGAAGTGGAGGACTCTAGAAGTCAGGGGAGGCCCTCCTCCTTACTGCCTGGTGCAGCCCTTTTGCCCTGAGCTGGTGTGTCCAGGCCCATCCTCAGGATAGGGATGTGGGTCCGCAGCCGCTCACACTGGTTAAAAGGGCTTCCTTTTAAAGGGGACCAGTAGTATTGGAAATGGAAGGGCAGTGTAATGTGGGAGTTCCGAGCGTGGGCTTGGGAGTCGGGGCGCAGGGATTCGGGTTCCTGCCCTCACCGTTCTGAGTCCTTGAGCAGCACCTAACATCCCGATGCCTTCTGAGTTACTGTGAGTATAGAATGAGCTAATGAATGTAGAGCACACAGCATAGTGGCTGGCTCAGAGTAAGCACTCAGTAATCTACGAAGAAAAGAACCTTATCAAGTATTCAGGTCCTGTGTTCAGCACATTTCATACATCTTCTCAATCCTCACTGAATTATGTTGTCCTCCCTGTTTTGTAGGTGAAGAAAGAGACCCAGATTCAGTGACTGCCAAGTTAACCCAGCTCATATGCCAGATTTATAGCCCAAGTTTATCTGACTCCAAAGCCAACGGTTTTTCTATCCCACCACGCTGCCTTCTAGAACAACTCTGACCCCTCTTCACGTATTTGGATTCTGTCATGTTCTTCCTTAGTCGTCCCCTTCTCCAGGCTGATCTTCCCCTATTTTTTTTCCCTCTGGACCCAAACACCTTTATGTGGCATGTTCTTAAAGCTGTTTTCAGACTTCTGGACTATTTGGTTGTCCACGCCTCCCTTGAGCTGTGGGGCTATTGCTCTGGTGAGGCTGTGCACAGTCCCCCAAGGGCATGCAGGGCCCGTGGCATTGCCTCTTCTGTAGTAACCAGCAGGCCTTGTGGGCACATCTGGTGCTTGTCAGGCAGACATGTTATCTATGACAGGCCAGTTTCTAAGACCATCGGTCAGTCAATGAGTGATGTTTTGTTTTTTGTTTTTAAAGATTTTATTTATTTATTTGACAGATTGCAAGTAGGCAGAGAGGCAGGCAGAGAGAGAGAAGGGAGGAAGCAGGCTCCCTGCTAAGCAGAGAGCCCGATGCAGGGCTTGATCCCAGGACCCTGAGATCATGACCTGAGCCAAAGGCAGAGAGGCTTTAACCCACTGAGCCACCCAGGCGCCCCAATGAGTGATGTTTTTAATCTCCTTTTATATTCACATCTTAATAGACAATAGCCCTGGGAACCTTTATGTCTACTCCCTAGTAAGTACTCAGGAGAATGCTGTAAAATTGTGACCACTTAGCTGTGTGAGCGAGAACATTTCAGCAGAGCAGATGGTTGGCAAAGTTGTTTGGGACTCTTTTGAATTAGTCCATTCTACCTGGCCTTGGCAGTGGTGCTAATCCGTGTTCCCTTGGACTAACACTGGTCCTGAATGCTTATTGAGCTGATTTCAGGGGCCCTTAGAAGTAGCCAGAATCCTGGTATGTGCATGTGTTTAATGGTAGAAGAAATGCTAACATTTAGACTTTCCTGCTGTAGAGTCCGTTCGAAATACCCCCAGCACTGACACCATGCCAGCCTCCTCGTCTCAAACATGCTGTACTGATCACCAGGACCCTGAAGGTGCTACCAGTTCCTCTTATTTGGCAAGCTCCCAAGAGGAAGATTCAGGCCAGAGTCTTCCTACAGCCCACGTGCGCCCTTCCCACCCATTGAAGAGCTTTGCTGTGCCGGCAATCCCACCCCCAGGCCCTCCCACCTATGATCCCGCGCTGCCAAGCACACCGTTACTATCCCAGCAAGGTGAGTGAGGACAGCAGCACCACTGTGGGACCCTTTGGCTTTGGCTTGTGGCACAAGTCACCTCTTTGACAACAGCAAATGCCTTCCAGGCTTACCCTAGTAGTTCAGAGCAGCTGGAAGTCATTGCCCCTTTCAAGAAGTAGATGGGCTCCCCTCCCGGGCAATGCATAGGAACTAGAAAATAATACTGTGGGCAGTGAGGGTTGACTTTCTGAATCATGTTTTGGGTGCAGAGTTCTTGGGGGTGAAATCCAGTGGCTATAGGTGTGGACAACAGATCTAGTCCACTTTGCCTCCCCAAAATGCCTCCCTCTGTAGGGTTCCTACAAGGTAGGGAAGGATTGGGGAGGACAAGACATGGAAGTAAGGGACCCTTCAGATGGACGGAAGTCAATTCCTCAAGTTCACCTGGTCCCCACGAAGCACCTAACCTGAAAAGCATGCTTTTCCCTACTTCTCCACATCTGTTATGATGGTCTGTTTCAGAGTAAGTCATTGGTTTTCAAGCTTTTTGGTCTCAGGACCCCTTTATAGTCTTAAAACCTATTGAGACCATGAAGGAGCTTTTCTTTACATGGACTAGATCTACCAATATTTAGTGTATTAGAAATTAAAACAGAAAAGTTTAAGCTCTTTTATTAACTCATTTAAAAATAACAAATCTATCATGTAAAATAAATACAGATTTTTATGAAAAATAACTTTCCAAAACAAGAATATAGAAAGAAAAGTGACATTGTCTTGTTTTTTCACATATCCCTGTAACATCTGGCTTGATAGGAGGGAGCTGGATTCTCAAACCTGCTTCTGCACTCGATCTGTTGCAACATGTTATTTTGGTTGAAGTGTGAGAAGAAAACCTGGTCTCACAGATAGGAAGTTGGAAAAGGGAAGAGTA
Organism: Meles meles; assembly: GCF_922984935.1. Taxonomy (NCBI): domain Eukaryota; kingdom Metazoa; phylum Chordata; class Mammalia; order Carnivora; family Mustelidae; genus Meles; species Meles meles. Next base: position 35,117,587 of record NC_060071.1, on the reverse strand, counting down.
TTTTTGTAACCTTTTCAGACTGGATATTCTTTTTTTTAATACTATAGCAAAACACAAGAAGTTGTATTTTCTTATAGGTTTGTTTGTAATGTAATATAGCCATACCCGTGAACTGTTTGTACTCTGTTTCATGAAAATCCATCCATCTTGTACTTTGAATGCATGATATCAGACATCATTTGGAAAATATTGGTTCAGTAAGTTATACAGATCCTCCAAAACTTAACACAGTTCATTATACAAAATGTAAAAATACATTTATTAATATCACCAAAGTCTGTAAGTATTGGGAGGCTCTCAAGCTCTTGGTGGCACATACAAGTTTTTCAAGATTCTGATTTTCACTTGAAATTTGTATTTTATCATTGGTGATAAAAACTGTCCATTGTTTTTCTTGAAGTGACTTGCTTACTTTATTTACCATCTAGAAAACGTCTGCCCAGTGCTCAAGTCTGAATAACTGTTATGTCTGTCAGTCTTTCTTTGGACTGACATTGGTGTTTCATAACAGAAGCCACAGTTCCTCTTGTGACTCAAGCTGTCAGAAAGGTCCTGAGCTCCAGTCAGCCACCGTCCTGTAGTAGACGGAAGTACTTTATGCATACTTTCCATTTTGTCACATAGGATAAAGGATGTATAATCAAGGTTGAGATTTAGTAAAGTAATTTTTATTACTTCATTAAGGATGATCTTAAGTTAAACCAGCTTTTTTTTTTTTTTTTTAAATGTTAGGCATGTCCATGAATGACTTTGCAGTTTGGTGCCTCTGCCCTAATTTATGCTAAGGCTGCAGCGGTTTTACCCACTGTTGCTTTCATACCATCAGTGCAGAGGCAAAAACATCTTACTATTATGAAAAGAATGTTGACCTTACTTCTAATTTTCTAAAGCCAAATGGAACTGTTTCTCTAGCCACTTTCTCCCTCCTTCCCTTGAATGCACTGCCTTTTCAGAACAAGAGCTGCGCGCTGGGTCTGGATGCATCCCTCACCCTGAAGCAGCATCTGGACCTTAGTTGCCCATCATGAGATCTGGGGGAGCAGCTCGGCCACACCCCTAATGGTACCCTTTCCCCTCAGCTCTGAACCATCACATTCACTCAGTGAAGACGGCCTCCATTGGGACTTTAGGAAGGAGCCGGCCTCCGATGCCAGTGGTGGTGCCCAGTGCCCCTGACGTGCAGGAGACCACAAGGATGCTGGAAGACTCCGAGAGTGTAAGTTCCTGGGCCACCAGCCCAGCCAGGATGTCAGGTGTGTGTCCCACAGCCTGCGAGTGTGCCGGTCACGCTGTGTCGTGTGCGGGCCCAGAAGTGTGAAGCAAATGCACTCACACGTTGAGCAGACATCCCTAAGCATCTCCTCTGTGCCAGGAGCGGTGCTGATGGCTTATGTGCCTTCTCTTTCCCCAGAGCTACGAACCAGATGAGCTGACCAAAGAGATGGCCCACCTGGAAGGACTAATGAAGGACCTAAACGCCATCACGACAGCATGAGACCTTCCCCAGGACCTGACTACAGACCTGGGTCGAGAAGTCTTGGGACAGAGCCTGGGAAGCAAGGATTGTACAGAGCACGTGAGGACAGCACTTAAGAACACAGAGCGAGCGAGCAGACCAGCCGGTGCCCCTGCGTGGGGCCGGCTCCAGGCACGGCCACCTGCCTTCTCCTGGTCGGCCTAGAAGAAGCCCGTGTCAAGGCGGCTTCCCTTTGCCTGCTGCTACCCTGCAGGACTGGGCGCCATGGGCCAAAATTTTGTGTCCGGGGAAGAGGCAAGAAGTGCACCGTACATTTCATTTTGTGGTCAGGCTGTGTCTTCGTACTGCGGCCGCATCGCCTTCATGGAGTGTAGACATTGGCATTCACATACAATTTTATTTGTGTCCTATTTTATTTTACCTTCGAAAGAAAAACACTATCAAAAACCAAGGGAGTCCATGGTGTTCTCCACAAGTGGTTGACTTTTGACTACTTGTCTGAATTACATATGGAAAGTCATTGACAGTGTGGGTTGTTCCAGGGGTTGGCTTGTTTTTTGTTTTTATTTTTGAATTCCGAGTCATTGCATCCTCTACCAGCTGTTAATCCATCACTTTGAGGGGGGAGGAAATGTTGCATTGCTGTTTGTAAGCTTTTTTTATTATTTTTTATTATAATTATTAAAGGCCTGACTTTTCTCCTCTCATCACTGTGAGATCACAGATCTATTTGAATGAAATGTAACATTGAAAAGACTTGTTTGTTGCTTTCTGTGCAGTTTCAAAGTATTGGGGTGGGGGTGGGCCGGGGGGTTGGGAATAGGAAGTGGAGGGGCTGCTGAGGTCTGTGAATGTTTCAGTCGTCGTGCTTTCTTCCAGAAGCCTGCAGAGAACGGAAGCATCTTCTTTTTCATCCTATCCTGGCATGTCCGTCTCTGTTGTCACTAAGTTGCAACTGGACTTTCATTTGGATCTTGTTAAAAAATTCTTCTGTGCAATAGGTGAGTTCGAGGACTTAGCTGCCCTGATGAGTGGGTCACATCCCGGTGAGAATGTCCATGCTGAGGAGCCAGTGCCGCACTTCCGATCCCTGGAGTGACGTGGAGCAGGCCAAGAGCCCCAGCCGTTCCCGGAAAGTCGGGGGCAAGACGGAGCCCTTTCCTGCTGTCACCATGTGTTCCCTGGGGGTCGCAGGAGGTAAAGAAAGGCACTTGGTTTCCTCACAGGATTGCTTCTCTCTAGTTCCTGTCCTTGGCCAGTCGGGCTCTCGCTGCCGTGTTTCAGAGCCCCTTAGGGAAAGCACTCACAAGGATGAGGCCGGCAGGCCCAGCACCCCCAAGGCTCTTCACTCCTTTCTGAACATTGTTCTGGAGGTAGCGGGGGACAGGGACAGCGGAGGTGACCACCACCTCTTCCATCCCAGCAGCTCAGCGAAGCCCCTGATCAGCACGGGGTAGCAGGAGGCTCCTGGGACATGCTGGGAGGCCCTTTGCAAACAGCCCTTACATTCTTTGTCTTAAAAAGGTAAGGAGCTGAGGTGGTTTTTTTTTTGTTTTTTTTTTAATATTGAGAATATTAACAAAATCCAGGACTGACTGTCAGGCATCTTCCCCTACTCCCCCCAGCTCTCCAGAAGGCAGTGTGAAGGCGCATCAGGCTTTGTTTCTGTAGCCAGGAAGAGGTCAGCTGCGGAGACCACGGGCGGGTACCCAGCCCACCAGGCCCAGGGGCCCCAGGCTCTTCCCTGGCCCCACAGATGCCCCACTTGCCTTTGTACAGTCGTTATTTCTCCTTTTGAGGTCTTCACACGTATTTGGTTTTGTAGATGAACTCTGTATTTATTATTTTGGGGGCAATGAGAAGTGCAATGCCGGGAGTCCTGCCGCCATGCCAGCCGGTCACAGAGGACTGTGCCAGGTGGGATTCTGGAAAACCAGTGCACTTAAACTGGTCCTGAGGAGAGCACTCTGGACACCAGGAGGGCTAGATTCCCCAGAAGTTGTCTTACCTTTAGCCCAAAGAAACGTGCTCGGTATTCGGGGCGTTCCCTCCCGTGAACCCTGACACTCGTGTTACCTCAGGGCCTCGGCACCTGGATACTGCCGCAGAACGGGGGCGGGGGGAGGGGCCTATTTTTAAATAAAATAACTGTTCAAAGTTGGGGGATTTTTTAAAATTAAAAAAAAAGGAAAGCTATTCTTTATTGCACCTTTTCACAGTTTAATACATTTTCTTACATATTCCTGTGATTTTTTGAAATTAAACCATTGTGTGTCTTGTAATGTCCTAGTTGCGCTGCTGCTCGGTAGCTTCCTTCAGGAGGATTTGGAACAAATGTGTCTGTTGCCTTGTTGCCTGCTGGAGGGGGGCCTGGAGGGCTGCTGGGGACTGGTTTCTGTACACACTTGTTTGGCCTTTTCTGTAGTTGATGCTGTAAACTCTATGGCTTTTTAAAAAACAATTTCATGTTTTTATTTAGTATTGGAAATCCAATACACTTTTTTAATCCAATCAAACTCCGGTGTGGTCAAAGAGTTTGTTTACTTTTTCCTTAAGAAAACAAGAGCTTTGGCATCCCTGGTTCCCGGCCTCGACATGACTTCACTGTTGCCCTCACAATCTTAAAGGCAGGAGTTCTGAGGGGCCCGGAGGGAGGTGTGGCGGGTGAGCTGGGAGACGGCAGGCTGCAGTCAGGTAGGCTGCGGTCAGGTAGGCCGTGGTCAGGTGGTCTACCAGCCCTGAAGATGAATCCTGTCCCTGCCCCCCATGCCACCGTTGCTGCCCTGCATGGCCTGAGCATGGAAGGTGGAAAGAACCAAGGGACCCCGGCAGAGAAGTGCAGTTGCTCCTGGAAAGTGTAGAGGCCAAGTCCCTGGTGTGGCAGCATCCTGGCCGCAGCTCGATCTTCCCGCAGCCATGCAGATTCAGGCCTTCCGCTCCCAGCCCATCTCTCTGGGGTGACATGTGGAGCAGGTCTGCTCTGGGCCCCGCCTTTGACAGGCTGCCTCACTTTCTGTCCACCTGCACTGTCTTAGCTTGGGCTGCTCTAACAAAAACACAATAGCCTGGGCGCCTCAGACAGCAAACAGTGATTTCTCATAATTCTGGAAGCTGGGAAGTCCAAGATCAAAGTAGCAGCAGATCTGGAGTCTGGTGAGGACCTGCTTCCTGGTTCTGAGATGCTGTCTTCTTGCTGTGGCCTCACGTGGCAAGAGAGATCTCTGGGGGCTTTTTCTAAGAGCACAGATCCCATTCATGGGGGCTCCGCCCTCGTGACCTAATCACTTCCCAAAGGTCCCACCTTCCAATACCATCCCATTGGGAATTAGGATTTCAATATGTGAATTTGGGGATACAGATACTCAGTCCATAACGCTGTGAGATTTCTTACAGCATCTGAGGGTCTAGACTTGGAATAATGGTGAGCACAGCAGCTGTAGGCCCTCCCCTCCACGACTGGCAATCACGTGGGGGACAGGGAGCCCCATGTCCTTACCAGCGGCTCCCTCAGCCCCAGCACTTCATCTGCTCTGCTGCTGAATGTAACTCCTTGAACCCAAATCTCGTCATTCCCATTAGTGACCTCAGGATGGCGCCAGAGCTCTCAGTGCTAACGTCTGTGCTGGTCTGCTGAGTTCTCCAGGCTGAGCCCCCCAGCGCTGGATGCACCCAGCATTCTAGCCACAGAAAGCAATGGTGGAACAGGCATCACAGTATTGCGTGTGGACCCCCCCTCTCTTAACGCCGCACCTGCTCTAACAGCCAGACAACCTGCCAGTGCTCATCCTCCTCTGTATCCCTAGATGGAGCTCTTGGCACGTTTTACAGTGATTTGTTGATCTGAGTCTTTTCCACCGGACTGTGGACTGTGGGGACGTGTTAATTCCTCCTCTCCAAACACCTGGTGCCGGGGCAGTTTCTGACAACGGCAGATGCTTGTCTCCTGGATGGATGCACAGTCCTGAGGACTCGGGACCAGGAGCATGTTGGAAGGTTTCCCACACAAATACCACCCCACCCCTCATTTGGAGGGATCCTAATAGGTCTCTCTTGTAGCTGTGCCAGGACCCTCCCATTCCAGGAGCCATGGCCCTTTGGTGTCCTGGGGTGAACTTGAAAGATAACAAAAGACCTGTGCGCCTGGCAGTCCTAAGAAATGCTGATGCCACAGTGACTGACTTGGTGTTGGGAACTAGAGCAAGGATGTCCTCCAGATTGGTTCTAAGATGAACATTATGAACGAGGCTCTTTCCCCAGTCCATCCGCCCCTCCTAATCTCAGCCACTTTCCCGTACCAGGGGTGTGGAATCACCAGGAGAGACGAGAACATCGCTGAACACACCATCAAGTTGATGGGGAAGGGGGCATGGGCAGGGAGAGAGAAGCAGGAAGCCAAGAGGGCCCTCAGAGAGCAGGTGCAACTCTTCACCTTGGGTTTTCAGCTACCAAAGGAGGAGGTTCACCAGGAGAGCTATGAAAAGAGGTGGGAGAGACTAACTGAAGGAAAAGAATTTACATTTTTTACATTTTTCATAATCTTTGAAAAGTACGTAATGTTGAAAAAGTGCTATTTAAAACTGCAAATATTTTCTAAGCAGAATGGATGGTGTTCATCCCAAAACACTCTTTTACTCAACAAGGAGGAACTTGATGGGTTTTCAAAGTGAAAAGTTGGACCTGGAGCTGAGCTAGGAAGGGTTAGAAGGAGCTCTTGCTGCATTATAGAGTAAGAAGAATTCAGAATTTCCTGAAATGATGTCAGAGGTGGGGGTATGCTGGCAGCAGGTACAAGCAAGACAGTGAAAGAGTGAGGGGCAAGGTGGGAAGGTAGCCCCAGCGGGAAATGGCTACCCTTAAGGTGCCCAAAGTGCTTTTTCAAATGGGACATTCAGAGGGTAATTTAAGGCTGACTGCTCCTTGTACAACTAGAAACAAACCCCCTCGGACTCCCCAGATCTTGCACGATGTCTGCCATGTCCACAAGGCCTGGCATGAGTTACTGGCTTCCCCCCAACAAGAAAAGGGGCAGGTGGACCAATGTGGGGGTGGGCAGACCACAGATCTGGCATGTGAGGGCGACCATACATGGGATTGGATCACCAGAAACAGGAGCCCAGAGCTGGAAATGACCAAAACAAACAAACAAACCTAAACGGGAGAATTCGCAGAAATCCAGGGGGCAGGGGGAAAGGTGTGAGACCTTTCACAGGTCAAGGAATTTGAAAGCCAGTCAGCTTTATTCTGATGTTAAGAGGCAGCTGACTTCAGCTAGTGTCTTGGTTGCAGTCGTAGATTTCCACCCCCTCCATCCCAGTGCCCTGGAGCAGTGGCCCGCCACCTGACAGGTTCGTATGCTACATGCCTGTCTCTCATTAATGGGTCTGCCTTCTTCTCTGGACCTGGTCTCCCAAAGGAGAGATCTGAGAGCCGTTCTAAACTCTCCCTTCAACACCACAGCACACCGCTCAGCAAATCCTGCAGCTCTCGTGTCCCCCGAAAAGGCTC